>NC_053023.1:140024322-140356051 GCF_003073215.2 Triticum urartu
CTTTCTTTTTCACCGCCAAACACACAGTCTCCACTCGTCTTTCACTTTGTCTTTCTCTCTATGGGATTCTCTCACACACCCTATATGTCTCTACATATGAATCATACCACTAAAATTACTCTCTCTATCTCTCCTATAGACACAACATTTGTTCCGGTCTCCTTTTCGTCTCCATGCCAGACTGACATTATTCATTTGTTTACCGATCAGACAACCCCGACTACCGTCTCCTCTCTCTCTCTCTCACGGACACACACGCACAACTCCTACCACTAAAATGTGAATGGAAAACGAGATTTTGTTATACCCAAACAAAAAAGGACTAGAGGGAGTGATTGCTCTGACACGGACGCGGCCTCTCATAGCGCAGGCATTGAACCAGCGCGCCGGCCAAGAGGGCCGCACTCGCTGCAGGCCCGGCTGAGCACGCCTCCTCACCGCGTGCAACCAGCTTAAGACTGCCCCGCCTGCCTTCATTGAATCCGCGCGTGTGCCGGCAACACGTCCTTCCGCGAGCCGGCAGGCATTTTAGAACACAAAAAATGACTACAATATAACTAATTTATGCATGGTCTTGACTTGTTGTGCTCGCACTGGTAGCAGGAACTAGTAGAGGATTTTCTTTATTTATAACTCTCCTCACATTTTTTGGCTTTGAAGTGAATCATGGTTGTGGACATTATGTATGAATGTGTAGATATCTGTGAACGTGAGTTTGATGTGGAAGTTGAATTTGGAATGTCGGGCTTGCGCGTGAACTATACCATGTCCAATGCTTCGTCTGTTATTGTTTGGAAAGTAATTGTTGTTATTACATGACCCGAAAAAAACATTTTGTGCCACATCAGTAGATGCACGGACATCACAACAGGCATGCTGACTAGATAAACATTTGAACCTAGCTATTATGAAGGAAATTTTGTATTGACAACAGTTTTAGATAGCAGGAGACGCCTAGCCTGCTCTGCCTCTGCTAGCTTATTTCTGGCTTCTTCCATCTCTTCTTTGTCTTGGGTGAAGAGAGCATCTGATTGTTCTTTTCGCTTCTTCAGGAACTCAGCTACATTCTCAAGGGCTGCTGCACGCTTTCTTTCAGCCTTTACTAATGCCACGAGGACACGAACAGCTGACGACTCCAACTGGCTTGTGTGTAATCCAGCATCATCTGGGAATTTGCACCTTGTGTCTAATCCAGCATCATTAGGGAACTGGCACCTTGTGTGTAATCCAGCCTCATTTTGGAAACATGATCTCGAGGTTGGCCATACTTCCCTCCTCACAGGAACTGCATCCTGACATGAAGTTACTTCTTTTTTAGATCAATACTCAGAGCAACCTAGATCCATTTAGTAGAAGCCAGATAAACAGAACTCGGAGAAGATAATTCAAAAGGAATAAATAAATAAAAACAGACTGCAAGGTGAGAACACGCACTTCCTACATCAAGCTAAAAACGAAAGCATTAGGACGATTAAGACTCTTCTTATTACACATCGAAGAACACCACGCTTAAGAGAAACAGAAACTACAACATATACACATCGAAGAACACGAGGCTACACGGAAGTAATTGAAAGGGTACTTACCAAAGCTCGTTTTACAGGTTCGGTGCAGCTCCTCTTGAACTTGCCACGCTCCTTGAAGATGTCCCGAATATCCCGTGTTTGATCTTCATTGCTCCTATGCATGTTCGCACTCGTGGTTTTAAAATCTCAACATGGCAATAAAAATATACTACTAGTAATACTCGCGCATTTTGTGGGCAACATTAAAGCACTCGTCTGCCATGTTAGAGCATCTCCAACAAGATAAACTACTCATACAAATGCATCTTGATGCGTGCAACGCATGGGCATTTTGCTAGTTCTAAAAACCTTTCCATCATTTGCCACACTACTGGTTGCAGATGAAAAACCTACCCAAGCACAGCGCGATACAGGAGCGACGCACAATTACAAGCTGATATTTGGTTGGACAATGGAGGCTATAACCAATAACTTTTACGGGAACAATAGCACCCAGGAAATTTGAAGGGTAGGTATGAACAAAATTGGAACTGCACATGTATTGCTAAGTGATTCAATACACACATTACCAATCGAGGAGGAGAACGATGGTCGCGGCGGCCTCTGTGAGTCATGGTTGGCAACGGGAGTCAGTTCATTGTCCATGACGATGGTACTTCTGTGCTTGGCGTCGGCTTCCGGGAAGCAGATACGAGACCGTGGAAGACGATGCCGGGGAAGAGGCTCCGTGTACGATGACGACGGTGGACCGGCTCCAGTGCGGCGTATGAGGTCGTCGATTAGGCAGATGCGCTGCGGTGGACGAGTGCGCCAATGTAAAGGGGAGGAGCACGAAGGCTGCGATGCCATGGAGAAGTCTATTTTGCAGTGGGGATAGAAATTGGGGAGTATTCAGGTGTACTACTCTGGGTGCCGGGGTGGGTTGGCTGGGTAGGGTGAACCTGGAGTTACAAAAACAGCCCCCTACCAAGCGTCATTCGTAGGCCTGTTCCGAAGGCTATGATGGTAACTTCCCACTGCTCGAATCAGGGTCACGGGAGATTTTCCCGCCGACCTCAAAATTTTGTGACACTGGACTCCCCGTGTGGCGTGTTGAGTGATTCAACTAAGCAGCTAGCGAGTAGTAGCAGTAAACTCTGCATATTAGATTTGACCGAAGTCAAACTTCCTAAAGTTTGACCAAGTTTATAGAAAAATATAAACATTTACCATAACAAATATGTATGATGTGAAAGTACATTCAATAATGAATCTAATGGTATTTATTTGTTATTGTATATGTTAATATTTTTTGTTATAAGCTTTCTGTGAGTTTACAAAACTTGACTTTGACCAATGCTAATACGCGGGCTTAAATAAAAACGGAGGGAGTACACATTTGTTTTCTTAGTTTGTAGTGAACTAATCATTTGTTGAAATTGTGAAATAAATATATTAGGCTATTGACTTCGAATGTAATGGTCTATACAATTCAATAGTTACAATCATTGTCGAATCCCAAGATGTATACAAGGTCTATAGTACTTCACAACATGCTCAAACTCACATAATCCCAGTCAAATGAGAATCTAAATGCATTTCATAGTTATTACTTTGTAGGATGCAACAAGAACAACCATAACTCTACATCAGCCATTATAGAAGCAACATTTTGACATATCCCAATGTGTGAATGAAACGTGCAGAGAGAGCTTTTGAAGATGGAGTAGATAGGGAGGGAAAGATTGTATGTATGTGGACGAGAGAGTAGGAGACAAACCTAACGAGACATAGAGAGATAGTGAGAAATAGAGAGGAAGAAGTTAGGTCTGTGAGAAAGATGCATACATGTAATATACATGAGATGCGTGTGCATCTGGATTCTATATACGTGGAAGGAGAAGAGACAACATGTTTGATGAGAGAGCAGGAAAAACATGGACGAGAGGGGAAGGATCTCGTGGGTTGAGGGATTGACAATTTTGTGCGGGGGAGAGAGGGGTTGGTAATTTTGTGCAAGAGAGAGAGAGGGTGGGGGGAGGAGTCAGTCAGCCGTCATCACATCACCCTGCTTCCAAATGACCCCGTATTCTCTAGCGCGGTGTGGTCGCCGTCTTCGATCTGCTCGTTGCCCTCTTTGAAGATTGAGGTGTTGTGCATGTTGGGGTGCAAAGAAGAACAAGCTAGAGCGGTCGCCGTATAACCTTGGATGGGGATGAATTGTGTGCTCGGGGGAGTGTGTGTGTGTGTGCGTGTGTGTGTTGTGCTGCATGTGTCTCTCTCTCTGTGTTTGCGTGTGTGTGTGTGTCAGATATTGAGAGAAAACAAACCTAAGGAGAGAAATGGGTATTCACGAAGAGATTGTGCGGGCCTTGAGGTGGGCAGGGGCCGGGTGAGGGTGTCAAAATGTGCGCGTTGATGCATGTGTTGCATGCGACCGTGCGAGGGACGGACGAATCGAGAGAGATGGTTGTATTGTTATGGATGCTCCTCTCTTTGTCTCTCTCTCTCTCCCTCTCTCTCTCTCACACACACACAAGTAAACTAGAAGACCGTTCTCTCATGTATACACAACATATCGACATCTGTCTATGTCTCACTCGTGCATGATCATTTGCACATTCACACCTCTCTATGTCTGTATCACACGCACACTGTCTCCACATTGCCCTTCCGCCACAACACACATATGGACACATACACACGTTCTCTCTCAGTCACACACACAACATCAGTATTAAAACAAACTAGGGCGCACCTAAAACGTCCAAATCCAAATAAACACGAACTGGAGCTAAATTCAAATATATGGAAATATTGCAGCGTCAAGAACTTTCACAGGAAAAAAAGTTGAGTAATATTCGAGGATTGTTTTCACACACACAAAAAGGTTCGGTGGATGTCCTTCGAGCACGACACAGTGACGCACCGTTCGATCAACCGCGCGGCCGCGGTTCACGCGCTTGCACAGGATTCCGTATCGTGGCCGTGGTACTAAGGCTGGTCACAATGGGCAAGAACATAAGCTAGTAACTAATAAAAGCACTGCCTAAGTCTAATGTTTATGTGTACTAGTAAGGTTTTCTTTTAAGTTTGACCAACCTTATATATAAAACTAAAGTAAGCTCCCACACGCGCACTCATCAATATGCCGCCGCCGTGGCGCATGCTGGCGCCCGCCTGCTCCGGCCAACAATTTCTCGCCCATCACCACCGTGTCGCCGCCATCCCTGTGCCATGAAGCCGAAGGATCGCCCGCTCACGTCGTCTGCAGTCCCTCCTCGCGATGCCGCCGCGCTGCCAAGCACGCGAGCAGTTGGTGGAGCCGCGTCTATGCACGCAGCATATGAAGAGGAGGACGAGCGCGTTCTCCAGCACGCCGACGAGGAGGAACTAGCGTGTCATTGTCGTCTCCGCCCACACGGAGGAGGCACACATGGTGGCTGTCGCGGCGGAAGCCGGTCGCGCGCGCGTCGAGCCCGCAAACCTGGTGCGGATGCGGAATCTACCTTCGAGACCTTGGATGCCAAGTGGATCCTACAATCTTAAGGAGCAATTTGGGTCAGTCGACTCATGTGAGCCATTTGATGCAACATGGATGGCTAGAAGGGCTTCTTCCACCTCTTCTGCCGTCTTCTTCCTTCGCTCCGTCGAACTTCTTTCACAAATCGACTGACCCAAATTATACTACTAGTATGAACGTATTAAGTACAGTAGGAACACGAAGATACGAGCAGTAGTACCAACTGCAAGAAGAACAATAGTAAGACATAGTACTAGTACTACTATACGTACTAAAGAGTTCAAATAACGAGAAAGAACATAAACATAGGGGCTGTTTGGTTCCTAGCCACACATTGCCACACTTTGCCACACCTAACCTTAGGCAAGTTTGACCAAGTTAGGTAGGTGTTTGCTTCTAGCCACACTTGAGACAAGGAATTTTTTATGAGCAGTGAACCCCACATGTCATAGACACAAAAAGTGTGGCAAAATTCCCTTAGGCAAGCCAAAGTATGGCTAACAATTTGAGCAACTCAAGTAAGGCAAGTGTGACAAATGTGGCAAAAATCATGTGGCAACATATGGCAAAGATAGTCACAATCCAAACAGCCCCATAGTTCTGCTGGGGCCTCAGCACAACACACCCTTGAAAATAAACTAATAAGCAACTAGTCCGCTTGACACTGCAGTAGAACCAGCATGAGCGACGGCACTGCCACCTACTTGGAGTCCGAGTCCACGTCCTCGACTTCGTCCTCGTCCCTCTTCCTCTTCCTCTTCGTCGACGCTTCTTTGCTTGAACTGGACACTGGGCTCTGCTTCTTCATCCAACCCTTGTAGATATTTAAACAAAGGTAGGCATCCATTGCTGCGTGCAGGATGTGATCTTCATCTAATGTCTTCGACTCCCATGCATGATGAAACTCGTGATGAGGTTTCTTCAGTTTAGCATATGAAGGATCAATCATGGCTGCTGCCAGGGTCAGCATTGAAGGTTGAGAGGAGGACACCAGGCTTGCCTTCTGGAGATTGAAGGGCTGGCCTACAACGAGACCTATTCGACGCAGGACGTCGCTGTCGTTCTTAAAGCCTACAGTAACGAATTTCACTCTTTTGTCCTTGAGGAAGTTCTTAAAATCCGGGCACTCAACGTCGGCATGGCATATGTGGTAGACCAAGCAAACGTTAAGTACGCAAACCTGGATCACGGCGGGCTTCTTCCTCTCTTTGTCCTTTAGATCCTTCTCTCGTCCCAGGACTGTGGTGTACTCAACATCTAGCCCAGCAACCCACTCATCCATTGAACTGTTGAACATGCGTAGGAACCGAGCAAGCCACGCTTTCACCGTCTCGGATCCACGTGTGTAGATGACGATGAACTGATCGCCGGTGATGGCTCTAACCTGGTACTCAGCGGCGACCATGGAGATTTGGGAGGCCATGGATTTTGGAGGAGGTTTATGTTGGGGAACGTAGTAATTTCAAAATTTCCTACGCACACGCAAGATCATGATGATGCATAGCAACGAGAGGGGAGAGTGTTGTCTACGTACCCTCGTAGACCATTGGCGGAAGCGTTATATCAACGCGGTTGATGTAGTCGTACGTCTTCACGTCCGACCGATCCAAGTACCGAAAGCACGGCACCTCTGAGTTCTGCACACGTTCGGCTCGGTGACGTCCTCGCCTTCTCGATCCAGCAAGAGGGGCGAAGTAGTAGATGAGTTACGGCAGCACGACGGCGTGGTGACGGTGTTGGTGAAGAAGAATCTCCGCAGGGCTTCGCCTAAGCACTATGAAAACTATGACGGAGGATAAACTAGAGGGGACGGGGTTGCCGGCACACGGCTTGGTGTTTCTTGATGTGTCTTTGGTGCTAGCCCTGCCCCTCTATTTATATGTTGAGCCCTGGGGTCGAAACTTGGAGTAAAAGCCTCCACAAAGTCGGTTTCACCCGAAAGGCAAGAGTCCTTCTCGGACTCCAGGGCCAGACGCCAGGGTTCCCGGCGTCTGGACCCAGATGCCAGGGACCCTGGTGTCTGGCCCCTGGACTCCGCAAAACTTCCTTTTGCGCTTTCCAAAAACCTTGTGGGCTTTCCCCTTTGGCCCAAATAAAGTGTTCTCGTACCCAAACATTTCGGGAAACATCCGGAACCCCTTTTGGTGATTTCCGGAACCCTTCCGGTGACCAAACACTATTATCCCATATATCAAACTTTGTCTCTGGACCATTCCGGAGTTCCTCGTCATGTCCACGATCTCATCCTGGACTTCGAACAACATTCGGTCACCAACATACATAACTCACATAGTACTATATCATCAACGAACGTTAAGCGTGCGGACCCTACGGGTTCGAGAACTATGTAGACATGACCGAGACACCTCTCTAGTCAATAACCAATAGCGGGACCTGGATGCCCATATTGGCTCCTACATATTCTACGAAGATCTTTATCGGTCAGACCGCATAACAACAGACGTTGTTCCCTTTGTCATCGGTATGTTACTTGCCCGAGATTCGATCGTCGGTATCTCAATACCTAGTTCAATCTCATTACCAGCAAGTCTCTTTACTCGTTCCGTAATACATCATCTCGCAACTAACTCATTAGTTGCAATGCTTGCAAGGCTTCTGTGATGTGCAGTATCGAGAGGGCCCAGAGATACCTCTCCGACAATCGGAGTGACAAATCCTAATCTCGAAATACGCCAACCCAACATTCACCTTTGGAGACACCTGTAGAGCTCCTTTATAATCACCCAGTTACGTTGTGACGTTTGGTAGCACACAATGTGTTCCTCCAGTAAACGGGAGTTGCATAATCTCATAGTCATAGGAACATGTATAAGTCATGAAGAAAGCAATAGCAACATACTAAACGATCGAGTGCTAAGCTAACGGAATGGGTCAAGTCAATCAGATCATTCACCTAATGATGTGATCCCGTTAATCAAATAACAACTCTTTGTCCATGGTTAGGAAGCATAACCATCTTTGATTAACGAGCTAGTCAAGTAGAGGCATACTAGTGACACTCTTTTGTCTATGTATTCACACATGTATTATGTTTCCGGTTAATACAATTATAGCATGAATAATAAACATTTATCATGAAATAAGGAAATAAATAATAACTTTATTATTGCCTCTAGGGCATATTTCCTTCAATCTCCCACTTGCACAAGAGTCAATAATCTAGATCACATCACCATGTGATTTAACATCAATAGTTCACATCACCATGTGATTAACACCCATAGGTCACGTTGATATGTGATCAACACCCAAAGGGTTTACTAGAGTCAATAATCTAGTTCACATCGCTATGTGATTAAGACCCAAAGAGTGATAAGGTGTGATCATGTTTTCCCTGTGAGAGAAGTTTAGTCAACGGGTCTGCCATATTCAGATCCGTATGTATTTTGCAAATTTCTATGTCAACAATGCTCTGCACGGAGCTACTCTAGCTAATTGCTCCCACTTTCAATATGCATCCAGATTGAGACTTAGAATCATCTGGATCAGTGTCAAAGTTTGCATCGACGTAACCCTTTACGACGAACCTTTTGTAACCTCCATAATCGAGAAACATATCCTTATTCCACTAAGGATAATTTTGACTGTTGTCCAGTGATCTACTCCTAGATCACTATTGTACTCCCTTGCCAACATCAGTGTAGGGTATACAATAGATCTGGTACACAGCATGGCATACTTTATAGAACCTATGGCTGAGGCATAGGGAATGACTTTCATTCTCTTTCTATCTTCTGCCGTGGTCGACTTTTGAGTCTTACTCAATTTCACACCTTGTAACACAGGCAAGAACTCTTTCTTTGACTATTCCATTTTGAACTACTTCAAAATCTTGTCAAGGTATGTACTCATTGAAAAAACTTATCAAGCGTCTTGATCTATCTCTATAGATCTTGATGCTCAATATGTAAGCAGCTTCACCGAGGTTTTCTTTGAAAAAATTCTTTCAAACACTCCTTTATGCTTTGCAGAATAATTCTACATTATTTCCGATCAACAATATGTCATTCACATATACTTATCAAAAATGATGTAGTGCTCCCACTCACTTTCTTGTAAATACAGGCTTCACCGCAAACCTGTATAAAACTATATGCTTTGATCAACTTATCAAAGCGTATATTCCAACTCCGAGATGCTTGCACCAGTCCATAGATGGATCGCTGGAGCTTGCATATTTAGTTAACACCTTTAGGATCGACAAAACCTTCTAGTTGCATCATATACAACTCTTCTTTAATAAATCCATTAAGGAATGCCGTTTTGTTTATCCATTTGCCAGATTTCATAAAATGCGACAATTGCTAACATGATTCGGACAGACTTAAGCATAGATATGAGTGAGAAACTCTCATCGTAGTCAACACCTTGAACTTGTCGAAAACCATTTGCGACAATTCTAGCTTTGTAGATAGTAACACTACTATCAGCGTCCGTCTTCCTCTTGAAGATCCATTTATTTTCTATGGCTTGCCGATCATCGAGCAAATCCATCAAAGTCCATACTTTGTTCTCATACATGGATCATATCTCAGATTTCATGGCCTCAAACCATTTCGCGGAATCTGGGCTCATCATCGCTTCCTCATAGTTCGCAAGTTCGTCATGGTCTAGTAACATGACTTCCAGAACAGGATTACCGTACCACTCTGGTGCGGATCTCACTCTGGTTTACCTACGAGATTCGGTAGTAACTTGATCTGAAGTTACATGATCATCATCATTAGCTTCCTCACTAATTGGTGTAGTAGTCACAGGAACATATTTCTGTGATGAACTACTTTCCAATAAGGGAGAAGGTACAATTACCTTATCAAGTTTTCTACTTTCCTCCCACTCACTTCTTTCGAGAGAAAACTCCTTCTCTAGAAAGGATCCATTCTAAGCAACGAATGTCTTGCCTTCGGATCTGTGATAGAAGGTGTACCCAACTGTCTTCTTTGGGTATCCTATGAAGACACATTTCTCCAATTTGGGTTTGAGCTTATCAGGATGAAACTTTTTCACATAAGCATCGCAACCCCAAACTTCAAGAAACGACAACTTTGGTTTCTTGCCAAACCATAGTTCATAAGGCGTCGTCTCAACGGATTTTGATGGTGCCCTATTTAACGTGAATGCAGCTGTCTCTAATGCATGACCCCAAAACGATAGTGGTAAATCGGTAAGAAACATCATAGATTGTACTATATCCAATAAAGTACGGTTATGACGTTCGGACACACCATTATGCTGTGGTGTTCCAGGTGGCATGAATTTGTGAAACTATTCCACATTGTTTTAATTGAAGACCAAACTCGTAACTCAAATAATTGTCTCCGCGATCAGATCGTGGAAACCTTATCTTCATGTTACGATGATTTTCCACTTCACTCTGAAATTCTTTGAACTGTTCAAATGTTTCAGACTTATGTTTCATCAAGTAGATATACCCATATATGCTCAAATCATCTGTGAAGGTCAGAAAATAACGATACCCGCTGCAAGCCTTGATATTCATCGGACCACATACATCAGTATGTATGATTTCCAACAAATCTGTTGCTTGCTCCATTGTTCCGGAGAACGGCGTTTTAGTCATCTTGCCCAAGAGACATGGTTCGCAAGCATCAAGTGATTCCAAAATCCCATCAGCATGGAGTTTCTTCATGCGCTTTACACCAATATGACCTAAACGGCAGTGCCACAAACAAGTTGCACTATCATTATTAACTTTGCATCTTTTGGCTTCAATATTATGAATATGTGTATCATTACAATCGAGATCCAACAAACCATTTTCGTTGGTGTGTATGACCATAGAAGGTTTTATTCATGTAAACAGAACAACAATTGTTCTCTAACTTAAATGAATAACCGTATTGTAATAAACATGATCAAATCATATTTATGCTCAACGCAAACACCAAATAACACTTATTTAGGTTCAACATTAATCCGGAAAGTATAAGGAGTGTGCGATGATGATCATATCAATCTTGGAACCACTTCTAATACACATCGTCACTTCACCCTTAACTAGTCTCTGTTTATTCTGCAACTCCCGTTTCGAGTTACTAATCTTAGCAACTGAACTATTACCAAATACTGAGGGGTTGCTATGAACACTAGTAAAGTACACATCAATAACATGTATATCAAATATACCTTTGTTTACTTTGCCATCCTTTCTTATCCACCAAATACTTGGGGTAGTTCTGCTTCCAGTGACCAATCCCTTTGCAGTAGAAGCACTTTGTCTCAGTCTTATGGCCAGACTTGGGTTTCTTCACTTGAGCAGCAACTTGCTTGCCATTCTTCTTGAAGTTCCCCTTCTTCCTTTTGCCCTTTTCTTGAAACTAGTGGTCTTGTATACCATCAACACTTGATGTTTTTCTTGATTTCTACCTTCGTCGATTTTACCATCACGAAGAGCTTGGGAATCATTTCTGTTATCCCTTGCATACTATAGTTCATCACGAAGTTCTACTAACTTGGTGGTGGTGACTAGAGAATTCTGTCAATCACTATCTTATCTGGAAGATTAACTCCCACTTGACTCAAGCGATTGTAGTACCTAGACAATCTGAGTACATGCTCACTGCTTGAGCTATTCTCCTCCATCTTGTAGCTATAGAACTTGTTGGAGACTTCATATATCTCAACTCGGGTATTTGCTTGAAATATTAACTTCAACTCCTGGAACATCTCATATGGTCCATGATGTTCAAAATGTCTTTGAAGTCCCGATTCTAAGCCGTTAAGCATGGTGCACTAAACTATCAAGTAGTCATCATATTGAGCTAGCCAAACGTTCATAACGTCTGCATCTGCTCCTGCAATAGGTCTGTCACCTAGCGGTGCATCAAGGACATAATTTTTCTGTGCAGAAATGAGGATAAACCTCATATCACGGATCCAATCCGCATCATTGCTACTAACATCTTTCAACATAGTTTTTCTCTAGGAACATATCAAAACAAACATAGGGAAGCAACAACGCGAGCTATTGATCTACAACATAGATATGCTAATACTACCAGGACTAAGTTCATGATAAATTTAAGTTCAATTAATCATATTACTTAAGAACTCCCACTTAGATAGACATCCCTCTAATCATCTAAGTGATCACGTGATCCAAATCAACTAAACCATGTCCAATCATCACGTGAGATGGAGTAGTTTTCAATGGTGAACATCACTATGTTGATCATATCTACTATATGATTCACGCTCGACCTTTCGGTCTCCAGTGTTCCGAGGACATATCTGCATATGCTAGGCTCGTCAAGTTTAACCTGAGTATTCCGCGTGTGCAAAACTGTCTTGCACCCATTGTAGATGGACGTAGAGCTTATCACACCCGATCATCACGTGGTGTCTGGGCACGACGAACTTTGGCAACGGTGCATACTCAGGGAGAACACTTTTATCTTGAAATTTAGTGAGAGATCATCTTATAAAGCTACCGTCGAAATAAGCAAAATAAGATGCATAAAAGATAAACATCACATGCAATCAATATAAGTGATATGATATGGCCATCATCATCTTGTGCCCATGATCTCCATCTCCGAAGCACCGTCATGATCACCATCGTCACCGGCGCGACACCTTGATCTCCATGGTAGCATCGTTGTCGTCTCGCCAATCTTATGCTTCTACGACTATCGCTACCGCTTAGTGATAAAGTAAAGCATTACAGGGCGATTGCATTGCATACAATAAAG
Organism: Triticum urartu; assembly: GCF_003073215.2. Classification (NCBI taxonomy): domain Eukaryota; kingdom Viridiplantae; phylum Streptophyta; class Magnoliopsida; order Poales; family Poaceae; genus Triticum; species Triticum urartu. Next base: position 140,037,084 of record NC_053023.1, read on the forward strand.
CAACAACCATATGGCTCCTGCCAGTTGCCGATAACTCGGTTACAAAACATGATCATCTCATACAATAAAATTTAGCATCATGCCTTGACCATATCACATCACAACAAGCCCTACAAAAACAAGTTAGACATCCTCTACTTTGTTTGTTGCAAGTTTTATGTGGCTGCTACAGGCTTAAGCAAGAACCAATCTTACCTACGCATCAAAACCACAACGATAGTTTGTCAAGTTGGTGTTGTTTTAACCTTCGCAAGGACCGGGCGTAGCCACACTCGGTTCAACTAAAGTTGGAGAAACTGACACCCGCTAGTCACCTGTGTGCATAGCACGGCGGTAAAACCAGTCTCGCGTAAGCGTACGCGTAATGTCGGTCCGGGCCGCTTCATCCAACAATACCGCCGAACCAAAGTATGACATGCTGGTAAGCAGTATGACTTATATCGCCCACAACTCACTTGTGTTCTACTTGTGCATATAACATCAAACCATAAAATCTAGGCTCGGATGCCACTGTTGGGGAACGTAGTAATTTCAAAATTTCCTATGCACACGCAAGATCATGATGATGCATAGCAACGAGAGGGGAGAGTGTTGTCTACGTACCCTCGTAGACCGTTGGCGGAAGCGTTATATCAACGCGGTTGATGTAGTCGTACGTCTTCACGTCCGACCGATCCAAGTACCGAAAGCACGGCACCTCCGAGTTCTGCACATGTTCGGCTCGGTGACGTCCTCGCCTTCTCGATCTAGCAAGAGGGGCGAAGTAGTAGATGAGTTCTGGGAGCACGACGGCGTGGTGACGGTGTTGGTGAAGAACAATCTCCGCAGGGCTTCGCCTAAGCACTACGAAAACTATAACGGAGGATAAACTAGAGGGGACGGGGTTGCCGGCACACGGCTTGGTGTTTCTTGATGTGTCTTTGGTGCTAGCCCTGCCCCTCTATTTATATGTTGAGCCCTGGGGTCGAAACTTGGAGTAAAAGCCTCCACAAAGTCGGTTTCACCCGAAAGGCAAGAGTCCTTCTCGGACTCCAGGGCCAGACGCCAGGGTTCCCGGCGTCTGGACCCAGACGCCAGGGAACCTGGTGTCTGGCCCTTGGACTCCGCAAAACTTCCTTTTGTGCTTTCCAAAAACCTTGTGGGCTTTCCCCTTTGGCCCAAATAAAGTGTTCTCATACCCAAACATTTCAGAAAACATCCGGAACCCCTTTCGGTGATTTCCAGAACCCTTCCGGTGACCAAACACTATTATCCCATATATCAAACTTTGTCTCCGGACCATTCCGGAGTTCCTCGTCATGTCCGTGATCTCATCCCGGACTCCGAACAACATTCGGTCACCAACATACATAACTCACATAGTACTATATCGTCAACGAACGTTAAGCGTGCGGACCCTACGGGTTCGAGAACTATGTAGACATGACCGAGACACCTCTCTAGTCAATAACCAATAGCGGGACCTGGATGCCCATATTGGCTCCTACATATTCTACGAAGATCTTTATCGGTCAGACCGCATAACAACATATGTTGTTCCCTTTGTCATCTGTATGTTACTTGCCCGAGATTCGATCGTCGGTATCTCAATACCTAGTTCAATCTCGTTACCAGCAAGTCTCTTTACTCGTTCCATAATACATAATCTCGCAACTAACTCATTAGTTGCAATGCTTGCAAGGCTTATGTGATGTGCATTACCGAGAGGGCCCAGAGATACCTCTCCGACAATTGGAGTGACAAATCCTAATCTCGAAATACGCCAAGCCAACATTCACCTTTGGAGACACCTGTAGAGCTCCTTTATAATCACCCAGTTACGTTGTGACGTTTGGTAGCACACAAAGTGTTCCTCCGGTAAACGGGAGTTGCATAATCTCATAGTCATAGGAACATGTATAAGTCATGAAGAAAGCAATAGCAACATACTAAACGATCGAGTGCTAAGCTAACAGAATGGGTCAAGTCAATCAGATCATTCACCTAATGATGTGATCCCGTTAATCAAATAACAACTCTTTGTCCATGGTTAGGAAACATAACCATCTTTGATTAACGAGCTAGTCAAGTAGAGGCATACTAGTGACACTCTATTTGTCTATGTATTCAAACATGTATTATGTTTCCGGTTAATACAATTATAGCATGAATAATAAACATTTATCATGAAATAAGGAAATAAATAATAACTTTATTATTGCCTCTAGGGCATATTTCCTTCAGTTTAGGATAAGTTGAACTGTTGTACCCCGCAAAAAAAACTAGGAGCGAACTAATGTGAAAGGACGGGACGACTGGGAGCGAACTATTGTAAGGTAGAAGACGGGGATGAGTAGGGCGTGCGGACGGCATGGGGTTGCTGGCTTGCCCGGTGGATAAATGGCTGCAAGCCCCCAAAGAGTTCTCGAGAACTATGCAGTACCCACTAGATGTCATGTCTACTAGACCCATATCGTAGGCCTGACGGTATAGCTTATGCTTGTTCGCACGCCATGCCGGCGCGTGGATGTAACTTCACTTAATTCCGTCAAATGTCGCACCTCCCACGACTTTCACCTCCCTCACGCGGTCGCGCCCTTTGAGACTTCGACCGGCTAAAAATGAGCAATTTTTTGCCTTTTTTTAGACAAGCAATTTTTTTGCCTACTCCGCATGCATGATACTCCCTCTGGTCATTTTCACTCCCGTCAACCATTTGCAAAGTGTTTGACCAAATTTATACTTTTTTAACACCACCTTATATTAATTAACCAGCCACACCAGTACACTCATTCGATACAATATTCACCACACAAGGCGGTACGTTATTTACAAGAATACCATCTAATCTATTGTCAAAGCTATACTTAGCGATTAAGTGTGCCACCTTATTGGTCGAATGGCTAATCTTTGACAATTGAAGATTGCTGATCAACTTCGATATGCTCAACGCTTTCATCTTCAGGTCACGCATAGCAGACCTGTCAACGCTTTGACAGGCATCAATGAAATCCCACGACCAAATTTATACTAAAAATATCAATATCTACAATACTCCCAAAACACTTAGGCGCGGTGCATTAACTTCTACCTCGTTTCTTGTTTCTTGACATATCAACCAATAAGAGATGTGGGTGTGCATGCTTTTAATGACTTGAGACTACCAAACACGACATGCAGTGGTTAGTTCATTGCATGCAATGCTATTAATTAGCAAATAAACATTAAGATCTCTCATTTTCCCCTCCTCCTTGGTCACAGTGCACAATCTAAGATGACTTGCTCACCTAGACGGAGGGAGTACTGATTATAAACATTAAGATCTCTCGTTTTCCCCTCCTCCTTGGTCACAGTGCACAATCTAAGATGACTTGCTCACCTAGACGGAGGGAGTACTGATTATAATGAGTACTCAACTAGTACTAGTATAAGAACTACGTTTTATAATGGGTGTAAAAATATTGATTTGACATTGTGAATTTTGACACATTGTGGAATAGTTTTTGAAGTTTGCAGAAGTACTCAACTAGTGCCGTCGTTCTCCACAAAAAATGTGTTTACCAATGCATGCATGAACTCTAGTTACTCCAACCCCCCTCTCTTCTTTAATTCTTTGCCACATCAGCATGTTTGCTATTCCCGTGTGCATGATACCAGCTAAGATACCACCATTATGGATAGCCTTAATAATCGCATGCAATAATTTAGTGCACCTTGAAATATGAACATGTGTGGGGCGTGTTTGTTTTTAATGACTTGAGACTATACCTAGCCCGGCATGCAAGATGACTTATTATGCATCGTTCCCCATACCTGCAGGAAGCCCGTTCATCTCCAATTTTTTTCCTCTCCATGTGTGAAACAATTGTTGGGGATCGTAGCAGAAATTTAAAATTTTCTACGCATCACCAAGATCAATCTATGGAGTAATCTAGCAACGAGGGGAAGGAGAGTGCATCTACATACCCTTGTAGATCGCTAAGCGGAAGCGTTCAACTGAACGGGGTTGATGGAGTCGTACTCGTCGTGATCCAAATCACCGATGATCCTAGCGCCGAACGGACGGCACCTCCGCGTTCAACACACGTACGGAACGGAGACGTCTCCCACGCCTTGATCTAGCAAGGAGGAGGGAGAGGTTGAGGAAGATAGTCCAACAGCTGCATGACGGCGTGGTGGTGATGGAGTGGCAGTTCTCCGGCAGGGCTTCGCCAAGCTCACGTGGAGGAGGAGAGGTATTGGAGGGGAGGGGCTGCGCCAGGTTCAAGGGTGTGGCCGCCCTCCCACCCCTCCACTATTTATAGGTGGGGAGAGAGGGGGCCGGCCCCCCTAGATCCCATCTAGGGTTGGGGGCGGCGGCCAAGGGGGGGAGGAGTGCCTCCCAAGTCAAGTGGAGGCCCTCCCCCTTAGGGTTTCCCCTCTCCCATGCGCATGGGCCTTGGGGGGGGGGCTGGTGCCCTTGGCCCATTAAGGTTAGGGCGCCCCCTTACAGCCCATGCTGCTGTATTGGACATGGTGGAACATTTTCTGGACCTCCAGACCCCTCCAGAATCCTTCGGAACCTTCCGGAAGCTTCCCGGTACAATACCGGAAAAAACCGAACTTTTCCCGAAACCCGAACAACAACTTTCCATATATAAATATTTACCTCCAGACCATTCCGGAACTCCTCGTGACGTCCGGGATCTCATTCGGGACTCCGAACAACATTCGGTAATCACATACAAGTCTTCCTAATAACCCTAGCGTCATCGAACCTTAAGTGTGTAGACCCTACGGGTTCGGGAACCATGCAGACATAACCGAGACAACTCTTCGGCCAATAACCAACAGCGGGATCTGGATACCCATGTTGGCTCCCACATGTTCCACGATGATCTCATCGGATGAACCACGATGTCGAGGATTCAATCAATCCCGTATTCAATTCTCTTTGTCCAGCGGTATTGTACTTGCCCGAGATTCGATCATCGGTATCCCGATACCTTGTTCAATCTCGTTACCGGCAAGTCTCTTTACTCATTCCGTAACACATCATCCCGTGATCAACTCCTTGGTCACATTGTGCACATTATGATGATGTCCTACCGAGTGGTCCCAGAGATACCTCTCCGTTACACGGAGTGACAAATCCTAGTCTCGATTCGTGCCAACCCAACAGACACTTTCGGAGATACCTGTAGTGAACCTTTATAGCCACCCAGTTACGTTGTGATGTTTGGCACACCCAAAGCACTCCTACGGTATCCGGGAGTTGTACAATCTCATGGTCTAAGGAAATGATACTTGACATTAGAAAAGCTTTAGCAAACGAACTACACGATCTTGTGCCAGGCTTAGGATTGGGTCTTGTCCATCACATCATTCTCCTAATGATGTGATCCCGTTATCAATGACATCCAATGTCCATGGTCAGGAAACCGTAACCATCTATTGATCAACGAGCTAGTCAACTAGAGGCTTACTAGGGACATGGTGTTGTCTATTTATCCACACATGTATCTGAGTTTCCTATCAATACAATTCTAGCATGGATAATAAACGATTATCATGAACAATGAAATATGATTTAATAATAACTAATTTATTATTGCCTCTAGGGCATATTTCCAACAGTCTCCCACTTGCACTAGAGTCAATAATCTAGTTCACATCACCATGTAATTAGCACTCACAGGTCACATCGCCATGTGACCAACATCCAAGAGTCTACTAGACTCAATGATCTAGTTCACATCACTATGTGATAAACATTCAAAGAGTTCTGGGTTTGATCATGTTATGCTTGTGAGAGAGGTTGTAGTCAACGGGTCTTGCTATATTCAGATCCCTATGTATTTCGCAAAACTTTATGTCATATCGTAGATGCTGCTACCACGTTCCACTTGGAGCTATTCCAAATTGTTGCTCCATTATACGTATCCGGTATCTCTACTCAGAGCTATCTGGATAGGTGTTAAGCTTGCATCGACGTAACTCTTTACGTCGAACTCTTTATCATCTCCATAACCGAGAAACATTTCCTTATTCCTCTAAGGATAATTTTGACCGCTATCTGGTGATCCAGTCCTAGATCACCTTTGTACCCTCTTGCCAGACATGTGGCAAGGCACACATCAGGTGCGGTACTCAGCATGGCATACCGTATAGAGCCTATGACAAGAGCATAGGGGACGACCTTCGTCCTTCCTCTTTCTTCTGCCGTGGTCAATCTTCGAGTCTTACTCAACTTCACACCTTACAACTCAGGTAAGAACCCCTTCTTTGACTGATCTATTTTGAACTCTTTCAAAAACATGTCAAGGTGTGCGTCCTTGAAAGTATCATCAGGCGTCTTGATCTATTTCTATAGATCCTGATGCCCAATATGTAAGCAGCTTTGTCCAGGTCTTCCTTTGAAAATCACTCTTCAAACAACCGTTTATGCTTTCCAGAAATTCTACATCATTTTGAATCAACAATATGTCATCCGCATATACTTATCAGAAATGTTGTAGTGCTCCCACTCACTTTCTTGTAAATACAAGTTTCTAGCAAACATTGTATAAACCTAAAAGCTTTGATCACTCCATCAAAACATATATTCCGATTCCGAGATGCTTGCTCTAGTCCATAGAAGGATTGCTGGAGCCAGCATACCTTTTAGCACCCTTAGGATCGACAAAACCTTTTATTATATCACATACAACTTTTCTTACGAAAGCTTGGTAAGAAAACTTGTTTTGACATCCATCTGTAAGATTTCATAATCGAATAATATAGCTAATGCTAACATGATTCTGACGGACTTAAGCATCACTACGGGTGAGTAATTCTCATCGTAGTCAACTCCTTGAACTTGTGAAAAGACTCTTTCCCACAAGTCGATCTTCATAGACGGTAACATTACCGCCTACGTCCGTCTTCTTCTTAGAGATCCATTTATCTCAATGGCTTGTTGATCATCAGGCAAGTCCACCAAAGTCCATACTTTGTTCTGATACATGGATCCTATCTCGGATTTCATGGCTTCTAACCATTTGTCGGAATACGGGCCCACCATCGCTTCTCCATAGCTCGTAGGTTCATTGTTGTCCAACAACATGATATCTGAGACAAGATTACCGTACCACTCAGGAGTAGTACATATCCTTGTCGACCTATGAGGTTCGGTAGCAACTTGATCCAAAGCTTCATGATCACTATCATTAACTTCCTCTTCAACAGACGTAGGCGCCACAGAAAACATCTTTCTATGTTGCATCACTCTCTGGTTAAAATAAAGGTTCGACAACCTCATCAAGTTCTATCTTCCTCCCACTCAATTCTTTCGAGAGAACTCCTTCTCGAGAAAGGACCCGTTCTTAGCGACAAACAATTTGCCCTCGGATCTGAGATAGAAGGTATACCCAACTGTCACCCTTGGGTATCCTATGAAGATGTGTTTGTCCCCTTTGGGTTCGAGCTTCTCTGGCTGAAGCCCTAAGCATCGCATCCCCAAACATTAAGAAACGACAAATTTGGTTTCTTGCCAAACCAATGTTCATATGATGTCGTCTCAACGGACTTAGATGGTGTCCTATCTAAAGTGAATGCAGCTGTCTCTAACGCATAACCTCAATATGAAAATGGTAGATTGGTAAGAGACATCATAGATCGCACCATATCTCATAGGGTTCGATTACGACGTCCGGACACACCATTACCTTGTGGTGTTCCAGGTGGCTTCAACTGTGAAACAATTCCACAATGTCTTAAGTGATTACCAAACTCATAACTCAGAAAATCCCCTTTTGGTCAGATCGTAGGAACATGATCTTATTGTTATGATGATTCTTAACTTCACTCTGAAATCGCTTGAACTTTTCAAACGTTTCAGACTTGTGCTTCATTAAGTAGATATACCTATATCTACCCAAATCGTCAGTGAAGATGAGAAAATAGCGATATCCACCGCACGCTTCAATTCTCATTGGATCACACGCATCAGCATGCATGATTTCCAACAAGTCACTTGCCCGTTTCATTGTACCTGAAAACGGGGTCTTAGTCATCCTGCCCATGAGGCATGGCTCGCATGTGTCAAGTGATTCAAAATCAAGTGACTCCAAACATCCATCGACATGGAGTTTCTTCATGCATCTTACGCCAATATGACCTAAGCGGCGGTGCCACGAGAAAGTGGTACTATCATTATTAACTCTACATCTTTTGGCGTGAACATGTGTATTACCACGACCGAGATTCAATGAACCATTCACATAGGGTGCATGACCATGAAAGGTATCATTCATGTAAATAGAATAACCATTATTCTCTAACTTAAATGAATGATCGTATTGCAATGAACATGATCTAATCATATTCATGCTCAACGTAGACACCTGATAACATTTATCTAGGTTCAATACTAATCCCGAAGGCAGATGGAGCGTGCGATGGTGATCTCATCAACTTTGGAAACACTTCCAACACACATCGTCACCTCGCCCTTAGCCAGTCTCCGTTTAGTCCGTAGCTTTTGCTTCAAGTCACCAATAATAGTAACTGAATCGGTATCCAATACCCAGGTGCTACCAGGAGTACTAGTGAGGTACACATTAATAACAGATATATACTTTGAAGTTGCCAGCCTTCTTATCTACCATGCATTTGGGGTAATTCCGCTACCAGTGACCGTTCCCCTTACTATAGAAGCATTTAGTCTCGGGTTTGGGTTCAACCTTGGGTTCCTTCACTGGAGCGGCAACTGGTTTGCCATCCATGAAGTTTCCCTTCTAGCCCTTGCCCTTCTTGAAACCAGTGGTCTTGTCAAACCATCAACACTTGATGCTCCTTCTTGATTTCTACCTTTTGAGTTCTTAAGCACCGCGAACAGCTCCGGGATCAACCCCATCCCGTGCATGTCATAGTTCATCACGAAGATCTAGTAGCTTAGTGATAGTGGCTAGAGAACTCTATCAATCACTATCTTATCTGGAAGTTTAACTCCCACTTTATTTAAGTGATTGTAGCACCCAGATATTCTGAGCACATGCTCACTAGCTGAGCTATTCTCCTCCATCTTGTTGGCAAAAGAACTTGTCAGAGGTCTCACACCTCTCAACACGGGCATGATCCTAAAATCCCAATTTCAGCTCTTGGAACATCTCATATGTTCTATGGCGTTCAAAACATCATTGGAATCCCGATTCTAAGCCGTAAAGTATGGTGCACTAAACTATCAAGTAGTCATCAGGATGTGTCTGTCAGGTGTTTAGAACATCCACAGACGACGTTGTAGGGGTTTGCACATCGAGCGGTGCGACGTAAGCCATTTGTGTAGCAGTGAGGACACTCCTCGGACTACGGACCCAGTCCGCATCATTGCTTACAACATGTTTCAACTTAATCTTTCTCTAGGAACGTATTGAAACAGGGAGCTACAACGTGAGCTATTTATCTACAACATATTTGCAAAGATAATTTAGACTATGTTCATGATAATTGAGTTCATCTAATCAAATTATTTAATGAACTCCCACTCAGATAGACATCCCTCTAGTCATCTAAGTGAAACATGATCCGAATCGACTAGGCAGTGTCCGATCATCACGTGAGACGGACTAGTCATCAACGGTGAACATCTCATGTTGATCGTATCTTCTATACCGACTCATGTTCAACCTTTCGGTCTTTCGTGTTCTGAGGCCATGTCTGTACATGCTAGGCTTGTCAAGTCAACCTAAGTGTTTCGCATGTGTCCCGAGGCCATGTCTGTACATGCTAGGCTTGTCAACACCCGTTGTAGTCAAACGTTAGAATCTATCACACCCGATCATCACGTGGTGCTTCGAAACAACGAACCTTCGCAACGGTGCATAGTCAGGGGAACACTTTTCTTGAAATTTTAGTGAGGGATCATCTTATTTAAGCTACCGTCGTTCTAAGCAAATAAGATGTAAAACATGATAAACATCGCATGCAATCAAATAGTGACATGATATGGCCAATATCATTTTGTTCCTTTTGATGTCCATCTTCGGGGCTCCATGATCATCGTTGTCACCGGCATGACACCATGATCTCCATCATCGTGTCTTCTTGAAGTTGTCTCGTCATCTATTACTTCTACTACTATGGCTAACGCTTTAGCAATAAAGTAAAGTAATTACATGACGTTTATGTTGACACGCAGGTCATAAATAAATTAAGACAACTCCTATGGCTCCTGCCGGTTGTCATACTCATCGACATGCAAGTCGTGATTCCTATTACAAGAACATGATCAATCTCATACATCACATATATCATTCATCACATCATTTTGGCCATATCACATCACACAGCATATGCTGCAAAAACAAGTTAGACGTCCTCTAATTGTTGTTGCAAATTTTTACGTGGCTGCTATAGGTTTCTAGCAAGAACGTTTCTTACCTACGCCAAAACCACAACATGATATGCCAATTTCTATTTATCCTTCATAAGTACCCTTTTCATCGAATCCGATCCAACTAAGGTGGGAGAGACAGACACCCGCTAGCCACCTTATGCAACTAGTGCATGTCAGTCGGTGGAACCAGTCTCACGCAAGAGTACGTGTAAGGTCGGTCCGGGCCGCTTCATCCCACGATGCCGCCGAATCAAGATAAGACTAGTAACGGCAAGTAAATTGACAATATCGACGCCCACAATTGCTTTGTGTTCTACTCGTGCATAGAAACTACGCATAGACCTGGCTCTGATACCACTATTTGGGATCGTAGTAGAAATTTAAAATTTTCTACGCATCACCAAGATCAATCTATGGAGTAATCTAGCAACGAGGGGAAGGAGAGTGCATCTACATACCCTTGTAGATCGCTAAGAGGAAGTGTTCAAGTGAACGGGGTTGATGGAGTCGTACTCGTCGTGATCCAAATCACCGATGATCCTAGCGCCGAACGGACGGCACCTCCGCGTTCAACACACGTACGGAACGGAGACGTCTCCCATGCCTTGATCCAGCAAGGAGGAGAGAGAGGTTGAGGAAGAGAGTCCAACAGCAGCACGATGGCGTGGTGGTGATGGAGTGGCAGTTCTCCAGCAGGGCTTCGCCAAGCTCACGCGGAGGAGGAGAGGTATTGGAGGGGAGGGGCTGCGCCAGGTTCAAGGGTGTGGCCGCCCTCCCACCCCTCCACTATTTATAGGTGGGGAGAGAGGGGGGCGGCCCCCCTAGATCCCATCTAGGGTTGGGGGCGGCGGCCAAGGGGGGGAGGAGTGCCTCCCAAGTCAAGTGGAGGCCCTCCCCCTTAGGGTTTCCCCTCTCCCATGCGCATGGGCCTTGGGGGGGCTGGTGCCCTTGGCCCATTAAGGTTAGGGCGCCCCCTTACAGCCCATGCTGCTGTATTGGACATGGTGGAACATTTTCCGGACCTCCGGACCCCTCCGGAATCCTCCGGAACCTTCCGGAAGCTTCCCGGTACAATACTGAAAAAACCGAACTTTTCCCGGAACCCGAACAACAACTTTCCATATATAAATCTTTACTTCCGTACCATTCCGGAACTCCTCGTGACGTCCGGGATCTCATCCGGGACTCCGAACAACATTCGGTAATCACATACAAGTCTTCCTAATAACCCTAGCATCATCGAACCTTAAGTGTGTAGACCCTATGGGTTCGGGAACCATGCAGACATAACCGAGACAACTCTCCGGCCAATAACCAACAGCGGGATCTGGATACCCATGTTGGCTCCCACATGTTCCACGATGATCTCATCGGATGAACCACGATGTCGAGGATTCAATCAATCCCGTATTCAATTCCCTTTGTCCAGCGGTATTGTACTTGCCCGAGATTCGATCGTCGGTATCCCGATACCTTGTTCAATCTCGTTACCGACAAGTCTCTTTACTCGTTCCGTAAAACATCATCCCGTGATAAACTCCTTGGTCACATTGTGCACATTATGATGATGTCCTACCGAGTGGGCCTAGAGATACCTCTACGTTACACGGAGTGACAAATCCCAGTCTCGATTCGTGCCAACCCAACAGACACTTTCGGAGATACCTGTAGTGAACCTTTATAGCCACCCAGTTTCGTTGTGATGTTTGGCACACCCAAAGCACTCCTACGGTATCCGGGAGTTGCACAATCTCATGGTCTAAGGAAACGATACTTGACATTAGAAAAGCTTTAGCAAACGAACTACACGATCTTGTGCTAGGCTTAGGATTGGGTCTTGTCCATCACATCATTCTCCTAATGATGTGATCCCGTTATCAACGACATCCAATGTCCATGGTCAGGAAACCGTAACCATCTATTGATCAACGAGCTAGTCAACTAGAGGCTTACTAGGGACATGGTGTTGTCTATTTATCCACACATGTATCTGAGTATCCTATCAATACAATTCTAGCATGGATAATAAACGATTATCATGAACAATGAAATATTATTTAATAATAACTAATTTATTATTGCCTCTAGGGCATATTTCCAACAACAATATGCCTGCCAAACTCTCCTTATCCCTCTGGCGGTCCCACCACTCCACCCCGTGTGAAAAAATCTGCATGCATGACTCTCCTCCCCCCACGCTCGTCCAATCCGTTGTGACCAGCAATATTTCCACCCCTTCGCTCCCCCGTAATTTACTCCAACAAATATGCCCACGTAGCTGTTACTTAACTGCAGGTGCATTCGGTCACTGACATATGGGCCCAACAGGGGTCTGGCCCACATGTCAGTGACGCAACTGGACCGGCAGTTAAGTTAGTGCAGCTCAGTCCATATCTTACGTAGGTGTGCCATTGCTCGCTATAAATTCTACACCTCCCATGACATCGCTATCTCCTCCCCCTCATGTTCACGTTCATTGCTATCTCCTCCTCTCCCTCTCACGTCGACCACCATGGCATCACCCCTCCCAAGCCCTAGGAGCCCCTCGCGGCACCACGCGGACGGTCACGCATCGCCGTTCCGTTCCTTGCCGCCACTAGTCGAGGAGGACGCGTCGGTGTTCCGCTCCTCGCCGCTATGCGACGCGTCGCCATTCCGTTCCTCGCCGCCACTAGTCGAGGAGGACGCGTCGGCGTTCCGCTCCTCGCCACGACGCGTCGAGGTGGACGCATCGGCGTTCCCAATCTCGCCAGCACGCGCGCCGGAGGACGCGCCGGCTCCCCGCTACGAGGAGAACGCCGCACCGCCCGCCGAGCCCCCCGTCCTTGAGGAGCTTTGGAAATAAATGGATGTCGCCTTGTGGGAGGCTTTGCCTCCAGCAGAGCGCGCCAAAATAGAGGCGGAGAAGAAGGATGAGGAAGAGAAGCGCACCGCAGAACAAGCTGCCTGGGAGGCCCATGTCGCGTCCGAGAGAGTCAGTCAATTAGCTCTTTGGTAGAAGGCTCGTGCGAGGGCCGTGAGGGTGTGGAGGACGCCCGTGCCGACGCCCTGAGTGCAGTCGGCCCCAAGCGCCTCATCTATGCTTGGCGGTACGTGGACCGGGTGCACGCTTCCAGCGAGGAGGAGTACCTATTGGCGCCGGATCACCACACCGGTGAGATCGCGCTCGCCCGCCGGCAAGCCGCCAATCAACACCTCACGAGTTGCGAGGCTGAGGAAGAGGCGTTGTGTCGGCGCGCTGGGAAACAGCCGTGCACCAGGGCACTCATGTTGCGCTGTGGCTTTTAGGAGGAGTATAATTTTTGTTTCGTAAGGCGATCTCATTAGTTTTGGGACGCAAATGATAAATCCCGAACGTTCAGGAATTTTTAGCGTCCTTAATTAAGTATGTAAAAGGGAAATTTTGGAAACCTTGTGTATTCGTACACATTTTGCAAGTACGTGCATATAGCACAAACTTTACTACATTGTTGAGGAAATCGTTAACTGGTAGCTGCTCGGTCGGCTGGTGAGTAAGGAATTAATAGGCTAATCGGCAAGTTAATCGGCCATTTAATCAATTAATCGGACGATTTATCGGGTAATCAGCTACTCGGGGACCCTATGAGTAGGGATTAATCGGCAATTTAACTGGTTAATCAGATGAATTCTTGAACAAGGCTTTACTATATACTATCGCAGGAAAAGACTTCTATGAGACCAGGTCTCACGCGAGACCCATCCTGATGGATGACACGTGGCATTCACAAATCACAAAGCATCCCCCACCCCCCACTTAAAAGCCATGTGTCATCCATCAGGACGGGTCTCACCTGTTAACCATGAGACCTGGTCTCATATACGAGTAATTTTTTTTTCCACTATCGCACTACACGTCTCTCTCGATATATGCTTGCAGACTGTGCTACTCCCTCCATCTAGGTCAATAAAGTCATCTTCGGTTGTGCACCGTGACCAAGAAGGAGGGAAGACTTATACACCTAGACGAAGGGAGTACTACTATTACTTATGTACGTGCAAATGCACATTTTAACATTACGATGCGGTTTTTCTAAAAGTAGAAAAACAACACTAGTCAAGCTTGTGAAACGATTCAATTCAAAACAAAAGCAAAAATGCTCGTTTGATTGTTTACTTTTAGCTTCCTTCTCTGTGGTTATTTCTGTGTCGTACTTTGTACGGAGTATCTCACTGGTTGGAAAGGCATGCAAATTCCCAAACCGCTTCCTACACCCTGTATCTCACTGGTTGCCGGCGTTGACGTTGTCGCCCATGTCGTCGAGGATGAGGTTGCCGAGGTCGGGGAAGAAGTCGTCATTCGCAACTAATCATGTGGACTAGCATAGTAGTAGGATACAGAGTAGAAACATGAATTTTACCACGATTCCAAACAGGAAGGACATAAACACATACGTTGCAACGGGAGCTACACCGTTGGCGTTGAGGTTGTCACCCATGTCCAAACACCACGTAGACACGGTCTTTGAGCACGGTTCGTAGTCGTTCCATGCTCGGGCATTGAAGTTTGTAACTATTTTAGATTAGAATATACTACTCCTCCGATTCTAGTAGTAGAGCAGAGTCCTACTCTACTACTCTACTCAAGCAAGTTAGGGCATAGCATTGTAGGGAGTACCAGTACTGTGATCACTCAAGCAAGTTGTCTGGCATCGACATGACCCTACGCTGCTGGTATGTGTCTCGTAAGTCAAGCGGCCTGCTGTAGTCATCATCACCTGTCCACTTCCCGCAGCACATATTCGCTTCTCCATCTTTGTCTGCACATAATCTCGTCCAATCTTCCATCCCCGCTAAGGTGCCTCCCCCCTCGTTCAAAACCCAAGCACTAACAATGGCAGAACCGAGCATCGTCCGCCGAAAGAGTGGCTGGAATTCGCTCCCCACAGAGGTAATCAAGCTCATTGTTTCGTGTGTGGACAATCTCAGTACCATGCCGCTCGCCGCGTGCTCGTCGGGGATGTACCGTTTACTCAAAGCCCTCAGGCCGGAGCTTTTTAAGCCAGCTCCTTGCTTGCTGATGTCGCCTATTCTTTAGAAACAGCGTGTCACACAGCATAACGATCGTAGGGTGGCGAGCATCAACCCCCTTGACTGCGATCCGATCCCCGTCAGCCTCAACTACATTAACGGTATGTACTGGGTCGGCATGAACAAGTCTTGGATGGTGCTCGTCAACGGTCGCGGCAGCTGGATGCTCGTGGAGGTCTACACCCGGTGATTGATCCCCCTTCCTTCGATTAACACTGCACTACTTTGGCACCGCGGCCCAGAATACTCGGAATCTTATAGTAGCCAACATGATACCAAGTTTGATTTGCTCAAGGTTGTAATCTGCCAAGTGCCCACAAGATCTGCGAATTATAAAGACTTCAGGCTAATTGCGTTCTTCAACCGCGGTCTCGCCTATCTGACAGGTCACTACGGTAAGTGGATAAATCTGCACGTCCATCGCAGGATCATACATCCTCCATGGTTCTCTGATGCCATTGAACACAAGGGCTTCATTTACGCTGTCGACTCCTTCTATGGTTGGACGTATTGCTGGCCTACTCCAGTCATCGCTACAAACGGCTGTTACAGCAGTATGTTACTTTCCTATGATATCATGATGGCTTGCTTATATTACTGTCAACATTTGCTGAAAAAATATTCATGCTCATAACATGCTGTTCTTAAGATTGACTAAACCAAGAGCCCTTTTTTATTTGACTCCAACTTGATATGATGTTGTAGGCCGCCTAGTGTCCCTACCCTTCCTAATCCCAGAACCTTTCAAAGAAAAGCGGCATGGCAGTTGCAGGTGGTTCCTGGCTCGATCAGACGACGGTGAAAGATTGATGATCGTTCGCACGTACCGGACGTGTTGTTTCGCGGAATACAATCACAGTCACTGCAAGGTCTTTGAGCAGGATCCCAGTTTCTCTGGGCCTTCAGGAATTTTTGACTGGAGGCTGGTAAGTAGCCTTGGTACACGCTCTCTGTTTGTCAGACTGAATTATCCGATTAACCAGGAGATAACCGACGGCAAGGATCATGATGGCAGCACGGTTTCGTTCATCAGGAAAAACTGTGTGTACACAGCGTACCATGCGTCTCTGCATGCACCATACCCTGATATGTGCCGCCACGCTCTGCAGCCCAAAGTAGGAGAGAGGGTCGCAAGTATCAGACTTCGACCTGCTGGCTGGAGTTTCCCCCGTCAGGCACCCATCTGGTTCAAGCCGTCAGCCAATCTCCACAGCTTAATAAATAGTAACGTCTAACTGAGCCAGTTAGTTAGATGCGTACACTTGGTGTAGTAGGATCTTTATTTAGTTTGATGCATACACTTGTTCTTTTTTGGTAGCCCTTTTGTAATGATGACTGATGTTTGGTTTGGAAGAGAGAGCTGCATCTTCACTCTTCTGGCCTGCTTACTGCTTCTGTTGCACCCCCAGCCCTGGTTGCTGCTACTGCTGTTTTCAATGTACAATCAGTAGTATATTTCGTCTGTTGGTTGAATAAATGTGTTGTTAGAACGACAAACACAATGTTTTGGAAGTCG
The DNA here is from genome assembly GCF_003073215.2 of Triticum urartu. Lineage (NCBI taxonomy): Eukaryota > Viridiplantae > Streptophyta > Magnoliopsida > Poales > Poaceae > Triticum > Triticum urartu. Next base: position 140,053,982 of record NC_053023.1, read on the forward strand.
TTGCATGGTTCGATCCTTTAGTGCCCCGTACCGTACGTAGCGCATACTATTTATCATACGGAACACATTTTTTTTGAAACTCGGAACACATTTTCCACTTGTTGATAACATGCAGCCCACTGATGAAGGCCCAATAGAGAAGCCCATAATTAACTAGAAGGGAGGCTCTCACATGAATCCGGCCCAGGTACATGCTCATGGTCCCCTAAATATAAATAAGTAAATAAATAAATAAAGCTAAATGCTCATGCACCAGTTCTTTGGGAAAATAGGTAGCCCAGTATTTCTTTTTGAAGAATACCCAAGCTAGGCCTATTTGTTTTCTCCGAATTACTGGGCTGCAAATCTTTCAAGACGAGGAGGGATGCATTCCAGCCTGGCTTAAGAGTATGGTCAATGACTGTTAAAAGTAATATCAAAAGGGGTTGAAAATTCCAAAAAAATTATAGCAAATGGGATATAAGTTTCTTTTTTTGTTTTTGTTCTTCACTGATATCTTATACGTATTTCATTGGATTTAACACGACATAGTACTAATTTATTTTTAAATTTGTTTTAGTATGGCTATTAATTTTTGGATTAAGAATATTTCATTCCCCAGCAAAAATTTGTGAATTTTCAAAATTTCCCACATATTTAGTTAATTTTTTGACCCTGGTACTGACCAGAAAATGGCCAGCAATTCTAAAAATGGAAAACGGGCTGCAATAAATTCCATATGAATTAGAAAATGAGTAAAAAATATAAAAATAATAGTAAATGGGCTGTACATGCCATAGATTTCGAGGCTGGCTTGTTTACGCAAGGCTTTGTCAGTGAACACACGATTCTAGCAGCAGTTAGTGTTGGATGTCCATCCAACGACCGACGTGCTTCTTCAATCTCTGATCTTCCTACTCCAGCCGCCTAAACTAGCGCCGGCGGGACTGCCTGCTCCCTCCTCTTGTGGCCCACTGTGATGCCGCGCAGGCTTCCCCGGCCCACCCTACTCCCTCCGCTGGCCTGGCCCCACGCAATCAACTGCCTCCTTATTACGCGAAAAAAATGATTCCTCCCACTGACATCTGGGGCGCACCGGTTGGGAGGCTGACCTGTGGGCCTAATAAGTTGACGCGTATGTAGGGCTTGTCAACTTAGTCAAGAAACGATTCTAGCAGCAGTAACCGTTGGATTTGAATCGAACGGTCATGCTGCTTCTTCAATCACTGCTCTTCTTGCACCAGCCGCCCAAACCAGCGCCGGGGAGACCGCCTACTCCTGCCTCCAGTGGCCGGCTGTGCTGCCGATGAGGCCTCATCGCCCCCTACTACTCCCACCGCTAGCCAGGCCCTACGGCGACGGCAGCCTCACACCGCAACCGAACCACTGAACCCTCGTACTCCTCTCCGCGTGGGCATCCACTGCTGCGTCTTCCCCGGCTCCGCGTCGTCCCCTTCCTAGGCCTCGCTGTCGTCCACCGCCTTGGTGCTCTCAGTGCGGCGTGGTCAACGTGGTCAACGACATTCCATCGGAAGAGTACTGTACATGGAGAGGCTGACAGCTGGGTCCACGGCCACATCCTAGTTTTTTTGTGATTTGCCAACTAAGTCGCTTTGTCTGGCTTGTTGGGCTGCAAATCTATCAAGACGAGGAGAGCTTTTATTCGGCTGGCCGAGAAAATGGCCCATCGGTAATGAGAAATGGGTTGTACATTTTTAAAACACATCAAACCGGCAATTAGTTTCAAATATCTTTTCTTCATTTCAAGATTTGAAATTACATTAATTTTTATGCGTGGAGAATTTGTTGTATTTTATATTGATATACATTTATTTTTAAAATCAGTTTGAATGTGAGTCGAAATTTCGGGATTAAAAATAGTTCGGACCGCACCGAAATATGCAAAATTTCGTATAATTTTTTAACCGTGGCCACAATATGGGCTGTAATGCTAACAAAAAGAATATGGGCTCCAAAAAAACATTAATAATTAGCAAATGGGCTGTAAATTATTAGAAATAATGGCAGATGGGTTGTATGTTGTTTTCCACAGATTAGAGGCTTTCCTAAAAAAAGGTTGACGCACAAGCAGTGACAGTTGGATGGCCATCCAACGGCCGTCGTGCTTCTTCAATCTCTGCTCTTCCTGCTCTAGCCGCTCAAACAGGCGCCGGCAGGACTGCCTGCTCCCTCCTCCCCGCGGCCGGCTGTGCTGCCGCGCAGGCTTCACCGCCCCACCGTACTCCCATCGCTGGCCTAGCCATCCCTCTACTCACCCACACCTGCTGTTATTCTCCGATGACGACAGACGAACCAGTAAACCCTCGTACAGTCATACTCCCCTCCGCGTGGGAAACAACTGCCGAGTCTTCCCTGCCTTCGTGTCGTTCCCTTCCTAGGCCTCGCCGTCGTCCACCGCCCTGGTGCTCTCAGTGCGGCCTGGTCAACGTGGTCAACGACCGACATGCATATGAAGTGGACTGTACGTGGAGAGGCCGACGTTGGGTCCACGGCCACATGCAAGGAAATGCCTCCTTATTACGCTCAAAATAATGATTCCTCCACCTAACATCAGGGACCCACCAAAAGGGCCTCTGTATTTCGTGAAAAAAATGTTACCGCCGCTGACAGCTCGGACCCACCAGCTATATCTTCGCACGCAAGGAAGTGCCTCCTTATTACGCTCAAAAAAATGAATACCCCCCTGCTAGCTGGGACCCACCCTGGTGGGAGGCTGACTTGTGGGCCTACTAAGTTGACGGGGACGGAGGGCTTTGTCAACTTAGTCAATATGCACGATTCTAGCTCTAGTGACCGTACGATGTCCATCCAACGGCCGTAGTGCTTCTTCAACCTCTGGTCTTCTTGCTCCAGCCGCCCAAACCAGTGCTGGTCGTGCCTCGTGCTCTTGCCTCCCGTGGCCGGCTGCGATGCGGCGGAGGCCTCACCGCCCCTACTACTCCCACCGCTGGCCAGGCCATCCCTCAACTCACCCACATCCCCTGTTATTCTGCGGCGACGGCAGCCTCACACCGCAGTGAACCAGTGAACCCTCGTACTCCTCTACGCGTGGGCATCCACTGCCGCGTCTTCCCCGACTCCGCGTCATCCCCTTCCTAGGCCTTGCCGTCGTCCACCGCCCTGGTGCTCTTGGCACGGCGTGGTCAATGTGGTCAAGGAACGGCTTCCATCGGACGTGGACTGTACGTGGAGAGGCTGACAGCTGGGTCCACGGCCGCAGCAAGGAAGTGCCTCCTTATTACGTGCAAAATAATTATTCTCCACCTAACAACGGGACCCACCGGACGGGCCACCGTATTTTGTGAAAAAAAAAGTTTCCCCCTGACTGCTGGGACCCACCAGCTACATCTTCGCACGCAAGGAAGTGCGTCCGAGCAAAAAAACGATTCGCCCCCTGACTGCTGGGACCGACCAGCTACATCTTCGCAGGCAAGGAAGTGCCTGACAGTCGGGACCCACCTGGTCGAAGCGTACGTAGTGTTGTCATTCTGGTCGCGAACGTGTACGTACATACTGGTCGATGTAGAGGCGCGCACGTGTCGTAGTAGAGGCGTGCACGTAGCATTTACACGTATATACAGCGGCCAGGGTGCAAGAAAGAAAATACGGCCACGTATGTGTACATACAGGCGGGGTCTCGAACGCCTACCCGCGCATACGTACGGCCAGGGCTCGTGTACATGGCTGGGTCGGAACGGAGAAACAGCGTCGTCGTCGTGTTCATGGGGAGGCAACGGAATGCGTCATGTTCATGGGGAGGCAACAGAATGCGTCGTGTTCATCGGGAGGGCTTGGACGGAACAGGCGATGGAAACAAGGCCTGGCGTACTGCAGAACGGAGGAAACGGCCTTGTGTTCGACCGGCCACGTTCGAAATGGGATCCTGTTCATCGGGAGGGGTCTGGTGTACCGCAAAACATAGGAAACGGACCTCCTACGGTCGAAACGGGGGTCCTGTTGATCAGGAGTGGTGTGGCGTACCACAAAATGGAGGAAACGGACCTGTGTTGGAGCGCTACGGTCGAAACGGGGGTCCCGTTCATCGGGAGGGGTGTGGCGTACTTCAAAACGGGACTCCACGGGATACTGTTCATCTCCACCGTCGACCTCCTCCAGCCTCCACGGGCTCCTGTTCATCCAGCCTCCATGGGCTCCTGTTCATCCAACCTCCACCGCGCGCTACTCCACCGGCCACTGTTCAACCACCCCTCCACCGTCGACTGTTCATCCAGCCCTCCACACCACGGGGTCCTGTTCAACCACCCCTCCATGGGCACCCCTCCACCATCTACTGTTCATCCAGCCCTCCACACCACGGGGTCCTGTTCAACCACCCCTCCACCGTCTACTGTTCATCCAGCCCTCCACACCACGGGGTCCTGTTCATCCACCCCTCCACGGGCACCCCTCCACCGTCTACTGTTCATCCAGCCCTCCACCACACCACGGGGTCCTGTTCATCCAGATGCAACGCCACCGCTCACTGTTCATCCCCCCCCCCCCCCCACCCCCCCCCCCCCCCCGCTCACTTTTCCCCCCCCCCCCCCCCGCAACGCTCCCTGTTCATCCCATCAATCGGCTTCAGTTAGCAGCAGTAGCGAAGGAATCGCTCGATCGGGTTCAGTTAACAGCCATCGATCATCGCTCGGGTTCAGTAATGCGTAGCCTGTAGTGCAATCGCTCGGGTTCAGTTAGAGCCCAACGCCTTGCTCAGGTTCAGTTAGAGCCAACGCCTCGCACACACGCGCGTACGTGTACGAGAGAAACGCGCATCGCTCGGCCCCCGACCTCCCACCGTAACCGGGAACTCCCTAAAATTTTCCTCCCCCTCGCTTCTACCATGGTTTTTTCCGTCATCGACGGCCCAAAGAATGTCATGCAGCTGCATCTCCGGCCCGCCCAGGACGAAAAGCCCATTTTCTGTAATGATTTTTTGTCATAGAAGTAGGAGCCCACCACATCTATGATGATACCGGGTTTTGTCACAATTATTGTCATAGAAGTGTCATATGTATGACAGAAAAAAATTCGTTTGGCCCAAAATGTCACGGATGTGTCTTTTTTTTGTAGTGACGTTATGAATAACTGGAATAAACAAGGCATACTACGAAAAACCAAAGATAGCATTTGAAACTGGAGATGTGCTAACTACAAACAACCAAACAACCAAAAAACTTTGAAAGAGGCATATGCTAGCTATAACAGGCTTAACAACAAGCAAATATATGCATTCCTATCGGTATGTTTAAAACTGGTATTGATAAAATGTACTCCACAGTAAATAGTTGCACATATAGAGGATCACATTGTGAACAACTAAAATAAACAAGGCATACAACGAACAACCAAAGATAGCATTTAAAATTGGACATATTCTCACTACACTACAAAAGGGACTCGGCAAAACAAATCATGGGTTCCCCCTGTGAAGAGGCACGGCAAAACAAATCATGGGTTTCCTCACTTGTCATAGATGGGCTCGTTCCTGTGGGAAGAGCACGGACCCTGGGTGCACTCAATGTTGTCGCAGATGGGCTCCTTCCCCTTGGAAGAGCACGGTTGTGGGGTGCCCTCCCTGATGTCGCGGACGGACTTCTTCCCCTTCGAAGAGCCATAGAGGGTGCCCTCCTCGTGGTTGCCGTCAATGAGGTCTGACTTGGAAGTTGTGGATCCCAAGCTAGCGTCGCAGAACGTGTCCTTCAGAAATGACAGAAGGGGCTCGATGGCGATGTAGGATGGCAAATTCTTGACAGTGAGCCAGAGGAGATCAGCGGCGGGGCCATGGATGAGATCGACGACGGTTAAACCCGAGGGGTTAGTGGGCCACTTAACCTATGACATAGCCCACATCAAGTCGTCGCTGTGGACGACCCCAATGTCATAGCCGGCGTCCGCGACATACCCGCTTACTCTACCCAGTTGATTGAGTGCCTGCGGCCAATAATGGTTGCCAGCTTCCTCGGTGGCCACCTCGGCGACGTCGGGCGAAGAGGCCGTGATACACCTCTTTTGGGCCAGTTGATACGTCCATTTTGCATCATGCTTTTATATCGATATTTATTGCATTATGGGCAGTTATTTCACTTTATGTCACAATACTTATGGCTATTCTCTCTTATTTTACAAGGTTTACATAAGGAGGGAGAATGCCGGCAGCTGGAATTCTGGGCTAGAAAAGGAGCAAATATTAGAGACCTATTCTGCGCAACTCCAAAATTCCTGAAACTCCACGAAACTTCTAAAAATAAATGAAGAAAAATCCTCGCCAAAGATGAAGGCCAGGGGGCCCAGACCCTGCTCACGAGGGTGGGGGCGCCCCCCCCCCCTAGGGCGTGCCCCCTACCTCGTGGGCCCCCTGGTGGCTCTCCGCGTCCATCTTCTCCTATATGAAGTCTTTCGATGAGAAAAAATAGGAAGGAACTTTTCGGGACGAGACTCCGCCGCCATGAGGCGGAACCTTGGCGGATCCAATCTAGAGCGCCGGCAGAGCTGTTCTGCCGGGGAAACTTCCCTCCGGGAGGGGGAAATCATCACCATCGTCATCACCAACGCTCCTCTCATCGGGAGAGGGCAATCTCCATCAACATCTTCACCAGCACCATCTCATCTCCAAACCCTAGTTCATCTCTTGTATCCAATTCTTGTCTCAAAGTCCGGGATTGGTGCTAGTAGGTTGCTAGTAGTGTTGATTACTCCTTGTAGTTGATGCTAGTTGGTTTATTTGGTGGAAGATCATATGTTCAGATCCTATATGCATATTATTACCCCTCTGATTATGAACATGAATATGCTTTGTGAGTAATTACGTTCATTCCTGAGGACAAGGGAGAAGTCTTGCTATTAGTAGTCATGTGAATTTGGTATTCGTTTGATATTTTGATAAGATGTATGTTGTCTAGCCTCTAGTGGTGTTATGCGAACTTCGACTACATAACAGTTCACCATTATTTGGGCCTAGAGGAAGGCATTGGGAAGTAATAAGTAGATGATGGGTTGCTAGAGTGACAGAAGCTTAAACCCTAGTTTATGCGTTGCTTCGTAAGGGGCTGATTTGGATCCATATGTTTCATGCTATGGTTAGGTTTACCTTAATACTTTTGTTGTAGTTGCGGATGCTTGCAATAGAGGTTAATCATAAGTGGGATGCTTGTTCAAGTAAGAACAGCACCCAAGCACCGGTCCACCCACATATCAAATTATCAAAGTATCGAACGCGAATCATATGAACATGATGAAAACTAGCTTGACGATATTCCCATGTGTCCTCGGGAGCGCTTTTCCTATTATAAGAGTTTGTTCCGTCTTGTCCTTTGCTACAAAAGGATTGGGCCATCTTGTTGCACTTCATTTACTTTTGTTACTTGTTGCTCGTTACAATTTATCCTATCACAAAACTATCTGTTACCACTTATTTCAGTACTTGCAGAGAATACCTTGCTAAAAACCGCTTATCATTTCCTTCTGCTCCTCGTTGGGTTCAACACTCTTACTTATCGAACGGACTACGATAGATCCCCTATACTTGTGGGTCATCAAGACTCTTTTCTGGCGCCGTTGTCGGGGAGTGTAGCGCCTTTGGTAGGTGGAATTTGGTAAGGAAAAATTTATATAGTGTGCTGAAATTTACTGTCACTTGTTACTATGGAAAGTAATTCTCTGAGGGGCTTGTTCGGGGTATCTTAACCCTGTCTAGTAGAGCAAAGAGTTGCTCCTCGGCCTACTGAACCTATTTAAAATAAAACTCCTTTTGAATTTCCTTCGGGTATGATGGAAAGACTGCTAGCTAACCCTTTTACAGGAGATGGAACAAAGCATCCTTATGAGCACTTAATATATGTGGATGAAGTTTGTGGATTATTTAAGCTTGCGGGTATACCCGATGATGTTGCTAAGAAGAAGGTCTTCCCTTTATATTTTAAGGGAGACGCATTGATATGGTACAGGCTATGTGATGATATGAGATCATGGGACTATAAAAGATTGAAGTTGGAATTTCATCAAAAGTATTACCCTATGCATCTTGTTCATTGTGATCGCAATTATATATATAATTTATGGCCTCGCGAAGGAGAAAGCATCGCTCAATCTTGGGGGAGCCTTAAATCAATGTTATATTCATGCCCCAATAACGAGCTCTCAAGAGAAATGATTATTCAAAATTTATATGCTCGGCTTTTTGAAAACAATCGCACCATGCTCGATACTTCTTGTGCTGGCTCTTTTATGATGAAGACTATTGAATTCAAATGGAATTTATTGGATAGAATTAAACGCAACTCTGAAGATTGGGACCTCGACGAAGGTAAGGAGTCAGGTATGACACCTAAGTTTGATTGTGTTAAATCTTTTATGGGCACCGATATTTTCCGTAAGTTTAGCACTAAATATGGACTTGACTCTTAGATAGTAGCTTCTTTCTGTGAATCTTTTGCTACTTATGTTGATCTACCTAAGGAGAAGTGGTTTAAATATCATCCTCCCATAGAAGTAAAAGTAGTTGCACCTATTAAAGTTGAAGAAAATACTGTCACTTATAATGATCCTGTTGTTCCTACTTCTTATATTGAGAAACCACCTTTCCCTGTTAGAATAAAGGATCATGCTAAAGCTTCAACTGTTGTTCGTAAAAGCAATATTAGAACTTATACACCTCCTGAGGAAGTTAAAGTAGAACCTAATATTGCTATTGTTGAAGATCTCTTGTCTGATAATATTGATGGGCATGTTATTCAGTTCGAAGGTGAAACTGCTAGAATTGCTAAACCTTGTGATAAAGATAAACATAGACCTATGGTAGGTGTGCCTGCTATTTCTGTTAAAATAGGAGATCACTGTTATCATGGCTTATGTGATATGGGTGCTAGTGCTAGTGTTATACCGCATACTTTATACGAAGAAATTAAGAATGAAATTGCACCTGCCGAGTTAGAAGGTATTGATGTCACAATTAAACTTGCCAATAGAGATACTATTTCACCAATTGGAATTGTTAGAGATGTTGAAGTCTTGTGTGGGAAAACTAAATATCCTGCTGATTTTCTTGTTCTTGGTTCCCCACAAGATAGCTTTTGTCCCATTATATTTGGTAGACCCTGCTTAAATACTGTCAATGCTACCATAGATTGCACAAAGAATGTTGTTACTATTAGCTTGGATGATATGGTTCATGAGTTTAATTTCTCTAAATTTAGTAAACAACATCGTGAGGAAGAATTACCTAGTAAGGATGAAATTATTGGTCTTGCTTCTATTGCCGTACCTCCTAGTGATCCTTTAGAACATTATCTGCTAGACCATGAAAATGATATGTTCATGAATGAAAGAAGGGAAATAGATGAAGTATTCTTTAAACAGGAACCTATTCTGCAACACAATTTGCCTGCTGAAATTTTAGGGGATCCACCTCCACCCAAGGGTGATCCCGTGTTTGAGCTTAAACCTTTGCCTAATAATCTTAAATGTGCTTATCTTGATGAAAATAAGATATATCCTGTTATTATTAGTGCTAACCTTTCAGAGCATGAAGAAGAAAGATTATTAAAAACTCTGAAGAAGCATCGTGCTGCTATTGGATATACTCTTGATGATCTTAAGGGCATTAGTCCCACTCTATGTCAACATAAAATAAATTTAGAAGTAGATGCCAAACCAGTTCGTGATACTCAATGACATCTGAATCCTAAAATGAAAGAAGTGGTAAGAAAAGAAATACTAAAGCTTCTGGAGGCAGGTATAATCTATCCCGTTGCTAATAGTGAGTGGGTAAGTCATGTCCATTGTGTCCCTAGGAAGGAAGGTATTACTGTTGTTCCTAATGATAAAGATGAATTGATTCCACAAAGAATTATCACAGGTTATAGGATGGTAATTGATTTCCGCAAATTAAATAAAGCTACTAAGAAAGATCATTACCCCTTACCTTTTATTGATCAAATGCTATAAAGATTATGCAAACATACACACTATTGCTTTCTAGATGGTTATTCTGGCTTCTCTCAAATACCAGTGTCGGCTAGAGATCAATCAAAGACTACTTTTACATGCCCTTTTGGTACTTTTGCTTATAGACGTATGCCTTTTGGTTTATGTAATGCACCTACTACCTTTCAAAGATGCATGATGGCTATATTCTCTGACTTTTGTGAAAAGATTTGTGAGGTTTTCATGGATGATTTTTCCGTCTATGGTTCCTCTTTTGATGATTGCTTGAGCAATCTTGATCGAGTTTTGCAGAGATGTGAAGAAACTAATCTTGTTCTGAATTGGGAAAAGTGCCACTTTATGGTTAATGAAGGTATTGTCTTGGGGCACAAAGTTTCTGAAAGAGGTATTGAAGTTGATAAAGTCAAGGTTGATGCTATTGAAAAGATGCCATGTCCCAAGGACATCAAAGGTATAAGAAGTTTCCTTGGTCACGCCGGATTTTACAGGATGTTCATTAAGGACTTCTCAAAAATTTCTCGGCCTCTGACTAATTTATTGCAAAAAGATATACCATTTGTCTTTGATAATGATTGTGTAGAAGCGTTTGAAATACTTAAGAAATCATTAGTCTCTGCACCTGTTGTTCAACCACCTGATTGGAATTTACCCTTTGAAATTATGTGTGATGCTAGTGATTATGTTGTAGGTGGGCAAAGAGTTGATAAGAAATTAAATGTTATTCATTATGCTAGTAAGACTCTAGACAATGCTCAAAGAAATTATGCTACTACTGAAAAAGAGCTTTTAGCAGTTGTATTTGCTTGTGATAAGTTCAGATCTTATATTATTGATTCTAAAGTAACTATTCACACTGATCATGCTGCTATTAAATATCTTATGGAAAAGAAAGATGCTAAACCTAGACTTATTAGATGGGTTCTCTTGCTACAAGAATTGGATTTGAATATTGTTGATAGAAAGGGAGCTGAGAACCCCGTTGCAGACAACTTGTCTAGGTTAGAGAATATTCTTGATGACCCACTACCTATTAATGATATCTTTCCTGATGAACAATTAAATGTTATAAGTACTTCTCGTAGTACTCCATGGTATGCTGATTATGCTAATTATATTGTTGCTAAGTTTATACCACCTAGCTTCACATACCAGCAAAAGAAAAAGTTCTTCTATGACTTGAGACATTACTTTTGGGATGACCCACATCTTTATAAAGAAGGAGTAGATGGTGTTATTAGACGTTGTGTACATGAGCATGAACAGGAACAGATCCTACGCAAGTGTCATTCCGAGTCTTATGGAGGACACCACGCTGGAGACAGAACTGCACATAAGGTATTGCAATCTGGTTTTTATTGGCCTACTCTATTCAAGGATGCCCGTAAGTTTGTCTTGTCTTGTGATCAATGTCAAAGAATTAGTAATATTAGTAGATGTCAAGAAATTCCTATGAATTATTCTCTTGTTATTGAACCGTTTGATGTTTGGGGCTTTGATTATATGGGACCTTTTCCTGCCTCTAATGGATACACACATATTCTAGTTGCTGTTGATTACGTTACTAAGTGGGTAGAAGCTATTCCAAATAGTAGTGCTAATCATAACACTTATATTAAATGCTTAAGGAAGTTATTTTTCCGAGATTTGGAGTCCCTAGATATTTAATGACTGATGGTGGTTCACACTTTATTCATGGCGCTTTCCGTAAAATGCTTGCTAAATATGATGTTAATCATAGAATTGCATGTCCTTATCACCCTCAGTCTAGTGGTCAAGTAGAGTTGAGAAATAGAGAGCTCAAATTAATTTTGCAAAAGACTGTTAATAGGTCTAGAAAGAATTGGTCTAAGAAACTTGATGATGCATTATGGGCTTATAGAACTGCATACAAAAATACTATGGGTATGTCTCCTTATAAAATGGTTTATGGAAAAGCATGTCACTTACCTCTCGAACTAGAACATAAGGCATATTGGGATATTAAAGAGCTCAACTATGATTTTAAACTTGCCGGTGAGAAGAGGTTATTTGATATTAGCTCACTTGATGAATGGAGAACCCAAGCTTATGAAAATGCCAAGTTGTTTAAAGAAAAAGTTAAAAGATGGCATGACAAAAGGATACAAAAGCGTGAGTTTAATGTAGGTGATTATGTATTTCCATACAACTCTCGTTTAAGATTTTTTTCAGGCAAACTTCTCTCTAAATGGGAAGGCCCCTATGTTATCCAAGAGGTCTATCGTTCCGGTGCCATAAAAATCAACAACTTCGAGGGCACAAATCCGAAGGTGGTAAACGGTCAAAGAATTAAACATTGTATCTTAGGTAATCCCATAAATGTTGAAACCAATATTATTGAAATTGTAACCCCGGAGGAATAGATAAGGGACACTTTCCGGAACGTTTCAGACTCAGAAAAGGAATAGGTATGTGGTACGGTAAGTAAACCGACTCCAAAACAATTTTTAAGGCAATATTTCTCCGTTTTGGAATATTTAGAAAAATAGAAAAATAAGTAGCAGTCCGGGAAGGACACGAGGGCCCCACGAGGGTGGTGGGCGCGCCCTACCCCCCTGGGCGCGCCCCCCTACCTCATGAGCACCTCGTGAGCCTTCCAGACTCCGTTTTCTTGCACGTTACGTATTTTGGTTGGTAAAAATTCATTATATAACCTCCCAAAGGTTTTGACTCATGTATCACGCAAATATCCTTTGTTCTTGTTTCGAGCTATTTTCTATCAGGTTTTTCCAGGCTAGGCATCATGTCGTCTCCCTTCTCCAACAATGGTGACAATGATGCTTGGCTAATGAAGATAGATCTGAAGAGGGAAGAACCCACGAGGGTCAACAAGGATGGAAAGATCAAGAAGGCCACGGAGGATCAAGCTCCGGCAGCAAAAGACATCCTTCAACCTGATCATAACCTTCTTACCCCAACTGAGATCGAAGCTTTCAAGATGATTGAGTTAGCTCGTATACAAAACAAGTATCTCACACAAGAAAATATTTTGTTGAAGGAGCATACTGTCGCACTCAAGGGTATTATTCGCAAGCTGGAGGACCTCTTATACTCGATGTGCGATTATCCGTCACCTCCACCTTCTTCACCAACCAAGGAGATATAATCACATGGGTATGGGCACTCCCCTTGGCAACTGCCAAGCTTGGGGGAGGTACCACAGTATCGTATCACCATCACAACTCCTATCTTTACCGTTTTTCTTAGTTCGATCCTATTAGTAGTATCTTGATCTAGTAGAATAAAGTTTATGGCATGATCTAGTTTTGAGTTTTGCTTTATGATCTTTCTTTGTAATCGAGTCCGTGAGCTATATATAATAAAGATTAGTGTTGAGTCAAGGGCTTGATTATTTTGCCATGATCTTGGATGAATAAAAGAAAAGAGAAAAGGAATAAAAAGAAGCAAAGAGTTCATATTGATCTTATTAAGAGTTATGACTTCACATAGAAAGAGTATGATGATTAAAAGTTGTTGGGAGTTGGTAGACATAGCTTTGGTAATTGTTGCAATTAATAGGAAGTAATAAGGAAAGAGAGGTTTTCACATATAGATATATTATCATTGACATCTTTTATGATTGGGAGCACTCATTAAAATATGATATGCTAAAGAGTTGATGTTGGACAAGGAAGACAATGTAATGAGTTATGTTTTTCTTATATCTGAGATAAAGTATGTTGTCATGGATCCTCTAACTTGTTGAGCTTGCCTATCCCCTCATGCTAGCCAAATTCTCAGCACCAAGTAGAAATACTACTTGTGCTTCCAAATACCCTTAAACCAGTTTTGCCATGAGAGTCCACCATATCTACCTATGGATTGAGTAAGAATCTTCAAGTAAGTTGTCATCGGTGCAAAGCAATAAAAATTGCTCTAAATATGTATGATTGATTGGTGTGGGATAAATAAGCTTTATACGATCTTGTGATGTGGAAGTAATAAAAGCGACGGACTGCATAATAAAGGTTCATATCACAAGGGGCAATATAAAGTGACGTTCTTTCGCATTGAGATTTTGTGTATCCAGTCATAAAAGTGCATGGCAACCTCTGCTTCCCTCTGCAAAGGGCCTATCCTTTATTATTATCTTCTACCTTATGCAAGAGTCATGGTGATCTTCACCTTTTCTTTTTCATTTTATCCTTTGGCAAGCTCAGCATGTTGGAAAGAACATGATATATATATATATATCTAATTGGATGTAGGGGATCATGAACCATTATTGTTGACATTACCCTTGAGGTAAAAGGTTGTGGGGAAAAACTATAAGCTTCTATCTTTCTCTGTGTCCGATTAAAACTCCGTAACCACAAGTATTGCGTGAGTGTTAGCAATTATGGGAGACTAAATGATAGTTGAGTATGTGGACTTGCTTTTAAGCTCTGACATAGACTCTTTCCGATGTTATGATAAATTGCAATTGCTGCAATGACTGAGATTATAGTTTGTTCGAGCCCAATAAGGTTTATGATTTATACTTTTGCATGGTGAATAGATCATCACTTGAACATAAGTAATCATATGACAAAATCTGTATATGTTGCTGTTATGAGAATAATCATGATGCCTTCATGTCCGTATTTTATTTTTGGGACAATTACATTTCTGCCCCTAACTGGAACCCACTACTCAAATTTGCCCCTAATTTCAATGTGTGCTCAAATTTTCCCCTCTGCCGTTAGTTGCCCTTATAGAAATGCCCTTCTGCGCCATTACCGTCCGGTCAAACAACTTTGACCATCTTGAAAAAAATAGTAAAAAAATCAAAAAAATATGAAATTTTGTGGGATTGAAGCTACTCATGTGCGCAAGGTGCGTGGAAATTTTCGTGCTACTTAGACATACCAGGAGCTCGTGGCAAAGGAAAACAATAAATCTGTACATCTTTGAATAGTAAATTCAAAAAAATAGCAAGAAAATTCAAAAACATATGAAATTTTTTGGAATCAAAGATGCTCGGGGGCACAAGGCGTGTGCAAAATTTTGTTATCAAATGACATGCGAGGAGCTCTCGCAAAAAAAACAAAAATAGTGTATTTTTTACAAGTTTTTTCTGAGACAAATTTTGTTTTTTTCTCCACGAGCTCCTACAACGTCCAAACACAAAAAAAATGTGCACACACCTTCCACACCTAAGCATCTTGGATGCCAAAAGAATTCATTTTTTTGAATTTTTTTGCTATTTTTTTTGAATTTACAGTTCACACGCGTACATGATGCCTTCATGTCCGTATTTTATTTTTATCGACGCCTCTACCTCTAAACATGAGGACTTATTTATTGTTATAGGCTTTTCGCTTGAGGACAAGCGAGGTCTAAGCTTGGGGGAGTTGATACGTCCATTTTGCATCATGCTTTTATATCGATATTTATTGCATTATGCGCTGTTATTTCACTTTATGTCACAATACTTATGGCTATTCTCTCTTATTTTACAAGGTTTACATAAGGAGGGAGAATGCCGGCAGCTGGAATTCTGGGCTGGAGAAGGAGCAAATATTAGAGACCTATTC
This sequence comes from Triticum urartu, assembly GCF_003073215.2. Lineage (NCBI taxonomy): Eukaryota > Viridiplantae > Streptophyta > Magnoliopsida > Poales > Poaceae > Triticum > Triticum urartu. Next base: position 140,069,458 of record NC_053023.1, read on the forward strand.
TGCGCAACTCCAAAAGTCCTGAAACTCCACGGAACGTCTTAAAATAAATGAAGAAAAATCCTCGCCAAAGATGAAGGCCAGGGGGCCCACACCCTACTCACGAGGGTGGGGGGCGCCCCCCCTAGGGCGCGCCCCCTACCTCGTGGGCCCCCTGGTGGCTCTCCGACGTTCGTATTCTCCTATATGAAGTCTTTCGATGAGAAAAAAATAGGAAGGAACTTTTCGGGACGAGACTTCGCCGCCACGAGGCGGAACCTTAGCGGATCCAATCTAGAGCGCCGACAGAGCTGTTCTGCCGGGGAAACTTCCCTCCGGGAGGGGGAAATCATCACCATCGTCATCACCAACGCTCCTCTCATCGGGAGAGGGCAATCTCCATCAACATCTTCACCAGCACCATCTCATCTCCAAACCCTAGTTCATCTCTTGTATCCAATTCTTGTCTCAAAGTCCGGGATTGGTGCTAGTAGGTTGCTAGTAGTGTTGATTACTCCTTGTAGTTGATGCTAGTTGGTTTATTTGGTGGAAGATCATATGTTCAGATCCTATATGCATATTATTACCCCTCTGATTATGAACATGAATATGCTTTGTGAGTAATTACGTTCGTTCCTGAGGACAAGGGAGAAGTCTTGCTATTAGTAGTCATGTGAATTTGGTATTCGTTTGATATTTTGATAAGATGTATGTTGTCTAGCCTCTAGTGGTGTTATGTGAACGTCGACTACATAACAGTTCACCATTATTTGGGCCTAGAGGAAGGAATTGGGAAGTAATAAGTAGATGATGGGTTGCTAGAGTGACAGAAGCTTAAACCCTAGTTTATGCGTCGCTTCATAAGGGGCTAATTTGGATCCATATGTTTCATGCTATGGTTAGGTTTACCTTAATATTTTTGTTGTAGTTGCAGATGCTTGCAATAGAGGTTAATCATAAGTGGGATGCTTGTTCAAGTAAGAACAGCACCCAAGCACTGGTCCACCCACATATCAAATTATCAAAGTATCGAACGCGAATCATATGAACGTGATGAAAACTAGCTTGACGATATTCCCATGTGTCCTCGGGAGCGCTTTTCCTATTATAAGAGTTTGTTCCGTCTTGTCCTATGCTACAAAAGGATTGGGCCATCTTGCTGCACTTTATTTACTTTTGTTACTTGTTGCTCGTTACAATTTATCCTATCACAAAACTATCTGTTACCACTTATTTCAGTACTTGAAGAGAATACCTTGCTGAAAACCACTTATCATTTCCTTCTGCTCCTCGTTGGGTTCGACACTCTTACTTATCGAAAGGACTACGATAGATCCCCTATATTTGCGGGTCATCACTAGTCGCTCCTCGAGCTCCACGGGAAGCGTAGACGGGCTTAGGCTGCGAGCTCTGGAGTGGGGGATGGGGATGGGGATCTTTGGGAAAGGGGGCGTTTGGCAGGCGTCATCTAAGAAACTTAGGGCGGCCTGGGTATGGAGATCGGTGGGTAAGTTGCATGGGCAAACTGGCAAATGTTGACAATGGAGGCCTTGCGGCGGCGGTGACGATGGCGGTGGCGACCTTGCTAGGGTTTCGAGCGAGGGAGGGGTTGTGGTGGGGTGTGTGTGTATGCGCGCACGCACGCGTGCCCAAGGAGGTTTTGGGGTGTGTGTGCAGGGGGTGTTTGAGGAAATGATGCGACTACTGAAAATTTTAATACGTGGGAGTGAAATGCCGGGGCTATTGAAAATTTGGATGATGGTGCATCGCACACGGTCCAGAAATAACAAACGTGTGTTACGAAACAGAAAAACCCTCGAGTTCGGCAGATATTTTCGAGGGATGCAGGAGGGAGCGGGAACAACAAACATCACACACGATCGAAACATAGTAACCATGTGTTATCAAACAGAAAAAACCTGCAGATGGGTAGATATTTTTGAGAGGGGAAGCCTTGTGGAGCCCAATGTACTGTGTTGATGTGCGTGACAGGGGCACCGGTGTGGCACACGGTTAGTGTGACTGAACCGTGTCTGTTGCGTCATCCGACTTGTCTAATGTTCATAAATTTGGCGAAAGTGACGCGGGAAAGGGTCAGAACACGAACACACTTGGATGTGGACCAAATATATATATGGAAAGGGTGGTCTGATGTTCAAATACCAAATGCAACTTCGATGTGGCACCTATCTCGCAAAGCACACGGTATTGCTTCCCCCCCCCCTCGTGTCAGCAGGAGGGGAATCCTAAGCTATGAACGCATGCCCGCCCCCACGGAGGTTCACCTAGCAAAATGCGAAGTAGCAGTCCCGCCCCCATCACACGCGCGCACACACACACACACACGCATGCGCATGCGTGCACACACACACACACACTTTCAGTCGAGGGGAGAGGGCATCTCAGCAAGATGTATGGTAAAACGGACCAAGAATAATCCACCTTGGTTGTACAACCTCTCTCTTGTTGTTGTTCAAAGTGATGGCCGTCCATGTGACCCAGAGATGGGCTAGCTCGCCAATAATCACGCAAGTAGCTAGTCCCCGAAGACAACCACTGCCTGTGTGTGGCCCAAACATATGTGTGAAGGTGTTGATGTTTGATTACACAATGGAACAACTTTGATGTGGCATCGTGCTTTTTGGAACCAAAAATCCCCACATGGAGCGAGGGTTAGTTGACGATGCATATGTATGTCACACCACACTTCGAGCCGATGACGGGGATTCTTGCATGCATGCATGCATAGTATGCACTCAAACTTAATTAGGTCTGAATCTCACCATGACCTACTACGATAACACGAACCAAAGGAAGAATCTGCCATGGTAACCTATCTTGTTGTCGGTCAACGTGATCACGGACGTCCACGCGGGCCCACGAATATATAGGCTTGTCGCTGATAACCATGTGAGGGAGTGTACCGCTCGAAGACAACCACTACATGCATATGTATGTATGGAGGTGATGCGTGCATGCATGTTTGAATACCATTCACAACATTGATGTGGCGCGTGCGTCGAAAATCATAAAGTCCCTACACAGAGCGAGATCGGTTGATGACGTGTCGTGGTACTGGCCACTTCGACTCGATGGGAGAGGGATTCATGCGTACACATGCATGTGTAGTGCTCAAACTGTATCATGTCATCCCAAAGCATGACTTATATACCATAATACAAACAAAAAAATAATCCCCTCCTAAGTCAAATTAACCTCCCTTGTTGGCAGGCAAAGTAGTGATGGACCAAGCGGGCCCACAGATGGGAAGCATCGATATCGCTAACACGTGTGAGTGGGTGCGAGAGGAAAACCTCCATCGCTTTACATGTGGGCTAAACATATGTTGAATACCCAAAATGCCCAACTTTGATGTGGCACATGCCTCGAAAATCATAATACAACCCAAAAAATCATAACACAGAGCGAGGTTCATGAAGCGTACTACATATGTTGGCCCCCTTCCCCTCTTCGACGCATACTATATGCTCCTACCGTAATACAACCCAAAAAGAATCCTCCTTGATGGTGAAATTAATTAACCTCTCCCGATGTACGTCAAAGTGATGCATGCATCGACGATGACCTCGTGGGCCCGCAGATGGAAGCGTCACACGTGAGTGTCCTAGGATAACCACCGCCTGCATGCATGTAGCCCAAAGAGGTATTGTGTGATTTTTGAATAGCCAATGCACAACTTTGATGTGGCATGTGCCTCGGAAACCAAAAAGTCCCAACACTGAGCACGAACGGGTATGTAGTATATATGGTAGTCCCCTCCCACCTCTTCGACGCATACTATATACTCCCACCATAACACAAACAAAAAAAGATTCTATCTTGCTGGTCAAATTAACCTCTCTGTCGGCTGTTGGTCAAAGTGATGGACGACGACCTCGCGGGCCCACAGAAAGCGTCACACGTGAGTGAGGTGTTGTGTAGGACAACCACCGACTGCATGTGGCCAAAACATGTATGTATGATAGGGTTGTGCAATGTTTTAAATAACGAATTCACGACTCTAATGTGGCACCTGACTCACAAAGTGGCCAACCCACACGGTGGCTCATGACTTGCAGTGTACTGCCAGCCACCACCACCACCACCCAGACTCGCGCGTGCACACACACACACACACTCACACACACACACACACCATGCATCCACCGCAACTACGATGGATGTTAAATTTTCCCGTGGTGAACATATGTTCCCAAAGGAGGGGCGTTTTAATTTTAAAAAAGCAGAGATCATTAAGATGTTTTAGTACATTGATTGATTTTCTAGGGGTATAATGTGCAAAAATCAAATTTGAGCTATATGCACACGTGATGGTGCACCTAAATGGATTGAAAAAACACATGTGTCTCACTAGGTGCATATGTTTACTCCCCGTGCAAGAAATTTCAAACATTGAGAATCTTGATTTTTAAAATCTAGTACATCCAAAACTTATTTGAAATTATCGTGTTGTTATATAGACACCAATACACAGTGGCATTGTACATTTTTTGTCAAATTTGAGACAAGTTTTGAAGTAATCTTTATCTTCTCACAAATGGGATATTATTAATAATTGGGAACCAATATCGCAAATTGATTATTTATTCGAACCGTGGGCGTTAGACCAACAATGGATACATGCCATGCTTCGGTTCAGCAATAAAACGACAGCATTAATCATAAAAATAGGAAAACAATATGTGTGCCATCACGCGACTCGTGTGTCGTGCGAGCAGGCGTGAGTTGACGGGACGCATGCGAGCAGTCCACCGCGCAGGCAGACAGGGAGGCGTGCGTGTAGGTGTGTGAATAGACGAGAGGCGTTCTCGCTACGCCGTGTCATCGGGAGGCGTGCGAATAGTTGTGTGAAATGACGGTAGGCATGCCAGCAGTCTGGTGCGCAGGCTTACCGGGAGGCGAGCCAGCGGTTTGACCTCTGTCTGCCTCTCTCTCACTACTCCATATTAATGGCACGCCCGAGCGGCCGCACCCCCCATCTTCGCCACACACACAATCCTCTCTCTCCTCTTGCATTCTCGACGCCTCTCTTAGTCCTCAAAGCCATCAATGTATGAGGATGCCGCTGAAGCACCCCATCGGAGGGAGTGGGGATGCCGGGGCTGCTGAAGCACCGGAGCAAGGTGTGGAGATGGAGACAAAGGTTACCGTCGCCGCCAGTGAGGCATCGCTGCACCCTGACATCATCGACGGTGTCGTGCTTCCATAGCTGGAGCCGGAGGTCCACACCGACTCCGGTGATGACTCGGGAAACGACTTCGGCGATGACTCCGACGATGACGGAGAACCGGTTAGTCATGTATACCCATTTATGTGTCAAATACATCCTAGGGTTTATTTGGTTACTCCTGGGTCTTGCCTCCCCCTTTTTGGAATAGAAATCCTATCGTTATGTTCTGCCAATCCATGAAATCTGAGTAAGTTTCTTTAGATCCGTGTAGTGTATTGATTGTTTGAATGGTACAAGTAATAAGTGATTAGTTGTTTCATCTGTGCAAATGATTTTTGCTAATAATCCAACTAGGGTTAGTGTTCGTGCTAATAATTCCTAGCCAGGTCTTGACAATTGATTTTCAATGACCTACATATATATTTGTGTCATTATTTTCTTCAAGATTGGTATGTACATAGACGACTGTGTTTAAAAATCGAACCATAATCTCTAGACATGTCTAAAAATAGCCATAAATTCCTAATCCTACTTTACGGTGTGTAAACATTGATTTGATGCCAAATTTAGGCAAATGCCAAATGTTCGCCAGAGATTAGTTTGTATTCCAAATTTAACACCACAGTTTTTTACTATATGTATAGGTGATGTCTGACGATGTCGACAGCGAGGATGAAGATGGCCAGGGGAGGTATAAGAGGCAAATCCCGAGGGAGCTTTATGTGGGAATGCATAACAGGCGTATTAGGACCTAGGACAGCGGCTTTCGATGCCCATTTTGCAACCAAAAGCTGCATCACGTGTATGAAAGTGTTCTGGTGCATGCAAGAGGACAAGATGTTGGCTCCTTCAAGTAGAAGTATTCTCGCAGGGTGGCGCACGCCGCATACGCCGTTTACCTGGAGAAGCTTCAGGATTATGCCGGCAGATGAGATGAGATGTGGGATCGAACTATGTACGGCTATGTAGTGTCTTAATGGCAGTTGAACGATGTACTTATGGTTGAACTATGCTTGTGTACGCTTATTATCTATGTTTGGGTATGTTTAATCTATGTTTACTTATGTCTAAATGGGGATATGGATGCAATCGGTTCGGTTGATGGAATCTACCTACGTCCTAGTTTATTGGCCCTCTTTGTAATTTGTGTTAAATTTTGACCAAATATTTAAATGACAAAATGTTAGTGCAGTTCAGCAAAAATTATATCGATGTATGCGTATTTGAAGATAGTGTTTAATGATATAATTTTTGGTGACATGCATAAACATTTGTTAGTTAAATATTTCGTCAAAATTTAGCACGAATTATAAAGGGGACCAATAAATCAGGATGGAGGTAGTACGTCAATCACACACGGTTCCTAAAATTGGAACCGTGTGCAATGACTTTCATTTTCCCTATTACGTCCATCACACACGGTTGGCTCTAGCTAACCATCGCCTCCGAAACTCTTTGGGTGACAGAAAACCCTTACCATCCAATTCAATAAAGAAAAAAGAAAACCCTCACCATCCCCACATCACAAAAACCCTCACCCAGCCCGCCACCCCCTCTGGTCCTGATTCACACCTGCACAAGCTCCTCCGCGTCTATGCACGGCACCGCCTATCGTCGCAGCAACCATTTAGCTTGACGCCTGTCGCCGTCGCCAGGCTGCCAGCAAACCCCACCGCATTTCGCCACTTCCGCTTGCCTCCGCCTATCACCATCGACTTTCTCGATGCTGCTCGCGGTCGACCCAACTCCGCCCGGTTGGGGAATCCGTCGTATTGAGGGTTTTTTCACATGGACAACAAGGTAACTAATTTAATGAGATATTATCTCATCTCTTATCCCAGTTCATCTGCCTCCTTTAATCACCCAGCCGAAATCATCGTGAATTCATTTTTATTTGAGCTGATTTGAGGTTTTTCTTTCATTCATAGAGTGTACAATGCACGGACACATTAGGACTTTGCAACCTCGGCCAGACATCCATGGAGTTCCATCTCATCGTACCAGATGACTGGAGGATGCACGCGGTATGCTCAATCTCACCCTAAATTGGTTGGCATGGCCTACTTTCCTGAACATATACTATATATTGCTGCATTTGGATAAAAGGTGCCACATGCAGCATATACGTCAAAGTGGATTTTTTTCCTCTTCTTTCTATATTAGGAAAATTAATGATGTATTGTTCTTTTGATTGCACTCATATTTCCATGACATCATGGTTACCCTATCTGTTTAATTATAGATTTTTGTCCTTTGATTTCAACTATTTTAGAGTTCTTTCAATTTTGCCCATATTTGCATGTTACCCTATTCTTTAACAATCCTACCATTTTCTGCGGCGCGTCCCTTTCTATGCAACAAAATCTGTAGTACACAATATTTCCCTTTACATAAATCAAGACTGTAGGGATGTCATACTGAACACAAACCATGGATTTACAATCATTGCTTCTGTAAGACTTGATGAATGTGGTCACTCCTATTTTGCCAAGGGCCTTTGGACAGAAATTTCTAAGTTTTATGTACTGAAAGCTGGCACTAAAATTGCACTACACATAAAAGAGCCTGGTCATGAGATATATGCTAACTTCCCCGACGATATCATCCGTCCAGACTTTGTTTGAAGTAAGTGTTCTTTTCAAGTATCTGCATGTTGACTTACCCAACAATATCAAAGGAATTCTGCAGTATTTAAGCAACCAATTGTTATTCCATTTTCTTACTCTATTCCTACCTACTAATTTCTAGTTATCAATACACTTTTCTATTGCCTTGTTTTAACTAAATATTCCCTATACTCTCAGTTCTATCAGAAAGCGCCGCTGATGAGGAGACTCCGAAGGTGGAAAACGGGGCTGCCAACAAGCGGAGGCGGGTCGAGCATGAACCGCAAGCGACTCCAGCAGGCCTAGACTTCATTAGCAGCCTCCTCGATGATATGTTGATAGTCATCATCTCCCTCCTCCCAATCAAATATGGGGCGTGGACAACCGTCCTTTCCCGACGGTGGCGCCCCCTATGGAACTCCACCCCTCTCGACCTCATCGACACCCACGAGCTCTGCCATGGCTATCGCAAAAGCTTGGATGCATTCTCCAAGATCCTTGGCAGTCACCCTGGCCCAACCAGAGGCCTTCGCATGGGCAAGTTCCATTCCAATGGCAAGGACCGAGCCAAGCTTGACAACTTGTTCTGATCCCGCGCCCTAGATCAGCTTGAGGAGCTCACTTTTGATGATGGGCATATGCGCTCGCTACCAATGTCCACGCTCTGCCTCGTGCCCACGCTACGTGTCGCCAAGTTCAGGAACTGCCATGCCCCCCCCTTAATGACGCGCCCGCTTTCTACCATGACTGAAACACCTCGAGCTCGTCGCCATCTGCCTCCCAAACAGTGACATGGAGCGCCTGCTTCGTGGCTGTACTACACTCGAGTAACTTCGGCTTTAGGCGATCAATGGGTTGAGTAGCTTCCACATCACCTACATGACTCTCCGGACTATTTATGTGTGTTGGTAGTGCTGCAAGAAGACATCACTAGATGTGTACCATAGTATGGTCATTGAGGACACACCTTCACTTGAGATATTACTTGTAGTTGATCAAGAAGGTTCAACAAGAATCAATGTCATTTCTGTGCCGAAATTGACAGTGGTGGGCTACTCGTCTGACAAATACTCTGAACTTGTTATTGGTACCGCCACCCAGGCCCAAAGGGATCATGAGATTTTTCTAATTTTCTTCTAGCCGTTCAGGTACAATAGCCGCCTTCTACCTTTGCTTCTAGAAATTAACATTATTTCTAATTTTGAAGATGTATGTTCATCTGTCATCCAGAAAAGGATTCCGACAAGCTTGACCCCGAAACTATGCATAGTGAAGGTCTTGGCGCTAGAATCTATCGGCCCCAACCTGGACCAAGTTGTCAGTTCCCTGTGATGCTTTCCGTGCCTTGAGAAGCTATATATCGAGGTGATGTTCCTTTCCTGTTAAATGTTAACCATAAGGGAGTTCAATTTTTGACATCTTTTTCCAAGTTTACAATGATAATGTACTACGATTTCTGAAGGATTTTTGGAGGATTTCAGTACATACATGTCCCCCCCCCCATATTGGTTGCTTGATCCATATGGTTACAATCCATAAGCATTTCTCCATTGGATTCATCTGTACTAGTTTTCTTAGGGAACTTTTCATCCACTCCAACCTCTTCTGAAGAAGGCTACATTTTTCTATATTGTAATCAAATGGCCATGTTAATCATGTCGGATGAAAGATGGCACGTTAGAGCATTTTTGATACGTCTCCGTCATATCTACTTTTCCAAACACTTTTGCCCTTGTTTTGGACTCTAACTTGCATGATTTGAATGGAACTAACCCGGACTGATGTTGTTTTCAGCAGAATTGCCATGGTGTTATTTTTGTGCAAAAATAAAAGTTCTTGGAATGACCTGAAAATCAACGGAGATTATTTTTGGAATATATAAAAAATACTGGAATAAAGATCCACGTCAGGGGGGCACACCCTGTCCACGAGGGTGGGGGCGCGGCCCCCTGCCTCGTGGGCCCCCTGACGCTCCACCGACCTCAACTCCAACTCCATATATTCGTGTTCGGGGAGAAAAAAATCAAAGAGAAGGATTCATCACGTTTTACGATACGGAGCCGCCGCCAAGCCCTAAAATCTCTCGGGAGGGCTGATTTGGAGTCCGTTCGGGGCTTCGGAGAGGGGAACCCGTCGCCATCGTCATCATCAACCTTCCTCCATCACCAATTCCATGATGATCACCGACGTGCGTGAGTAATTCCATCGTAGGCTTGCTGGATGGTGATGGGTTGCATGAGATTTATCATGTAATCGAGTTAGTTTTGTTAGGGTTTGATCCCTAGTATCCACTATGTTCTGAGATTGATGTTGCTATGACTTTGCTATGCTTAATGATTGTCACTAGGGCCCGAGTGCCATGATTTCAGATCTGAACCTATTATGCTTTCATGAATATATGTGAGTTCTTGATCCTATCTTGCAAGTTTATAGTCACCTACTATGTGTTATGATCCTGCAACCCCGAAGTGACAATAATCGGGACCACTCCCGGTGATGACCGTAGTTTGAGGAGTTCATGTATTCACTTTGTGTTAATGCTTTGGTCCGGTACTCTATTAAAAGGAGGCCTTAATATCCCTTAGTTTCCAATAGGACCCCGCTGCCACGGGAGGGTAGGACAAAAGATGTCATGCAAGTTCATTTCCATAAGCACGTATGACTATATTTGAAGTGCATGCCTACATTACATTGATGAACTGGAGCTAGTTCTGTGTCACCCTATGTTATAACTGTTACATGATCGATCGCATCCGGCATAATTCTCCATCACCGATCCATTGCCTACGAGCTTTTCCTATATTGTTCTTCGCTTATTTACTTTTCCGTTGCTATTATTACAATCACTACAAAACCCAAAAATATTACTTTGCTACCGTTACCACTACTATCATATTACTTTGCTACTAAACACTTTGCTGCAAATATCAAGTTTCCAGGTGTGGTTGAATTGACAAATCAGCTGCTAATACTTGAGAATATCCTTTGGCTCCCCTTGTGTCGAATCAATAAATTTAGCGACCAGACCTCAAACGGTCTGATCTCTGTGCTCAGGTGTCATCCCTGGATCAGTAATGCTGACACCACACAGTACTCGGAGGATTTATAACAGAGTAGCAATCACACACTTATTACATCGAGTGTCTCAATAGAGAACTTATTACAATAAATATGGCTTAAGCCATCTAATAACGATAACAGCGGAAGGCTTGGAAGATAAGTGAGTCCATCAACTCCAACGGCATCACTGAGTATAGAACCACGACCTAAAAACTCCTTAATCATCGTCTGAAAAGTCTGCAACATTAACTTTGCAGCCCGAAATGGGTCAGCACATGGAATATGCTGGCAAAGTAACACATAGAGAGTAATGGAATGAAATAGCTATACTATATGCATATTTGGCTGGTGGAAAGCTCTATGGTTACAGTTTTGCGTAAAGCCAATTTTTCCCTACTGCAAAGGAATAAATTTTATTTAACTATCATGGTAGTTGTTAAACATTGAGAATGGTTGACAGCATCCTCAATCCCAATTAAGCATCATCATTAAACAAAACCCAACAAAATTAATTTAGAGTAACATGTTGAGATTCACATGATAATCCAAGTACTAGATACTCAAACTATCCATAACCGGGGACACGGCTAACCATGATTAGTTTATACACTCTGCAGAGGGTTGCACACTTTTCCCCACAAGACTCGATCGCCTCCGTTTGGTTTCTCGCACTACATGGTGTTTGAGATGGATGACCGAGACATAGTCTTTCAGAAGCGCTAGCACCTTACGATGGATAGACCGTTGTCGGTGTCAAAACCGGCGGATCTCGGGTAGGGGGTCCCGAACTGTGCGTCAAGGCAGGATGGTAACAGGAGACAAGGGACAAGATGTTTTTTACCCAGGTTCGGGCCCTCTCAATGGAGGTAATACCCTACTCCTGCTTGATTAATATTGATGATATGGGTAGTACAAGAGTAGATCTACCACGAGATCAAGGAGGCTAAACCCTAGAAGCTAGCCTATGGTATGATTGTTGTGTATGGAGTTGATTGCCTACGGACTACAACCCTCCGGTTTATATAGACACCGGATAGGGTTAGGGTTACATAAAGTCGGTTACAATGGTAGGAGATCTTGAATATCCGCATCGCCAAGCTTGCCTTCCACGCCAAGGAAAGTCCCATCCGGACACGGGACGAAGTCTTCAATCTTGTATCTTCATAGTCCAGGAGTCCGGCTGAAGGTATAGTCCGGCTACCCGAACACCCCCTAATCCAGGACTCCCTCAGTAGCCCCTGAACCAGGCTTCAATGACGACGAGTCCGGCGCGCAAATTGTCTTCGGCATTGCAAGGCGGGTTCCTCCTCCAAGTCCTTCATAGAAGATTGTAAACACCAATGGTAGTGTCCGGATCTACAAAATAAGCTTCCACATATTGCCATAGAGAGAATAATATTAACACAAATCAAATCTGCTGACGTATTCCGTAGTGCGTCATCACACTACAGAAGTCCTTCACTCGAATCGTTTTTTACTTTTCCACCTCGGCATGTTTTGCGAGGCGGTTTCCTTGGCACGTCTTGTCATAGCAGAGATCGTGTACCCCCTTTACGGGATTCTCATCAATACGGACGTGGGTAACCCAATCGTGCCCGTTAGCATGTTTTCTCGATTAAAGGCGAGTCCCAAACGGTTACGGGGAGGGCTCCTGGTACTCAACCTCTTATAAAGGGACCAGGGCCTTACTCCTTTTCTCCAATCCCAAAATAATTTCGCCCGTCGCCTCGAGTTCCAACACCCTAGGCTTCAGATTCCGGGCGCCTCAGACCTTCGACAATGTCCGGTTCCGACCTTCAAGGCTGATGGATGCCCTCCTCCATCATGGAGGAGGACGTGCTAAAGTTGAGAGAGGCTAAGTTCTTGACCGCCGAAATTTCGCATAGGTTGCCTGCTCAAAGGCAGGCTATTCCCAGTCCCCAGCCCGGTGAGAGCGTAGTGTTCATGTCTCACTTCCTTCGGGGGTTAGGCTTCCCAATGGATCCCTTCATGAGGGGGCTGTTGTTTTATTACGGGCTAGAATTTCATGACTTAGCTCCGGAGTCCATCCTCCACATTTCCTCATTCATCGTTGTGTGCGAAGCGTTCCTCCGTGTTACTCCTCACTTCGGATTATGGCTTAAGACTTTTGGAGTGGAGCCGAAGATGATTGAGGGACGGCACGCAGAGTGCGGAGGCGCTGTCATAAGTAAGAATGCTGATGCTCCATGGCCTGAGGGCTCCTTTCAAGAGGAGCTCGGCTTGTGGCAACGAGAATGGTTCTATATCACCGCTCCTAGGAGCGCCAAGTGGGCGGCGCCTCCTGCCTTTCGCTCGGGTCCCCCATCACGGCTAGCGTCATGGGTCAACAAAGGATTAGATTGAGGGTTATCCAAAGACGTGCCCTTGTTGCAGGGCCGCATCAGGGATCTCTTAGAAAGAGACCTCAGCCTAGTCAAGGTGATGCAGGTCATGCTGATTCGCCGAACACTGCCCGGCAAACGTTGCTCCCTTCGTCTGTGGGAGTTTAATCCGGAGGGACCACGAGCTCTCCATCATTTTATGGGCGCAACGCCCGTGGAGACGTATAAACTGTTCTTCGGATCACAAATGATGTGTCCAGATTTGACCGAGGACGCAGGCCTAAGCTGCAATCGCCCGGATACTGAAGTAAGTAACCTTGTGCCCGGACCTACTATCCATATAATCGTCATAAACTTGCCCCTAAAAGAGCTGTCCTTTTAAACAGGAGTGGATAGTGAAGGCAAACCTGATCAGGTGTCCGGATCCCCTTCCTGAAACCAGGCCGGATCCCGTGCTTGTCAGGATGTTGAAGATAATGCCTTTGGAGGGAAGTAAGGGGAAGGACAAGGGAACTATGGCCTCCTCGAAGGAGGCTGCTCCGAAGGGAGGAACCGACAATTCCTCTCCCAAGGGGAAGAAGAGGGCCGCCTCTGACGACCCGGAGACCATGGCCCCGAAGCGGGGGAGAAAATCCTCGTCAGAGGGTCCGACGCCGGGGAGTTCCTTGGCCGAACTACGCCCTCAAAGGGATCAGCCCTCCAGTGAGCCGTAAGTAGAGAGAGGTTTTCCTTTTGAGGGATGAAAGAAATCCTTGATTTATATCTGAGAAGATTAACTGAAATTTTACCTTGTAGCTCGGACCTCAGCCCTTCTCAGCAGAGCTCGCCTTCGGGGGATCTTCTTCCGGAGATGATGGAGAGCGGGACGCCTCCCCCTGCCGTACCGCCTAGTGAGGCGGGCGACCCTAAGGTGTCGTCGCGGAGGGTTTCTCTGAATCCGGCAGGGGCAGAAGATAGTTATGTTGCCCCAAAGGCTCTCCGCGTCCGGCCTTCGAAAGAGGCCATAGGACAAGTCCGGCACCGTCTAGTGCTCGGCCGGAGGAGCTAAAGATTCTGCTGGGGCGAGCTTCTATCTCAGAGGAGCACCGTGCATTGATGGGCACGGTGATTGAAAGGATTTCATCCGTAGAAAGCGGATTGCATGAGGCCATCAAAAGTTTACTGACGGGTTTTGAGGTACGTTAGATAGTGTACACTTTTGTCAGTTGCGCATAAGTAAGATGCGCCCTGTGTAGATAGTAGCCCCTGAGACTATCCGCGTTGTCAAGAAATGACGACACGCAGAGGATCATAATCCTAGGTCTAAGATGTCGCCTTTGAATGTAGGTGACGAGGTGTCCGGAATCTAGCCGAATTGATGATGTGGCTGAACTAAAGCGGCAACTGGACGTGGCAGATGCCGACATCGCGCTTGTCAACAAGCGGCTTGATGAGGCTCAAGGTATGTAATTCTTCGGGCGGCATCAGGTAAGAGGAGCTTCATGCCAGTGTCTTACAATGTGTGTGCTTGACGCAGATGGTACGGCCGCCGTGGAGAATCTTAGGGAAGAACTTGCCCGAGCTAAGGAGCAAGCCAGAAAAAGCGATGCGGCTGCCGAGAAGGCCCTTGAAGAGCTGAGAGCCGAACAGGCTGCTCACTGCCGAAGCAAAGAAGAGATGGCTGAGATGGCCGAGAAGTTAAAGAGCGCTGCAGACAGTTGCAAACTTCTTGAGAAAGAAGACCGGGCGAGACAGACGGGCTTAGAGAAGGCCGTTGCCGATGCCAAGGACGCTCGCTCTGTGATGAGAGCTGCAAAGGAGGAGCTGCGTCAGGCTGAACAGATTGCGGCTGGAAAGCCCTTTATGCTGCGAAGGAAATTTTGTGATCCAAAGTTTGCTCCGTTGGACCGGATGTGGAGTGTGGAGGATACCTATCTGGACTTGGCAGCGAGTGCTGCTGATGCGACCGAACACTTTCGAGATCAGAAAGATCGCGAAGTGGAAAAGCTTTTCTGGTCGTAGTTTCACAATCCAGAGCGTCCACTAGCAGTGGATGATCGTTTGGCTCAATGGGCCGAACTGAATAGGTTGTCTGGACTCGCCATGAAGTACGTCATGGGTCACCTGTGGCCGGGGAGATCGGAGCCGAAGAGTTATTTTAGCTTGGTGCAGCAATTCCTTGACGCGGTGCCGCGTATAAATGCAATGAAGAGGTCAGCATGCATAGAGGGCGCTAGGATGGCTCTTGCCCGTGTTAAGACATACTGGGCAGAGATGGAGACCACCGTTGTTGCGTCCCGAGATTCGGACAAAAGCCGAGTACCCTCCGAGCACTATTTTCAGGAAGTTCTTGAAGGCGCTCGTGTAATAGAGACGCAGTGCCCGAAAGATGCTATGTTATGATAGCATATGTAATTATAAAGTAATATTTTGATAAACTGTAGTGGCCTTTTTTATACTTGTGCCTCCAAGTATTGGGAACACCTCCTGTGCGGCCGTTTTAAGATATATATATATATATATATATATATATAATCTGAAAGATGGCAGTCGTTGGCTTCAGCCCCCACGCACATAGTGCGGGGGTGCTCGCAGAAGACGCATTTTCACACTTAACCCAACGTCTTGGTCCTACAAAGGAGGTGATAGCGCAGCGGGCCAGGCAACCGGACTATAATGCTTTAACACTTTCACTTAGCCATAGGAGTTTGACAATGAGACTCTTTAGGTAGCTCCTTGGT
This sequence comes from Triticum urartu, assembly GCF_003073215.2. Taxonomy (NCBI): domain Eukaryota; kingdom Viridiplantae; phylum Streptophyta; class Magnoliopsida; order Poales; family Poaceae; genus Triticum; species Triticum urartu. Next base: position 140,085,353 of record NC_053023.1, read on the forward strand.
GGCAACTACGCTCGTCTGAATTCGGGGCGCGTATGTGCCTGACCGGGAAGCGGCCCTTCGTTAAAGCGGAGGAATCCGATAGATTCCGATAGGTCATCGAGTGGCTGACCAGTCTCACGCTACATCATGATAGTCAGTTTTCGGCTTTCTCTACTGAGGTGCTCGCCCAGCCGAACCGGGGGCACAATCGCAGTAGTTCTCCTGGTGCTACCTTAGCCGATAGAGCGGAACGTAAGGTAGACGAACTAAGGAGCCGGGCAACCCAACATTTGACCAAAGACATGATTCGGAGCTGATGCATATAATGCCAAAACTCGCGACGCCGAACACTCCCTAAGGTGTTCGGTCTTTATGAGTGCGGGCGAAACAACACTCTTTATTGAAAAAGCCCCTGGTGTCCAGGTACGTGCAAAAAATTTCTGACGTGGCCACATGCCAAGACGCCAGCCTCCTCCTTGGTTATATCAGAAAAAACCAGGGGATGTGTAGCAACAAGAGACAGTAAAAAAGTTTTACGCAGGGTCTTAATCTAAAAAGAATCCTTTAGGACGGGTCCCTACTGCACGTTTGCGCCTGTGTCTCCGTTGTGCCGTATCCTGGACGGGCGCCGCACGACGTTCATCTGCAAAAGAGAGGAACTGAGTTGAAAACGGGTCGTGCCGAACAAAAGTTTAAAATAAACAAAGTGTAAAGTAAAATATATAAAATTGAGCTTTATTGTCTCTTATTGTATATGCATGGTGCCCCTAGTGCGGGGGTATATGGCCACTAAGCCTTCATCAATGATGATTTTGTACCGAACTCGTCTATCCGCGTTTGTGGTCTCTAATGACCTATTTCGAAGTTTTTTTGGCCGGTGAGGCCATTTTACTGTGGGGCTGTCAAAGCGGCCGCACAGTCCTCCGCTTGGGGAGGCGCACTTTAGTGCTTCCCCTTCAAAGAGATGATGCCTCGTGGACCAGGCATCTTAAGCATGAGAGATGCATAATGCGGTATTGCGTTAAGCGGGCGAAAGCTTCGCGTCCCAGTAGTGCTTGATAGCGACTTGAGAACGGGACGATATGGAAGGTCAGCTTTTCGCGGCGGAAGTTATTGGCAGAGCCGAATATAACTTCAAGCCGGAGAAAACCCATACAATGGGTGTCCGGACCAGGTGTTACCCCTTGAAAGGAGGTTTTGCTGTGGCGGATTCTTGCTGGGTTTATCCCCATGTGCTGGATTGTATCCTGATATATCAGGTTTAGTCCGCTGCCGCCGTCCATAAGGACATTTGAAAACTGGAGTCCGCCAATTATTGGATCGAGTATCAAGGCAGTCCAGCCTACATTCTTGATATTCCTAGAATAATCTAGCTAATCGAAGATGATCGGTTTTGACAACCAGTGGCAGGACCCTTTGGGGATGGGCCGTGTGGTGCGTACCTTGACGGGCGCCGCACGTTTTGTTATGTGAAGTGAGTTCACTGTTTTTACTTCTTGTGGGAAGTTCTTTTGTTTCCTGGTGCTCTGCTTTTGGGGTTCGTCCTCGTCTTCGCTTGGTGTGTCGAGACCCTTGTGTTCGGCATTGAGTCTTCCGGATTGTTTGAAAACCCAACAGTCTCTGTGGGTATGGTTAGCAGGCTTCCCGGGAGTACTGTGTATCTGACATATCCTGTCCAGGATTTTATTTAGGTTGGATGGATCGTCCCTGTTATCCTGGGGGCGATTTTTCCTGATTTTCTCGTGAGCCATTGAATCCGGCATTGACTGCCGTGCTCTTCGGACTTTTGTCCTTAGTCCGGCGACGGTCCTTGTTGCGTCGCGGTTTTCCGTTTCCATCCCTAGTTTCGGATGTACTTGGGTCGCTGGGGCTGCACCTTGCCAACCAGCTGTCCTCCCCTACACAAAAGCGGGTCATGAGGCTTGTTAGTGCGGCCATTGTTCTTGGCTTTTCTTGGCCGAGGTGTCTGGCGAGCCATTCGTCTCGGATGTTATGCCTGAAAGCTGCTAAGGCTTTGGCGTCCGGACAGTCGACTATCTGATTCTTTTTGGTGAGTAATCTATTCCAGAACTGCCGAGCTGATTCTCCGGGTTGTTGAGTTATGTGACTAAGATCGTCTGCACCCAGAGGGTGGACATAGGTCCCTTGAAAGTTTGCTTGGAAAGCATCCTCGAGCTCTTCCCAGCTTCCAATTGTGTTTTCGGGAAGGCTTTTAAGCCAATGCCGGGCTGGCCCTTTAAGCTTAAGGGGTAGATATTTTATGGCGTGGAGATCGTCTCCTCTAGCCATGTGTATGTGGAGGATATAGTCCTCGATCCAGACTCCAGGGTCTGTTGTTCCATCATATGCCTCTATGTTTACGGGTTTGAATCCCTCTGGGAATTCATAGTCCAGGACCTTATCGGTGAAACATAGGGGGTGTGCGGCGCCCCTGTATTTGGGTGTGCCGGATTCTGATGATGGCTTCATAGCGTTGCTTACGAGAGCTTGCTTTCTTGGCTTATAAATGGACCTGACTAGGCCATGATGCGAATCCTTAAGTGGGTCGCATGCCGATTTAGGTGCGGCGCCGCTTGCCGCTTTATGGGGTCGTCTATCCGACCGTGTGGCTTTTTCATTTTTTGAATGCGAGGGCTCTAGGGCCTCTTCGTCGAATTCAGGCAGTAGCTTTCTTTTCGGATAGCTTTTAGTGCGGCGACTATCACCGTACTTATTTGTGGTATTGATTACTTTGCTCCATCTAATCCGGAGTGCGCCTTCCGCTGTTTTTAGCTCCCGCTTCTACTTCTTTAGGCTGCGTGCGGTTGCAACGAGCCTCTCGTGGAGATTCTTCTGCTCCATAGGTTTATTCGGCGTGAGGTCATCCGGAATGCCGTTTTCGCCGGAGGAGGGATGTTCGGTTTCTCTATCCGTGTTGCCCTGTTTGGACGGTTGCTCTAAGGCCTGCTCGTCGTCTACCGGCTCGTCCTGCTCTATGGCTGGGTTTTTGTTGAGGCGGGGCTTGGGTCGGCTTTTACGCCGATGCTTTGATTGCTTTTCAGGGGGTCGATCTCCCGTCCCATCCCCTTTTTCCTCGTTGTCGCTTCCTTTAGGGGTATCCACCATGTACACATCGTGAGATGAGGTGGCTGTCCAATGCCCTATGGGCGTTGGTTCGTCGGTATCTCCTGCATCGTCATCAATGCTGTCGATGTCTCCGGAGTCGAAGTTGAGCACGTCATTTAAATTGTCGACAGTGGCTACCAAGTGGGTGGTGGGTGGGCTTTGAATTTCTTCATCGTCCGTATCCCATCCTCGCTGACCGTAGTTCGGCCAGGGCTCTCCTGATAAGGAGAGAGTCTTGAGAGAGTTCAGGATATCGCCACAAGGCGAGTGCTGAAAGATGTCTGCGGTAGTGAACTCCATTATCGGCGCCCAATCGGATTCGATTGGCAGGGGCGCGGGGGGTTCGGAGTCCAGGGAGGAGTCCGGATCCTCGGAGTCACGGGTCATGCAGAGTGCGGGGCTAGCGTTCGGCTCGATCGCTTTCGGGATCACAGCCCCTGAGGTGACGTCTAACTGCTCATCCTCAATTGGCGCAATAGGCTCCGAGTTAGGGGTTGGAACCGATGCGTGTGCGGCCTCTAGGTCACTGTCCGGAGGCAGAGCTAGATCATGCCCCTCGAGATAGTGTGGCGCGCTTGGCCGTGGCTCGAACTTGTCGAAGATCAAGTCTCCGCGGATGTCAGCCATGTAGTTTAAGCTTCCGAACCTGACTTGATGGCTAGGGGCGTAGCTTTCGATCTGCTCCAGGTGGCCGAGCGAATCGGCCCGCAGAGCGAAGCCGCCGAAGACGAAGATCTGTCCGGGGAGAAAAGTCTCACCTTGGACCGTATCGTTGTTGATGATCAAAGGAGCCATCGGGCCTAAAGGCGACGACACAGAGGAACTCTCAATGAAAGCACCAATGTCGGTGTAAAAACCGGCGGATCTCGGGTAGGGGGTCCCGAACTGTGCGTCAAGGCCGGATGGTAACAGGAGACAAGGGACAAGATGTTTTTTACCCAGGTTCGGGCCCTCTCGATGGAGGTAATACCGTACTCCTGCTTGATTAATATTGATGATATGGGTAGTACAAGAGTAGATCTACCACGAGATCAAGGAGGCTAAACCCTAGAAGCTAGCCTATGGTATGATTGTTGTGTATGGAGTTGATTGCCTACGGACTACAACCCTCCGGTTTATATAGACACCGAATAGGGTTAGGGTTACATAAAGTCGGTTACAATGTAGGAGATCTTGAATATCCGCATCGCCAAGCTTGCCTTCCACGCCAAGGAAAGTCCCATCCGGACACGGGATGAAGTCTTCAATCTTGTATCTTCATAGTCCAGGAGTCCGGCTGAAGGTATAGTCCGGCTACCCGAACACCCCCTAATCCAGGACTCCCTCAACCGTTACACCTACTTTCCCCTACATCTACTAGTCTACCCTGTAAGAGTTCGCACGACTTAATGAACTATGCTAGAGCCCATAATAGCTTGTGGCTGCACACGGAAGTTTCTAGTATGAAAAATCTCATGATCCCTTTGGGCCTGGGTGGCAGTCCATAAAGAAAAACAGGCAATCCTGGAATACCCAGGTACCTCAATCCACCCAGATGTGTGTTTAAGTTGCCACCTTAGATAAACCATTAATTAAAAAACTCACATCTGTCATAGATATCACTCACCCAATCCACGTCTACTAGCATAGCATGGCATAATAGTCAAACGTAGAAGTAACTCCCAAAGGTTTGATAATAAACAGGTAATAGGTACTACCTCAACTACTTCCCATCCCACAATTTAATTAGATCCTAATCATGCAATGTTTGAGGATTGATCTAATGCAATAAAACTGGGTAGTAGGAGGTATGATCAAAGTGTTACTTGCCTTGCTGATGATCCGTGAAACCTAGAGATTCGAAGTAACAGGCGGCGCACTCCGGGTATTCTATCGCAGACAAACAAACAAGCATACAATAAGTATTCATCTAATGCACGGGTAAAACTCAAATAAGAGATCTAACCAGAAGGTTTAACTTAAGAACTCCGGTTTGCAATAAGAATCAAATCAAACGAAGCAACGAAAGTCAAACGGCAAAAGAAACAAGCTTCGTTTACTATTCTGGATCTAGGGCAATTTTTACAGTGGCAAAAACTTGTTTAAGTTGGTTAAACGGATAAAGGGTTTCGAGGCGAAACTCCAGGCGCTTGAATCACCTGATTACGATAAACAAGCGAAAAGTTATACTAAAACGAAAATCGGATCAGGAATCGCGATCAGAAAAATCGCGGATTTAATCCGAGAAAAAGAAAAACGACAAACATTCGCTAGAACGAACGAACGGATGAACGCTCGCTAGTTAAATAAATCAGAAAAACCGCTCTATTTAAAAAAAATGAAACTAAAAAAAATAAAACCGCGACCCCCCTTTTTTCTCTTTTTTTACCTCGGGAGGCGGCGGCGGCTCCGGCGGCGGCGGCCGGCACGTGGATCGAGGCGCGGCTAGGGTTAGGGTTGGCGGCGGCTCTGGTGGGCTGGGGCGGCTCGGGTGGCGGCTATTTAAAGGCTGCCCCCGGGCGGAGTCCCGCTCGGGTACGGCCCAAAGTCGGTTCGCGTTTTTTTTAATTATTTCATGCAGAAAAACAAATAAAAGAAATATTAAACGGACTCCAAAAATCCCGAAATAAATTTTCCCAGGCTTCTAAAATCAAGCCGCACAAGGTGAACATTTATTTGGGGCCTAAATGCAATTTTTAAAAACGCACATTTTTCCTAAATCCAAATAAAATACGGAAAAACTCTGAAATAAAATCTTGTTTGATTTTATTATTAAATCCTCAATATTTATTTATTTTGGGAAAGTCATTTTATTCCCTCTCTCATATTTTTGTAATAGAAATAATTTATGATAAAATAATTAAAATCAAATGATCCTATTCGCAAAATTTGAGAAAACTCAAATATGAAAATAACGAAATCCCCAACTCTCTCCGTGGGTCCTTGAGTTACGTGGAATTTCTAGGATCAAAACCAAAAGCAAATAAATTATGATATGTAATGATGATCTAATGTATAACATTCCAAATTGAAAATTTGGGATGTTACAAACCTACCCCCCTTAAGACGAATCTCGCCCTCGAGATTCGGGTTGGCTAGAAAATAGGTGAGGGTGGTCCTTGAGAAAATCTTCCTCTCGCTCCCAGGTGGCTTCATCCTTCGTGTGGTGGCTCCATTGAACCTTGCAAAACTTGATAACCTTGCTGCGGATGACTCGACTGGCATACTCTAGAATCTTAACTGGTTTCTCATCATAGGTCAAATCGTTATCCAACTGAATTGCTTCCAATGGCACGGTGTCTCTCAAAGGTATGCCAGCCATCTCCACGTGGCACTTCTTCAACTGAGAAACGTGGAACACATCATGAACTCCTGACATTCCTTTAGGTAATTCCAACTTGTAGGCCACTTCTCCCACACGTTCCAATACTCGGTATGGTCCTACAACTCGTGGCGCTAACTTTCCCTTAACACCAAAGCGCTTTGTTCCCCGAAGTGGGGATACTCGAAGATAAACTCGGTCTCCGACTTCGTAAACTGTCTCCTTGCGCTTAGAATCTGCATAACTCTTTTGCCTGGATTGAGCTACCTTGAGCCTATCATGAATTAATTTCACCTTCTATTCAGACTCCTTAATCAAATCAGATCCAAACAACTGGCGGTCTCCAACTTCATCCCATGACAACAGTGTTCGGCACCTTCTCCCGTACAAGGCTTCGAAAGGGGCCATCTTTAAACTGGATTGATAACTGTTGTTGTAAGAGAATTCTGCATATGGCAAATTGTCGTCCCAACTAGATCCATAATCTAGCGCACAAGCTCTCAGCATGTCCTCCAAAATCTGATTGACTCTCTCGGTCTGTCCATCTGTCTGTGGATGAAAAGCTGTGCTGAACTCTAGCCTGGTACCCAAAGTTTCGTGCAACTGATTCCAGAACTTTGAGGTTAACTGGGTTCCTCTATCTGATACTATACTCCTCGGAACTCCATGTAAGCATACAATCCTGGTCATGTATATCTTTGCCAACTTAGCACTCGTGTAAGTGGTCTTTACTGGGATGAAATGAGCTACTTTCGTCAACCGATCAACTACAACCCAAATCGAGTCATAGCCTGAACGAGTCCTGGGTAATCCCATGATAAAATCCACGCCTAGCTTATCCCACTTCCATTCGGGTATCGGCAATGGCTGTAGCAATCCTGCTGGCTTCTGATGCTCTGCCTTTACTCTCTGACATACATCACAAACTGCTACATACTCCGCAATATCTTTCTTCATTCCGGTCCACCAGAAAATATCCTTCAAATCCAAATACATCTTGGTATTTCCTGGGTGAATCGAATATGGTGAATCGTGTGCCTCTTGCAGAATCAACTTCCTGATCTCCGGGTCATTGGGCACATAAACACGGTCTTCAAACCATAGGGTGTCGTGCTCATCCTCACGAAATCCTTTAGCCTTTCCTTCGCTCATTTTCTCCTTTATAGAGGCAATCTCCTTGTCAGTCTTCTGAGCTTCTCTGATTCTATCCATCAAAGTTGACTGAATCTCCAATGCTGCTACATAGCCTCTCGGAACTATTTCCAAACATAGTTCATGAAGATTTTCGGCTAACTCCCTTGGTATTTCTCCCATCATTAGTGTATTGACAAGGCTCTTATGGCTCAATGCGTCAGCTACTACATTAGCCTTTCCGGGATGGTAATGCAATCTCATATCATAATCCTTGATGAGCTCCAACCATCTCCTTCGTCTGAGGTTCAACTCCTTCTGCGTGAAAATGTAATTCAAACTCTTGTGATCTGTGTACACCTCACAATGATTTCCAATGAGGAAATGTCTCCATGTTTTTAATGCATGCACTACGGCTGCTAACTCCAAATCATGCGTAGCATAATTCAACTCATGAGGCTTAAGCTGTCTTGAGGCATATGAAACAACTCTCCCTTCCTGCATAAGCACTGCTCCAAGTCCTCGACGTGAAGCGTCGCAATACACCTCATAATCCTTGGTCTGGTCTGGCAAAATCAACACTGGTGAAGTAACCAAGCGTTTCTTCAACTCCTGGAATCTAGCCTCACATTCCTCAGTCCATATGAACTTGGTATCCTTTTTCAACAACTCCGTCATAGGCTTCGCAATCTTTGAGAAATTCTCAATGAATCTCCGGTAGTATCCTGTGAGTACAAGAAAACTTCGGATCTCTCCAACTGTGGTTGGTGCTTCCCACTTGGTCATGGTATCAACTTTAGTGGGACCTACTGCTATACCTTCTCCGGATATAACGTGTCCGAGGAATCCTACTTCCTTCAACCAAAACTCACATTTGCTGAACTTGGCATACAACTGATGTTCTCTGAGCTTCTCAAGTACCAATCGCAAATGTTCCTTGTGCTCCTCTTCACTTTTCGAGTAAACCAGAATATCATCAATGAACACTACGATGAACTTATCCGAGAACTCCATAAACACTTTGTTCATCATGTTCATAGAATAGGCAGGTGCGTTAGTCAGACCAAATGACATAACGGTATACTTGTACAGCCCATACCTGGTGGTAAAAGCTGTCTTAGGTATATTCTATTCTCGAATCTTCAACTGGTGGTATCCTGATCGCAGATCGATCTTGGAAAATACCTTAGCTCCTTGCAATCGATCAAACAAATCATTGATCATTGGTAGTGGGTACTTGTTCTTGATGGTTACTTCATTCAATCCTCGATAATCAACAACCATCCTTAACGATCCATCCTTTTTCTCCACTAGAAATACTGGCGATCCCCAAGGCGAAGAACTTGGGCGAATGTAACCTTTATCCAGTAACTCCTTAATCTGCTTCTTAATCTCCACCAAATCCTTTGCAGGCATCTTGTATGGTCTCTTTGATATTGGCCCTATGCCTGGCAATAGCTCAATCAAAAACTCAATATCTCTATCCGGTGGCATGCCTGGCAACTCTTCTGGAAATACTTCAGGTAAATCCCTTACCACTGGTACTTCCTCCTGCAAAACTCATGTTAAACAATTTACTTGAGTCCCTTTTGGCACATGTCGGGATACATACTTGATCCTTCTCCCTTCTGGGGTGGTAAGCAAAATTGTCTTACTGGCGCAATCGATGTTTCCTCCATACATCGACAGCCAATCCATACCCAGAATTACATCCAATCCTTGTGATTCCAAAATGATTAAATCCGAGGGAAACACATGCCTACCTATACTCAATGGCACTTGAAAACATCCTTGACTGGCCATATACTCCGCTCCTGGTGAGCTTACTAGCATAGGTGTTCTAATAACCTTAGTGGGCAGGTTATACTTATCCACAAATCCCCTTGATATGTATGAATGCTATGCACCAGTATCAAAAAGAACGAGTGCAGTAAATGACTTAACCAAAAACTTACCGATTATGGCATCCGGCTGCTCTTCAACCTCCTCCACGTTAACGTGGTTCACCTGTCCCCTGTTGAAAGGGTTCGGCTTCTTCCCAGAGCTTCCATTGCCATTCTGGCCTTCAGGACATTCATTGGCATAATGTCCGGTCTTCTGGCACTTAAAGCAAGTGACTTGGCTCAGGTATTTCTTGGCTGGGGTTGATGGGTTGGTACGGTTCTGGCCGTTGCTTCCTCCATTGCCATTACCATTCTTGGTGCCATTGTGATTGTGCGAGCTACCTCCTCCATGGGTATGCTGAAAATGTCCTCCCGGTCTAGGGGTAAAACGTGGCTTCTGCTGAGCTCCTGAATTGTACTTCCCTTGTCCATACTTCCTCTTGCGGTTCTCAATTTGCTGCTGCTTGCCTTCAATCATAAGAGCACGGTCTACCAACTCCTGGTAGTTGTTGAAGGTTCCTACCATCAACTGCATGCTCAACTCATCATTCAGTCCTTCCAGAAACTTCTCATGCTTAGCTGCATCCGTAGCAACGTCATCTGGGGCATAACGTGCTAATTTACTAAAGTCCTCCACATAGTGGCCAACTGTTCGTCCTCCTTGGCGTAAGTTGCGAAACTCACGCTTCTTCATGGCCATAGCTCCTGCTGAAACATGGGCAGTTCGAAAAGCCTGCTGAAACTGGTCCCATGTGACAGTGTCGACAGGGAAAGTGGCGGTGAAATTCTCCCACCAGGATGCTGCGGGTCCTTCAAGCTGATGTGCGGCAAACTTCACCTTCTCTGCATATGTGCATCCTGCTGTGGTCAACTCTCTAGTTGTCTTGCGGAGCCAATCATCTGCTACTATCGGCTCGGTGCTACTGGCAAACACCGGCGGATTCAGCCTAAGAAAATGGGCTAAGTGGTCAATTGGTGGTGGTGGTGGTGGGTTGTTGTTGTTGTTCCCCTGATTCTGATTCTGAACTAGCAACTGCATCAATGTGTTCTGCTGCTGGATCAACTGGGTGAGCTCCGGTGGAAAGGTAAATCCGGGGTCACGTCTCGGAGGCATCTGAGGGTTTAGAAAATATGAGATTTAAGAATACAGAGGGTCTAAAGAGAAAACACTACCCATATGCACATGAGGCAAAAGCAAACAATTCACTACATTCAACCAAACAAGGGCATACAATCGATCTAACTATTGCAAAAGTGCTCGGACTACTGTATTTACATGGTGGACTACTACTACTGATGAGGTGGTCTACTAGAAATATTCTTCGGTTGCAGACTCCATGATATCTGCTCCGGCTTCATCAATATAGTCATCATCGCTATCATCTGGGTCCGAGTCGGTGTCGTTGATGATGATGTAGTCTTCCGGGCGAATCTCCTTGGGTTCTTCGTCTTCATCTACTGGTGTAGGGCCTCCCATAAATATCCCGATCTTCTTGATCAGATCATCATTCTTCTCCACGAATACTTCAATTTCTTCTTAATAATCTTCACGTGTAGCCTTGAGTTCTTCCTCCAGTTCCTTGATTCTTGTCCTTGCCTTCTTCAGGTCTATCATGTCGGCGCACATCTGGTTCTCCTGTCGTCGAATGTGCTGGTTTAATTCCTGGATAAAAGCTGCAATTGATCTATCCCTTATGGTGCTGATCATCTCCCAGTGCTCATCTCGGCGCCCACAAATCTGGTAGATAGTATCCTTGAGATCATTGCGGTAGACTTCTCCAATGCGTCCCATGGCGATGTGAGCTGCCATGCTCTTTCCTAGACTCCAAGTTGGTGCATCAAAAGAAAACTCTATGGGCTCAGTGACTGGCATGAATGTCCTTTCTAGAACTTGAACTTGAATCATCCAGCGCTCTTCTTCGGGTAAACTGGCGTTGTAGGTTCCAGTGAAGCTTGGTACTCCTATATTCAGGTATCTAGTGACTTCCTTCAAGTGACGTCCAAAGGGTGTATCGTCATCCGGTTGCGTGAACTTGTTCCTTGCATCCGCCATCCTAAAGAGTAGAAAAGATGAGAGGTCAGAAGAGAAGAGAGTGAATAGTGATCTAGGTCTTTAGCTTAGTGGTCGTGTCCTACAGTCAGCGTGTACTCTAATACCATCTTTGTAGCGACCAGACCTCAAACGGTCTGATCTCTGTGCTCAGGTGTCATCCCTGGATCAGTAATGCTGACACCACACAGTACTCGGAGGATTTATAATAGAGTAGCAATCACACACTTATTACATCGAGTGTCTCAATAGAGAACTTATTACAATAAATGTGGCTTAAGACATCTAATAACGATAACAGCGGAAGGCTTGGAAGATAAGTGAGTCCATCAACTCCAACGGCATCACTGAGTATAGAACCACGACCTAAAAACTCCTTAATCATCGTCTGAAAAGTCTGCAACATTAACGTTGCAGCCCGAAACGGGTCAGCACATGGAATATGCTGGCAAAGTAACACACAGAGAGTAATGGAATGAAACAGCTATACTATATGCATATTTGGCTGGTGGAAAGCTCTATGGTTACAGTTTTGCGTAAAGCCAATTTTTCCCTACTGCGAAGGAATAAATTTTATTTAACTATCATGGTAGTTGTTAAACATTGAGAATGGTTGACAGCATCCTCAATCCCAATTAAGCATCATCATTAAACAAAACCCAACAAAATTAATGTAGAGTAACATGTTGAGATTCACATGATAATCCAAGTACTAGATACTCAAACTGTCCATAACCGGGGACACGGCTAACCATGATTAGTTTATACACTCTGCAGAGGTTTGCGCACTTTTCCCCACAAGACTCGATCGCCTCCGTTTGGTTTCTCGCACTACATGGTGTTTGAGAAGACGGATGACCGAGACATAGTCTTTCAGAAGCGCTAGCACCTTACGATGGATAGACCGTTACACCTACTTTCCCCTACATCTTCTAGTCTACCCTGTAAGAGTTCGCACGACTTAATCAACTATGCTAGAGCCCATAATAGCTTGTGGCTGCACACGGAAGTTTCTAGTATGAAAAATCTCATGATCCCTTTGGGCCTGGGTGGCGGTCCATAAAGAAAAACAGGCAATCCTAGAATACCCAGGTACCTCAATCCACCCAGATGTGTGTTTAAGTTGCCACCTTAGATAAACCATTAATTAACAAACTCACATCTGTCATGGAAATCACTCACCCAATCCACGTCTACTAGCATAGCATGGCATAATAGGCAAACGTAGAAGTAACTCCCAAAGGTTTGATAATAAACAGGTAATAGGTACTACCTCAACTACTTCCCATCCCACAATTTAATTAGATCCTAATCATGCAATGTTCGAGGATTGATCTAATGCAATAAAACTGGGTAGTAGGAGGTATGATCAAAGTGTTACTTGCCTTGCTGATGATCCGCGAAACATCGAGATTCGAAGTAACAGGCGGCGCACTCCGGGTATTCTATCGCAGTCAAACAAACAAGCATACAATAAGTAGTCATCTAATGCACAGGTAAAACTCAAATAAGAGATCTAACCAGAAGGTTCAACTTAAAAACTCCGGTTTGCAAAAAGAATCAAATCAAACGAAGCAACGAAAGTCAAATGGCAAAAGAAACAAGCTTCGTTTACTATTCTGGATCTATGGCAATTTTTACAGTGGCAAAAACTTGTTTAAGTTGGTTAAACGGATAAAGGGTTTCGAGACGAAACTCCAGGCGCTTGAATCGCCTGATTCTGATAAACGAGCGAAAAGTTATACTAAAACGAAAATCGGATCAGGAATCGCGATCAGAAAAATCGCGGATTTAATCCGAGAAAAAGAAAAACGAAGAACGTTCGCTAGAACGAACGAACGGACAAACGCTCGCTAATTAAATAAATCGGAAAAACCGATCTATTTAAAAAACCGAAACTAAAAAAATAAAATTGTGACCCCCCTTTTTTCTCTTTTTTTACCTCGGGAGGCGGGTCGGCGGTGGCTCCGGCGGCGGTGGCGGGCGCGCGGATCGAGGCGCGGCTAGGGTTAGGGTTGGCGGCGGCTCTGGTGGGCTGGGGCGGTGTAACACCCCGGATATGATTTACCCAATATGTAATCCAACTCTTGCCGTTTCCGGCCTTAAGTTATTTTATTCTCTCGGGTTCGGGTCTTTGTCTCCGTGTGTTGTTATCGTTGTCATGCATCTCATATCATGTCATCATGTGCATTGCATTTGCATACGCGTTCGTCTCATGCATTCGAGCATTTTCCCCGTTGTCCATTTTGCATTCCGGCGCTTCGTTCTCCTCCGGTGGTCATTTCTACCTTTCTTTCATGTGTGGGGATTAAACATTTCCGGATTGGACCGAGACTTGCCAAGAGGCCTTGGTTTACTACCGGTAGACCGCCTGTCAAGTTTCGTACCATTTGGACTTCGTTTGATGCTCCAACGGTTAACCGAGGGACCGAAAAGGCCTCGTGTGTGTTGCAGCCCAACACCCCTCCAAGTTTCCCAAAACCCACCAAAACCCTCTCCATCATCTAGAGCGTTTGATCACGATCACGTGGCTGAAAACCGCACCTCATTTGGACTCTCCTAGCTCCCTCTATGCCTATAAATAGACCCCCTCCGAAATCCGGATCTCCTTCTCCCCCGAAACCCTAAAATCAGCTCCCCTCGCCACCGGACGTGTCCGAATCGGGCCGGACACGTCCGCCCGATCCGCCACCGCCAATCAGCCGCCGCCACGTGTCCCCCGCGGAGACCACTTTGCCGCCGGCCCGCCCGGGCCCAAGGCGGGCCCTCTCCCGCGCCGATCCGGGCCGCCTCACGCCCGCGCCCGCCGTCGTCTTCCTCAGCCCCGACCGCCGCCACCCGGCGCGCCATCGCCGGCAGGAGGTCACTCCGCCGCCACCGGACCTCGCCCCGCCGCCACAAGCCCTCGCCGGCGCCCGCGCCAGGGAGAGGAGCTCCCGGCTCCGGCGACCGCGCCCAGCCGCGCCTTCTCTGGCGACGCCCTCCGCCGCCTCCGCCTCCCCAAGTTCCGGCCGGCCCCTTCTCCGGCGAGCTCGAGCTTCCCGGCGAACATCGTTATCCGCACGTGAACAGTGGATCTGGATCTGAGATCCCGTCTCGGTTGACTTTTGCCCCGAAACCCTAATTAATTGCTCCGGTTCATCGCATCGTAACTTTGCATCCGTAGCTCCGTTTTGGGCATATAGCATATCAAAATGTTCGTCTCAGAGAGCACATCATTTCATCTCATTGCATCATTTTCATTTGAGTTCATATTGATGCCCGAAATGCTGTTGGAAGAGTGCTATTTGGGATAATTGTCAGATCTGCTGCTCCATTAGATATTTGTCATTTTTGCCATGATTATTGTGTGCATGATGTGCCCATGAGCTCTACATGTGTTTTGTTATATGTTTTGCCATCTATCCGGAGGTGCAACCCATGTATTTTTGTGATGTGTGTGGTGACTAGCACAAGCTTGCAAAGTGAGGCACTTGGTAATGCTGATTTCAGGGACTTAGCATTTCCACTAAGTCCTTGACCTGTTTATCTCATTACGCCATATGTTCATGTTGTTTCCTAGTGATCCGTGCATCTTTTGAGGATGATCAGTAAGGATTTTTTTGTTAATCTTGTAGTGATCTATCCATCCATGTCTTTTTTTGCAATTATGGAGCACCCTAGCTTGAGTCAATCGAGCTCTACTTTTGCTATTTCGTGAATCTGGGCAGATTGTCTACTTGTTAGCGATTTTGCCAAGGATGTTGTAGTTGATCCGTGCATGCTATGTTATTGTTCTTGCCATGTCTAGCTTGCATTTTGTGTATTCTTGATGGGTGTATGCTTAGATTGTCATGACTTGCTCTGTAGTGAGTGCATCGAGCTCGTAAACATGCCTACTTGATATCTGTTTTCAGCATGCTCCGGTTTTCACTAAGTCTGTGATCTGATTATATTTTTGCCATGTTCACATACTTGCAAATGTATTTTATGATCCCTTCTGGCTCAGGGTCACTAAGGGACTTTTGTTAAGCTCTTTGAGTAGCTCCATGCCATGCTTTACTTTGCCATGTTCAGGTCCTGTAGCATATAGTTTTCATGCTCCAAAGAGTGCTACCTGATCTGAAATTCCAGACAAGTGTTAATTTCACGAAGTCTGAGATCTGTTTACCAAATGCATTTTTGCCATGCTTGGTTGAACCTGTTAATGGATGATTTGGCCGTAGCTCAGTGCTAGACTTTTGTTAAGCATCATGAATGGATCCCTGCCATGTATTTTGTTGTCATGTTTGAGTGCTGTAGCATGTTCATCTTGTTGCATTTAGATGGCTACTTGCTGTAAATCGCAGATCGTGGTCATATTTGAATTGCTTGCCATTTCCAAACCGTAACTCCGATTCCGGCGTTATTTATATCATTTTCAAGCGATTTCATCTCATCTTTCTAGTGGCACACTTGTATTTCCATGTTGAGGCCAGATTCATTCTTTCCTTGTCAAATCTTGCATATGCATCACATATTGCATCCCGCATAGCATATCATCTTTGCATCATGTTGTTTGAGTTTGCACGTGGTTGATTGTGTCCTTGTTGCTTGTTTGTCTTGTTTGGGTAGAGCCGGGAGACGAGTTCGCTAATGAGGAGCCCGTTGAGTTTGCTTTCGAGGATCCAGTCAACTCTGAAAACTTTGCAGGCAAGATGATCATACCCTCGAAATCACTACTATCTTTGCTTTGCTAGATGCTCGCTCTTTTGCTATGCCTATGCTACGATGCCTACCACTTGCTTATCATGCCTCCCAAATTTCCATGTCACACCTCTAACCCACCATGTCCTAGCAAACCGTTGATTGGCTATGTTACCGCTTTGCTCAGCCCCTCTTATAGCATTGCTAGTTGCAGGTGAAGATTGGAGACCGTTCCTTGTTGGAACATTATTTACTTGTTGGGATATCATTATATTGCCTTGTTATCTTAATGCATCTATATACTTGGTAAAGGGTGGAAGGCTCGGCCTCTCGCCTAGTGTTTTGTTCCACTCTTGCCGCCCTAGTTTCCGTCATATCGGTGTTATGTTCCCGGATTTTGCGTTCCTTACGTGGTTGGGTTATAATGGGATCCCCTTGATAGTTCGTCTTGATTAAAGCTTGTCCAGCAATGCCCAACCTTGGTTTTACCATTTGCCACCTAGCCTATTTTTCCCTTGGGTTTCCGGAGCCCGAGGGTCATCTTATTTAACCCCCCCCCCCCCGGGCCAGTGCTCCTCTGAGTGTTGGTCCGAACCAGGCAGCTTGCGGGGCCACCTCAGGGAAACTCGAGGGTTGGTTTTAGTTGTAGCTTGACCTATCTGAGTGTGCCCTCAGAACGAGATATGTGCAGCTCCTATCGGGATTTGTCGGCACCTTCGGGCGGTGTTGCTGGATTTGTTTTAACCTGTCGAAGTGTCTTGAAGAACCGGGATACCGAGTCTGATCGGAACGTCTCGGGAGGAGGTCTATTCCTTCGTTGACCGTGAGAGCTTGTCATGGGCTAAGTTGGGACTCCCCTGCAGGGATTTGAACTTTCGAAAGCCATGCCCGCGGTTATGGGCAGATGGGAATTTGTTAATGTCCGGTTGTAGATAACTTGAACCTTAACTTAATTAAAATGAATCAACTGTGTGAGTTACCGTGATGGTCTCTTCTCGGCGGAGTCCGGGAAGTGAACACGGTGTTGGAGTAATGCTTGCCGCAGGTTGTTCTCTAGATTCTCGCTCGCGCTTCTCCCTCTCTCTTCTCGCTCTCTTTGGCGAATAGGTTAGCCACCATATATGCTAGTCGCTTGCTGCAGCTCCACATATTTTCCTTGCCTTACCTATAAGATTAAACAGTCTTGATCGCGAGGGTGCGAGATTGCTAAGTCCCTGTGGCTCACAGATTACTATTAAACCAGATGCAGGGCCTGATGATTCCGCTCCAGATGACGCGCTTGAGCTCAAGTGGGAGTTCGACGAGGACTCACGCCGATACTATGTGTCTTTCCCTGATGATCAGTAGTGGTGCCCAGTTGGGGTGATCGGGACCGTGTCGCATGTTGGGTTATCTTTTATTTTGGCGCCGCAGTCGGGCCATGAGTGTTTGAATGTTGTAATGCTATTTATGTTTTTTGATTGACGTAGCGAGTGTAAGCCAACTATGTTTCTCCCCTCTTATTATCTATATTACATGGGATGTTGTGAAGATTGCCTAACTTGCGACATTGCCTTCAATGAGATTATGCCTCTAAGTCGTGCCTCGACACGTGGGAGATATAGTCGCATCGAGGGTGTGAAAGGCGGCTTGGGCGGCGGCTATTTAAAGGCTGCCCCGGGCGGAGTCCTGCTCGGGTACGGCCCAAAGTCGGTTCGCGTTTTTTTTAATTATTTCACGCAGAAAAACAAATAAAAGAAATACTAAACGGACTCCAAAAATCCCGAAATAAATTTTCCCGGGCTTCTAAAATCAAGCCGCACAAGGTGAACATTTATTTGGAGCCTAAATGCAATTTTGAAAAACGCACATTTTTCCTAAATCCAAATAAAATACCGAAAAACTCCAAAATAAAATCTTGTTTGATTTTATTATTAAATCCTCAATATTTCTTTATTTTGGGAAAGTCATTTAATTCCCTCTCTCATATTTTTGTAATAGAAATAATTGATGATAAAATAATTAAAATCAAATGATCCTATTCGCAAAATTTGAGAAAACTCAAATATGAAAATAACGAAATCCCCAACTCTCTCCGTGGGTCCTTGAGTTGCGTGGAATTTCTAGGATCAAAACCAAAAGCAAATAAATTATGATATGCAATGATGATCTAATGTATAACATTCCAAATTGAAAATTTGGGATGTTACAATAAATTTGGGTTGAATACTCTACCCTCAAAAACTGTTGTGATCCCCTATACTTGTGGGTTATCAAGACTATTTTCTAGCGCCATTTCCGGGGAGCATAGCTCTATTCTTTGAGTCACTTGGGATTTATATCTGCTTATCATTATGAAGAACTTGAAAGATCAAAGAACCAAGATCTATCGCTCAACTACGAGGGGAGGTAAGGAACTGCCATCTAGCTCTGCACTTGATTCACCTTCTGTTATGAGTAAGCTTGCGACACCTAAACCTGCTTCTGCTATTAATTCTGATAGGTCGCATGTTATTGATGATGCCACTTCTTCTTTGCATGATACTTATGATGAAACTACTTCTATGCTTGATACTACTGTGCCACTTGGTGAATTTCTTGATGAACAACTTGGTAGGGTTAGAGAGAATGAAATTATTGAAACTGCTAATATTGATGAAAGTGATGATGAAGATTCTCCCCCTAGATATGAATTGCCTGTTGTACCTGAGGGTTATGTTATGGATGAAGAAACTGCTAGAGACTTTCTTGCCTGCAATGATAGAAGTGATCTTAAGAAACTATTAGCTAAGCTGAAAGAAAAATCTCTGAATGCTAGAATGAAATATGATCCTGCTTTTGCTACTTCACCTATCTTTATTACTGATAAGGATTATGATTTCTCTGTTGATCCTGAGTTAATCACTTTGGTTGAATCTGATCTTTTTTACGGCTATGAATCTAAAACTGTTGTGGCACATCTCACTAAATTAAATGATATAGCCACCCTCTTTACTAATGATGAGAAAACTCGCTACTATTATATCCTTAAATTATTTCCGTTCTCATTAAAGGGTGATGCTAAGATATGGTTTAATTCTCTTGATCCTGGTTGTGTGCGTAGCTCCCAGGATATGATTACTACTTCTCTGCTAAATATTTCCCCGCTCATAAGAAACAAGCTGCTTTAAGGGAAATATATAATTTTGTGCAAATTGAAGAAGAGAGTCTCCCACAAGCTTGGGGGAAGCATCTCCAATTACTTAATGCTTTGCCTGATCATCCTCTCAAGAAAAATGAAATACTTGATATCTTTTATAATGGACTAACCGATGCTTCCAGAGATTACCTGGATAGTTGTGTTGCTTGTGTTTTCAGGGAAAGAACTGTTGATCAAGCTGAATTGCTACTGAATAATATGTTGACCAATGAAAATAATTGGACACTTCCTGAACCAACTCCTAATCCAACTTCAAAGAAAAGGGGTATTCTATTTCTCAGTCCTGAAGATATGCAAGAGGCAAAGAATTCTATGAAAGAAAAAGGTATTAAAGCTGAAGATGTTAAGAACTTACCTTCTGTTGAAGAAATACATGGTCTTAATTCATCACCTATTGAAGAAACACATGGTCTTGATAACCCAACATAGGTAGTAAAGGTAAATTCTCTCTATATATTTGATGAAGGTGATATTCCTCGTAATAAGTCTGCTAGCCAATGCTTAGATGAGTTTGATAATTTTATTGTTAAACAAGAAAATTTTAATGCTTATGTTGGTAGACAATTGAAACATAATGCTTATATGATTGAACACTTGAGTAATTATATGGCCAGTGTTAAGGGTGAACTTAAACTTATTAGTAAACATGCTTCTATGGTTACCACTCAAGTAGAACAAGTACTTATAGCTCAGAATGATTTTCTCAGTGAATTAAATAATAAGAAGAATGATAATGTTGTTAGGGTTATGACTAGAGGTGGTAAAATGACTCAGGAACCTTTGTATCCTGAGGGCCATCCTAAGAGAATTGAGCAAGATTCTCAGAGAATTAATACTGATGCACCTAGTCCTTCTAAGAGGAAGAAAAAGAAAGATGATAGGACTTTGCATGCTTCTAGTGAACCTGTTATTGACACACCTGAGAATCCCAATGATATTTCTATTTCTGATGCTGAAACACAATCTGGTAATGAACATGAACCTAGTGATAATGTTAATGATGATGTTCATGTTGATGCTCAACCTAGCAATAATAATGATGTAGAAATTGAACCTGCTGTTGATCTTGATAACCCACAATCAAAGAATCAACGTTATGATAAGAGAGACTTTGTTGCTAGGAAGCACGATAAAGAAAGGGAACCATGGGTTCACAAACCCATGCCTTTTCCTCCTAAACCATCCAAGAAAAAGGATGATGAGGATTTTGAGCGCTTTGCTGAAATGATTAGACCTATCTTTTTGCGTATGCGTTTGACTGATATGCTTAAAATGAATCCTTATGCTAAATATATGAAAGATATTGTTACAAATAAGATAAAGATACCAGAAGCTGAAATTTCCACCATGCTTGCTAATTATACTTTTAAAGGTGGAATACCAAATAAACTTGGAGATCCAGGAGTACCAACTATACCATGCTCCATTAAAAGAAATTATGTTAAAACTGCTTTATGTGATCTTGGAGCCGGTGTTAGTGTTATGCATCTCTCTTTATATCGTAGACTTGATTTGAATAAGTTGACACCTACTGAAATATCTTTGCAAATGGCTGACAAATCAACTGCTATACCTGTCAGTATTTGAGAGGATGTGCCTGTTGTGGTTGCAAACGTTACTATTTTAACGGACTTTGTTATTCTTGACATTCCCGAGGATGATAGTATGTCGATTATCCTTGGTAGACCCTTTTTGAATACTGCAGGGCTGTTATTGATTGCACCAAAGGCAATGTCACTTTTCATGTTAATGGTAATGAGCATACGGTACACTTTCCGAGGAAACAACCTCAAGTTCATAGTATAAACTCTATTGGAAAAATTCCATCGATTATTTTTGGAGGTTTTGAATTTCCTCTTCCCACTGTCAAGAAGAAATATGATATTCTTATTGTTGGGGATGTGCATATCCCCGTTGAGGTAACCTAGTGTTATTCGAAAATTCTCCAGTTCCATGTTATTCGAAATGAGTTTGTTAACAAGACCTGATCAACCTTGTTAGTGGATTCCTTTTGATGAGCACGAGATGGATGAATTTAGAAAACACAACTTTCTATACCCTCCCTTTACTTTCTGTTATTTATACTAAATAAAGCAAAAATAGTATTTTCTGTTTGTTTTCTAAATTATCCATGTAATAAAAAATACCCCAAAAATAAAAGTTCTCCAAATGCCCTGAAAATTAAATATGATTTTTTCCAAAATATTTGAGAATATCTGGCACTGAAAACACAGCAGGGGAGCAGCCACGTGCCCACGAGGGTGGAGGGCGCGCCCACCCCCCAAGGCGCGCCACCCTGCCTCGTGGACCCCACGTGGGTCCCCTCCACTTATTCCAGCCACCACACACTCATGCTTCCTCCCAAAAAAATCACCAACCAGCTCATGCACGAGTTCTAGCTCATCTTCCTGCCATTTTCGATCTCCTAGCTCAAAGCTCCATTCACAAAACTGCTTTGGGAGATTGTTCTTTGGTATGTGACTCCTCCAATGGTCCAAATAGTTTTTGTTCTAGTGCTTTATTCATTGGAAATTTTTGCTGCTTAGGTGACCATGTTCTTGAGCTTGCATGTCAAATTTATATGGTCAAAAGTAGTTTTAATGCATGATATAGTCTCTAGGAACTTGTAGGAGTAGTTGCTATCAATTTTGTTGAGTTTGGTTCACTTTTATTTTTAAGTTGCTAAAAATTTCAGAAATTTTTCGAAGGAAGAAATATATTTAGGAAAATGTACCAAGGTGGTTCTTCAAGGAAGCAAGGACCTAGACCCGCAATACACGATGCGGACAATGAACCACCGAGGGACGCTCAAGTGCGGCCTTGTGAATGTCCGTCAGAGGATTTCATGGTCCAAGCAGGAATTAAAGAGGAATTTTATGCATATGTGCGTAATGCTGACATGGAGAACTTAGAGGCAGATAAGTGCCCCCAATACCTCTATTTAACTGATTCATTTGTGAGAAGGTTTAAATTTTCATCCTCGCGCAATTCACAAACTGTCCTGTTTGATCTTTATGATAAATCTTATACCATGGATATAGAGGATTTTAATACTGCCTGCAAACTCCCACAATGGGGTAGTGCTAGTGAACCTAGCAAATCTTAGCTTAGAGATTTTCTTGCTAGTATTACAGTGAGGGAATCTAGAGATGTAACACAAGCCACCATAGGGAGCATTCATTTTCCCGCTATACATTATTTTGCTATCTTATAGGAAGGTGCATAAATGGTAAAGATGAAGCATGTCACATGTGTGTACCTGATCTTAGCGTTCTCAGGAGCGCTGTTTTAGGAGATAAACAATATAACTTGGGGGCTATTGTTGCATGTAGGTTGCATAATAATCGTATTCATGGAGATTTCTTTGGTGGAATTTATGCAACTCGTATAGCTAACTTTCTTGAGATACCCATACGTGGAGATGATATTGAGTTGTCTCCTTCTTATCTAGATTATGATGCTATGGTTCGTCATCAGTTTGTTGAGAGGAACGACTAGTTCCTCCAGTACTGACTAATCTTTGACAGACGACGCACCTATCACGTCGCTCTCCCTGCTCCCGCTTTCTTTGACTTTCAGGGAAAGGGGAGATATGCTATAACCAGGGAGGAGGCGAATGAGTATAAGAGGAGGACGGAGACAGCTTGCCTCCAAGCAGCAGCTCATGAGGCAATAGCTGCTGCATCACAGTACGACCCCAACTACAACTTGGGATATCCGCTAGGCCAGCCGTGGCAATAGACCAACTTAGGCCAAAAGCCTAAGCTTGGGGGAGTACGTATTTCTCACCGACATTATATTCATGTTCACACACTCATGCTAGTTGTCGGTGCTCATACTTTTTCATTGTAATATCCATGCTAGTTTATTTCCCTCTTTATGCTTTCTTCTTGTGTGTCTGAAAACCTTAAGAAAAACCAAAAAAATAGTTGTAGCTTTTAGTTAGTTTACTTTCTATGCCTGTAGTAGTAGTAACTAAAAAGAAAATCCAAAAAGATTTCTCGTTCTTCTTTTGCTTGTTGGGAGCTTTCCCTGTAAATAGTTTTGTTTCTTTTCTTTTCTTTGGGGATCGATAGGAGAAGACCATAATTAAATTGTTGAAGTGGCTCTTTTATGCATTATTGTTTATCTGAAAAAAGAGCCCATATTGCCTTGTCTTCTCCTGTTTATTGAATGCCTGCAGATTCTAGCTTAGTCCAATGCACGTGCACTATTATTATTCACACCATTCGGTCGTGCAAGTGAAAGGCAATTATGACGATATATGATGGACTGACTGAGATGAGAAAGGCTGGTATGAACTCGACCTCTTTTGTTTTTGTAAATATGACTAGTTCATCGTTCTTGATTCGGCCTATTATGAATAAACATGTTTGCAATGACAATTAGAGATCATAGTTTCTTGTGCCATGCTTGATTAGCTATGAGTTATAATGGTTTACCTTGCGTGCCAACATGCTATTGAGATAGTTATGATGTGGTATGATAGGGTGGTATCCTCCTCTGAATGATTTAAGTGACTTGACTTGGCGCATGTTCACGCATGTAGTTGAAACAAAATCAACATAGCCTTCACGATATTTATGTTCATGGTGGATTATATCTTACTCATGCTTGCATTCGGTGTTGATTAATTTTAATGCATGTTCATGACTGTTGTCGCTCTCTAGCTGGTCGCTTCCCAGTCTTTTTCTAGCCCTCACTTTTACTAAGCGAGAATACTGCTTGTGCATCCAATTCCATAAACCCCAAAGTTGTTCCATATGAGTCCACCATACCTACCTATATACGATATCTACCTGCCGTTCCAAGTAAATTTGTATGTGAAAAACTCTAAACCTTCAAATAAACATTCTGTTTTGTATGCTCGAATAGCTCATGTATCAACTAGGGTTGTCTGTATCTTCCATGCTAGGCAGGTTATTCTCAAGAGGAGTGGACTCCGCTCCTCACTCACGAGAAAATGGTTGGTCACCGGGATGCCCAGTCCCATGCTTTATGCAAATCAAATCAAAATAACTGCAAACAAAACTCCCCCGGGACTCTTGTTAGTTGGAGGCACTCGTTGGTTCGAGCAAGCCATGGATTGATGCTTGTTGGTGCAGGGGGAGTATAAACTTTACCATTCTGTTTGGGAACCGCCTATAATGTGTGTAGCATGGAAGATATCGAGATCTCTCGGTTTTTATGTTGACAATGAAAGTATACCGCTCAAAATATTATTCATATCTATTTCAAAACCGAGCTCTGGCACCTCTACAAATCCCTGCTTCCCTCTGCGAAGGGCCTATCCGTTTACTTTTATGTTGAGTCATCATCCTCTTATTAAAACGAACCAGTTGGAGAGCACCCCTGTCATTTGCATCCATTACTGTTAGTTTACATTGAGTATGACTTGACTGGATCTCTTTTACCATGAATTACAATGTCTAGTCAGTCCTTGATCTTTAAAGGTGCTCTGCATTTATGTTTTGCGGTCTCAGAAAGGGCTAGCAAGATACCATCTTGTTATATCATATTATCATTGTTTTGAGAAAGTGTTGTCATCCGAGATTTACTATTATTGCTCGCTAGTTGATTACGCCATTGATATGAGTAAACATGAGACCTAAATGTTATTGCGAATGTGGTTAGTTCATCATCTTTGCTGAAACTTGGATCATGGCTTTACATATTTACAACAACAAGAGCAAACAGAGTTTGTAAAAGTTTTTCTTTATCACTTTCAGTTTATCAACTGAATTGCTTGAGGACAAGCAAAGGTTTAAGCTTGGGGGAGTTGATACGTATCCGTCGTATATACTTTTCCAAACACTTTTGCCCTTGTTTTGGACTCTAACTTGCATGATTTGAATGGAGCTAACCCGGACTAATGTTGTTTTCAGCAGAATTGCCATGGTGTTATTTTTGTGTAGAAATAAAAGTTCTCGGAATGACCTGAAAATCAATGGAGATTATTTTGGGAATATATAAAAAATACTGGAAGAAAGATCCACGTCAGGGGGCTCACACCCTGTCCAAGAGGGTGGGGGCGCGCCCTACCCCCTGGGCATGCCCCCTACCTCGTGGGCCCCTTGACGCTCCACCTACCTCAACTCCAACTCCATATATTTGTGTTCAAGGAGAAAAAAATCAGAGAGAAGGATTCATCGCGTTTTACGATACGGAGCCACCGCCAAGCCCTAAACTCTCTCGGGAGGGCTGATCTGGAGTCCGTTCGGGGCTCCGGAGGGGGAATCTGTCGCCATCGTCATCATCAACCTTCCTCCATCACCAATTTCATGATGCTCACCGCCGTGCGTCAGTAATTCCATCATAGGCTTGCTTTACGGTGATGGGTTGGATGAGATTTATCATGTAGTCGAGTTAGTTTTGTTAGGGTTTGATCCCTAGTATACACTGTGTTCTGAGATTGATGTTGCTATGACTTTGATATGCTTAATGCTTGTCACTAGGGCCCGGGTGCCATGATTTCAGATCTGAACCTATTATGTTTTCATGAATATATGTGAGTTTTTGATCATATCTTGCAAGTCTATAGTCACCTACTATGTGTTATGATCCGGCAACTCTGAAGTGACAATAATCGGGACCACTCCCGGTGATGATCGTAGTTTGAGGAGTTCACGTATTCACTATGTGTTAATGCTTTGGTTCGGTACTCTATTAAAAGGAGGCCTTAATATCCCTTAGTTTCCAATAGGACCCCGCTGCCACGGGAGGGTAGGACAAAAGATGTCATGCAAGTTCTTTTCCATAAGCACGTATGACTATATTCGAAATACATGCCTACATTACATTGATGAACTGGAGCTAGTTCTGTGTCACCCTATGTTATAACTGTTACATGATCGATCGCATCTGGCATAATTCTCCATCACTCATCCATTGCCTACGAGCTTTTCCTATATTGTTCTTCGCTTATTTACTTTTTCGTTGCTATTATTACAATCACTACAAAACCCAAAAATATTACTTTGCTACCCCACTACTATCATATTACTTTTCTACTAAACACTTTGCTGCAAATATTAAGTTTCCAGGTGTGGTTGAATTGACAACTCAGCTGCTAATACTTGAGAATATTCTTTGGCTCCCCTTGTGTCGAATCAATAAATTTGGGTTGAATACTCTACCCTCGAAAACTGTTGCGATCCCCTATACTTGTGGGTTATCAATTTTACAAATCCTGCAAACCAAATAGGCATGTAGTAGTGTTCAAAACTACATGTAAGCACTAACACGTTTTCTTCTTTTGCAGATAAGATTAGGCCCGGTGGTGGATAATGTGATACAATATAACAATCACATCAAATGCCTAGATCTTCATCTCTCGGAAATTACTTTGAACTCCTACCGAGGGACCTTACCGGAGATTATATTCGTCGGGTTCTTTGTTGTCAGAGCAAGGGTGCTGAAGGTAATGAGGTTTTCCCTACATTTATTTCGCAAAAATGAATGGTTTGTTGATCAGCGCCGTGACTGCAGTAGAATGGAATAGGCTCCGAAAATGTTGAATTTCATTTTGGAACTTGAGATGACAGAGTAATCGGAAGTCATCATCTCAACCCCATACATGACTTCTCAGTGGCTGACCCCTTTGAAAAAATTATGAGGTTTCGAAACCAGCCTTACAAGTGGTAATATTACTTTGAACCTCTCTTATATCCATGTTCAGCGGAGCAGTGCGAGCGTTTGCAGCTGATGAGCTGAATTTCATTTATAATATTAGTTTGAACCTTGTAATTTTCGAATTTGAGCCATATAACTCTGGAATCTGAACCTTGTAATATTTCGAGTTTTTGTGGTACAATCATTGAAATGGCATCATATGAGACTCGTATATTGGTAGCACTATTTTGACCTTAATATGCAATGGACTTAGATTTTATTAACCATTCTCGAATTTGTTTACCTTGTCGACCTCATAGCACATGATCTGTATAGCTAACTCGAGTGCGATCTTTGAAATTATTGCACATAGTTGGTTTCTTCAACCGTGTGCCCTGTAGAGCGCATAATTAATTATCGCACTTGAGTGTCCATCATCACCCTTCTGTGTAACGTTGACCTCATCACCCGCGGGTAAACTTATGACCGAAGTCATTCCACACACTTCGTTTTTACAAAGCGTTTTGCCAATAAATGCCCATGATTTGTCCCTCTTCTAGCCGACGCGTGGCCAAACTAGCCGGGCGGGAAGCTTGCACTGTAGCGCGGGAACAGGCTCACTGACAATATATTTGGCGCCTCTTCGAGCCCACACATGGTCAAACGAAACACGTGCGGTGTTGTCAAGCGTGCTTTGGAATCCTCCGCTATGAACGCGGTGACAAGACGTGACGATTACAGGCTGGCCGGCCCCCATTTATTATAGCGGCCATTTAACCCTTGTGTCTCTTCAACCTTTCGATCGCGGCCCACCATTGCAAGAAGCACACAACCACAACAAATTCTTAGAGGGTATCCTGCGCGGCTCCAATGGCGCTCCGAGCGGCTGCCGACGACGAGCAGCGGTTCACCATGCATGCCGTGGCGGACACCCACAAAAGGTTCATGGAGCTCTCAGTGGTTTACACCAACAATCCAGTCTAGGTGGGGCACTCCATCCACATCATGGAGTTGTTGCTTGCTGAGGAGAAGTACATGGTGGTCGAGTTCGACCTCGAGTACACCCGCGCTCGTGATGGGTCCGCAAGGTCGTCGTTGCCCAGATGTGCGTACGCAATCACGTCCTCGTCTACCACTACTGCCTGGCCACAAGGCCTTGCGAGCATTTTGCCAGGTTTGTCAACAACCCCCACTACATGTTCGCTACGGTGGACATCACCAATGATGTAAAGGTGCTCAAGAATTCAGGCATCGCCTACCAGAATCTTGTCGACATCCAGGGCCAATACAAGATCTGGGGCAGCAAGGAGCATGAGAAGGACTCATTGGTTCACCTCGGCGAGGCCATCATCGATCCCAACTACAAAGACATGAAGGATTCCTGCAACAAGGACAAGCGTGCCTGGCACTTGGCCTGTATGGAGAAACTCAACAAAGCTCACGTCGTGTACGCAGCCAAGGAGGCATACACGAGCTACGAGATGTAGATGCGGATCGTTTACATGAGGAAGTGCCTCCTTCCCCAAAACATCTAGGGAGTTAGCTGGAAGCAGAGCAATGGCAAGCGTCATCGCAGCAAGTAGATGATTAGATCATCGTTTCTCCTAGTTTACTATGCATGTAATTGCTTACTTTGGTGTGTGGAAATGTTATGTGTGTAGTCACTTGTGTAATTGTATGCTTAATTTGGTTATGCAATGTTGTCTTTTAAATATATATGTTGATGCTCTGTAGACAGAGCAAATCACATCGCACACGGACTAAACAATGGAACCCGTCAGTAAGGATTTCATTAATCACTGACAATTGTATACCAGCAATCGTTTGCTCACAACACACACGGCTTATTAACAGGAATCGTCTGTGTTGTTATCAGTCTTCCCACACATTTCCGATTACAGACATGTTTGCCGCGTATCACACACATCTTGTTAAGTTGAACCGTTTCTGTTCTCTTGGGTCAACGCAAATAGTTCATCCAAGTGAACTGTATCCCGTATATCACACACACCTTCATATGGCTGCCCATTTCTATTGTTCCACCTCATCACAAATAGTTTATCCGAGTGAATTGTATGTCGTATATCGCACACGCCTTCATCTGGCTGCCCGTTTCTTTTGTTCCGCCTCATCAAAAACAGTTCATTGGACTGAACCGTATGCCCCGCATCACACATGCAACTAAAATCTAAACAGTGTTTGATGTATCCTTCATCGCAAACGTTTTGCATCTTTTTGGACGGTGTTTTTACATCATGGTTTGCTATTAATGCATCGAACATAGTTTTGTCAAAGGGTCTTTGATCATAGTGTCGCATTAGCAGCATTCTGTAGTAGTGACAACACGAATGAAGGGACAAATGCAACACGCCAGCCCAAGCCCGGCAACCCTAGTTAGAGAGCCAGATGGGCCGACAATAGGCTTGCCAGGCCTCCTCATGCCCAACCGGGCGCTGTGGTGGCGCAGGAGAATGACCACGAAGTAGTGGAGCTGATGTTGGGGAACGTAGTAATTTCCAAAAAAAATCCTACGCAGACGCAAGATCATGGTGATGTATAGCAACGCGAGGGGGGGTGTTGTCTACGTACCCTCGTAGATCGTAAGTGGAAGCGTTATGACAACACGGTTGATGTAGTCGTACGTCTTCACGATCGACCGATCCTAGTACCGAAAGTATGGCACCTCCGCGATCTGCACACATTCAGCTCGGTGACGTCCCACAAACTCACGATCCAGCAGAGTTTTGAGGAAGAGCTTCATCAGCACGATGGCGTGATGACGGTGATGATGATGCTACCGGGACAGGGCTTCGCCTAAGCACCGCTACGATATGACCGAGGCGGATTATGGTTGAGGGGGCACCGCACACGGCTGGAAACAATCAACTTGTGTGTTCTAGGGTGCCCCCTGCCCCCGTATATAAAGGAGCAAGGGGGAAGGCCGGCCGGCCCTTGGGGCGTGCCAGGAGAGGAGGAGTCCTTCTCCTAGTAGGAGTAGGACTCCCCTTTCCTACTCCTACTAGGAGGGGGAAAGGAAGGAGGAGAGGGAGAAGGAAAGGGGGGCGCCGCCCCCCTTCCCTAGTCCAATTCGGACCAGGGGGGAGGGGGCGCGGCCTGCCTTGGCCGGCCCTCTCTCTCTGCACTAAGGCCCATGTGGCCCATTAGTTCTCCTGGGGGGGTTCCGGTAACCCTCTAGCACTCTGGTTTTCTCCGAAATCACCCGGAACACTTCTGGTGTTCGAATATAGCCGTCCAATATATCAATCTTTATGTCTCGACCATTTAGAGACTCCTCGTCATGTCCGTGATCACATCCGGGACTCAAAACTATCTTCGGTACATCAAAACACATAAACTCATAATACCGATCGTCACCGAACGTTAAGCATGCGGACCCTACGGGTTCGAGAACTGTGTAGACATGACCAAGATGCGTCTCCAGTCAATAACCAATAGCGGAACCTGGATGTTCATATTGGCTCCCACATATTCTATGAAGATCTTTATCGGTCAAACCGGATAACAACATAAGTTGTTCCCTTTGTCTTCGGTATGTTACTTGCCCGAGATTCGATCGTCGGTATCTAAATACATAGTTCAATATCGTTACTGGCAAGTCTCTTTACTCGTTCCATAATGCATCATCCCGCAACTAACTCATTAGTCACATTGCTTGCAAGGCTTATAGTAATGTGCATTACCGGGAGGGCCCAGAGATACCTCTCCGACAATCAGAGTGACATATCCTAATCTCGATCTATGCCAACTCAACAAACACCATCAGAGACACCTGTAGAGCACCTTTATAATCACCCAGTTACATTGTGACGTTTGGTAGCACACAAAGTGTTCCGCCGGTATTCTGGAGTTGCATGATCTCATAGTCATAGGAACATGTATAAGTTATGGAGAAAGCAATAGCAACAAACTAAACGATCATCGTGCTAATCTAACGCATGGGTCAAGTCAATCACATCATTCTCTAATGATGCGATCTCGTTAATCAAATGACAACTCATGTCTATGGTTAGGAAACATAACTATCATTGATTCAACGAGCTAGTCAAGTAGAGGCATACTAGTGACATTCTGTTTGTCTATGTATTCACACATGTACTAAGTTTCCGATTAATACAATTCTAGAATGAATAATAAACATTTATAATGATATAAGGAAATATAAATAACAACTTTATTATTGCCTCTAGGGCATATTTCCTTCAGCTGATGGTCAGGGCGTGGGCGCCAATCGGCTGTACAAGGCCCATCGTCCTGGGGGTGATGAGGAGGAGGAGATGGTAGATGATGTGGTCGAGCCGGAGGTGGAAAATGACAAGGCTAAGGGCCCCCGCCGCCCCAAGTGCCTCCAGGGTCGGCCCGACTAGGATGTATCGATGCTTGTAAGCTTGATTTACCCCAATTCCCGAACGCCCTTACACTCAATCCCCGTATGAACCCTAAAATCCATCTGCACCTCCTAAATGCAAATGTGGTGGTTAATCCCCTTTCGAACCCCCACATTTAATACAATCCCTAATGCATGAATCTAATGTGGAAATTGAATACAATACGCAAATCAAATGCACAAATCGAGAGACATGACAAAGGGCTTACCTCCATTGTTGAACCCCTGCCGGCGTTGTGGTGAAGCTGGTAATTGATGTTGGTGCTCACATGCAGTTCTTAGCTCTGCTGCTCGCCGCCACCGGTGTGAGAGTGGGAAGAGTGGAGATAGGGGGAAGAGCAATGAGGGAAGGTGGGGGTAATTATGTCGGTGCTTTGGGAAACAACGCGACTTCTAGAGCCTATCTCCTCGCGTGCATGAAGGAAATATGCCCTAGAGGCAATAATAAAGTTATTATTTATTTCCTTATTTCATGATAAATGTTTATTATTCATGCTAGAATTGTATTAACCGAAAACATAATACATGTGTGAATACATAGACAAATAGAGTGTCACTAGTATGCCTCTACTTGACTAGCTCATTAATAAAAAGATGGTTATGTTTCCTAACCATAGACATGAGTTTTCATTTGATAAACGGGATCACATCATTAGGAGAATGATGTGATTGACTTGACCCATTCCGTTAGCTTAGCACTTGATCATTTTAGTTTACTGCTATTGATTTCTTCATGACTTATACATGTTCCTATGACTATGAGATTATGCAACTCCAGGTTACCGGAGGAACAATTTGTGTGCTACCAAATGTCACAACGTAACTGGGTGACTATAAAGGTGCTCTACAGGTGTCTCCAATGGTACTTGTTGAGTTGGCATAGATCGAGATTAGGATTTGTCACTCCAATTGTCGGAGAGGTATCTCTGGGCCCTCTCGGTAATGCACATCACTATAAGCCTTGCAAGCAATGCAACTAATGAGTTAGTTGCGGGATAGTGTAGAGAGACTTGCCGGTAACGAGATTGAACTAGGTATTGAGATATCGACGATCCAATCTTGGGCAAGTAACATACCGATGACAAAGGGAACAACGTATGTTGTTATGCGGTTTGACCGATAAAGATCTTCATAGAATATGTAGGACCAATATGAACATCCAGGTTCCACTATTGGTTATTGATCGGAGACGTTTCTCGGTCATGTCTACATAGTTCTCGAACCCGTAGGGTCCGCACGCTTAACGTTCGGTGACGATCGGTATTATGCGTTTATGTGATTTGATGTACCGAAGGTAGTTCGGAGTCCCGGATGAGATCGGGGACATGATGAGGAGTCTCGAAATGGTCGAGACATAAAGATTGATATATTGGACGACTATATTCGGACATCAAAAAGGTTCTGAGTGATTTGGACATTTTTCGGAGTACCGGGGAGTTACGGGAATACGGGGAAGAAGTATTGGGACTCATGGGCCAAGAGGTTGAAGAGAGGAGGCAGGGCGTGCAGCCCCCCTAGCCCAAACCGAATTGGACTAGGGGACCGGTCCCCCTTTCCTCCTTTCCTCCCTCTCCTTCCTTCTCCCCTTCCCCCTTCCTTTTAGGAGTCCTACTCCTACTAGGAGGAGGACTCCTACTAGGAGGAGGACTCCTCCTCCTGGCGCGCCCTATAGGGGCCAGCCGGCCTCCCCCCTTGCTCCTTTATATACGGGGGCAGGGGGCACCCTAGAACAAACAAGTTGATAATTGATCCCTTAGCCGTGTGTGGTGCCCCCCTCCACCATAATCCACCTCGATCATATTGTAGTGGTGCTTAGGCGAAGCCCTACGTCGGTAGCAACATCATCACCGTCATGACACCGTCGTGCTGACGGAACTCTCCCGTGAAGCTCTGCTGGATCGGAGTTCGTCGGACGTCATCAAGCTGAACGTGTGCTGAACTCGGAGGTGTCGTGCGTTCAGTACATGGATCGGTCGGATCGTGAAGACGTTCGACTACATCAACCATGTTCTCATAACGCTTCCGCTTACGGTCTATGAGGGTACGTGGACAATACTCTTCCCTCTCGTTGCTATGCATCACCATGATCTTGCATGTGCGTAGGAAATTTTTTCAAATTACTACGTTCCCCAACAGTGGCATCCGAGCCAGGTTTATGCATAGATGTTATATGCACGAGTAGAACACAAGTGAGTTGTGGGCGATACAAGTCATACTGCTTACCAGCATGTCATACTTTGGTTCGGCGGTATTGTTGGATGAAGCGGCCCGGACCTTGATCTCGGAGGTTGTCGCTTTATTGTATGAAATTCAATAGCCATGTAATTGATGTACTTTATCACTAAGCGGTAGCGATAGTCATGGAGGCAATAATTGGCATGACGACAATGATGTTTCAATGGAGATCAAGGTGTCAAGCCGGTAACGGTGGTGATCATGATAGTGCTTTGGAGATGGAGATCACATGCACAAGATGATCCTTTATGCATCTTATTCTGCTTGATTGACGGTAGCATTATAAGATGATCTCTCACTAAATTTCAAGGTACAAGTGTTCTCCCTGAGTATGCACCGTTGCCAAAGTTCGTCGTGCTGAGACACCACGTGATGATCGGGTGTGATAAGCTCTACGTTCATATACAACGGGTGCAAGCCAGTTTTTGCACACGCAGAAATACTCGGGTTACACTTGACGAGCCTAGCATATGCAGATATGGCCTCGGAACATCGAGACCGAAAGGTCGAGCGTGAATCATATAGTAGATATGATCAACATAGTGATGTTCACCATTGAAAACTACTCCGTCTCACGTGATGACCGGACATGGTTTAGTTGATATGGATCACGTGATCACTTAGATGACTAGAGGGATATCTATCTAAGTGGGAGTTCTTAAATATGATTAATTGAACTTTAATTTATCATGAACTTAGTACCTGATAGTATTTTTCTTGTCTATGTTGTTGTAGATAGATGGCCCATGCTGTTGTTCCATTAAATTTTAATGCGTTCCTTGAGAAAGCAAAGTTGAAAGATGATGGTAGCAATTACACGGACTGGGTCTGTAACTTGAGGATTATCCTCATTGCTATACAGAAGAATTATGTCTTGGAAGCACCGCTAGGTGTACCACCTGCGCTGTCAACTGCAGACATTGTGAATGCCTGGCAGTCGCGCGTTGATGACTACTTGATAGTTCAGTGTGCCATGCTTTATGGCTTAGAACCGAGACTTCAACGACGTTTTGAAAGTCATGGAGCATATGGGATGTTCCAGGAGTTGAAGTTAATATTTCAAGCAAATGCCCGGATTGAGAGATATGAAGTCTCCAATAAGTTCTACAACTGCAAGATGGAGGAGAATAGTTCTGTCAGTGAACATATACTCAGAATGTCTGGGTACCATAACCACTTGACTCAACTGGGAGTTAATCTTCCTGATGATAGTGTCATTGACAGAGTTCTTCAATCACTGCCACCAAGCTACAAAAGCTTCGTGATGAACTATAATATGCAAGGGATGGATAAGAAAATTCCCGAGCTCTTCGCAATACTAAAGGCTGCAGAGGTAGAAATCAAGAAGGAGCATCAAGTGTTGATGGTCAATAAGACCACCAGTTTCAAGAAGAAGGGTAAAGGGAAGAAGAAAGGGAACTTCAAGAAGAATGGAAAACAAGTTGCTGCTCAAGAGAAGAAACCCAAGTCTGGACCTAAGCCTGAGACTGAGTGCTTCTACTACAAAGGGACTGGTCACTGGAAGCGGAACTGCCCCAAGTATTTGGCTGATAAGAAGGATGGCAAGGTGAACAAAGGTATATGTGATATACATGTTATTGATGTGTACCTTACTAAAGCTCGCAGTAGCACCTGGGTATTTGATACTGGTTCTGTTGCTAATATTTGCAACTCTAAATAGGGACTACGTATTAAGCGAAGATTGGCTAAGGACGAGGTGACGATGCGCGTGCGAAATGGTTCCAAAGTCGATGTGATCGTCGTCGGCACGCTACCTCTACATCTACCTTCGGGATTAGTTTTAGACCTGAATAATTGTTATTTGGTGCCAGCGTTGAGCATGAACATTATATATGGATCTTGTTTGATGCGAGACGGTTATTCATTTAAATCAGAGAATAATGGTTGTTCTATTTATATGAGTAATATCTTTTATGGTCATGCACCCTTGAAGAGTGGTCTATTTTTGATGAATCTCGATAGTAGTGATACACATATTCATAATGTTGAAGCCAAAAGATGCAGAGCTGATAATGATTGTGCAACTTATTTGTGGCACTGCCGTTTAGGTCATATTGGTGTAAAGCGCATGAAGAAACTCCATTTTGATGGACTTTTGGAATCACTTGATTATGAATCACTTGGTACTTGCAAACCATGCCTCATGGGCAAGATGGCTAAAACGTCGTTCTCCGGAACTATGGAGCGAGTAACAGATTTGTTGGAAATCATATATACTGATGTATGTGGTCTGATGAATATTGAGGCTCGCGGCGGGTATCGTTATTTTCTCACCTTCACAGATGATTTGAGCAGATATGGGTATATATACTTGATGAAACATAAATCTGAAACATTTGAAAAGTTCAAAGAATTTCATAGTGAAGTGGAAAATCATCATAACAAGAAAATAAAGTTTCTGCAATCTGATCGTGGAGGAGAATATTTGAGTTACAAGTTTGGTCTTCATTTGAAACAATGCGGAACAGTTTCGCAACTCACGCCACCCGGAACACTACAGCGTAATGGTGTGTCCGAACATCGTAATTGTACTTTACTAGATATGGTGCGATCTATGATGTCTCTTACTGATTTACCGTTATCGTTTTGGGGTTACGCTTTAGAGACAACTGCATTCACGTTAAATAGGGCACCATCTAAATCCGTTCAGACAACGCGTTATGAACTATGGTTTGGCAAGAAACCAAAGTTGTCGTTTCTTAAAGTTTGGGGCTGCGATGCTTATGTGAAAAAAGCTTCAACCAGATAAGCTCGAACCCAAATCGGAGAAATGTGTCTTCATAGGATACCCGAAGGAGACTGTTGGGTACACCTTCTATCACAGATCCGAAGGAAAGACATTTGTTGCTAAGAATGGATCCTTTCTAGAGAGTGAGTTTCTCTCGAAAGAAGTGAGTGGGAGGAAAGTAGAACTTGATGAGGTAACTGTACCTGCTCCCTTATTGGAAAGTAGTCCATCACAAAAAATGGTTCCTGTGACACCTACACCAATTAGTGTGGAAGCCAATGATGATGATCATGAAACTTCAGATCAAGTTACTACCGAACCTCGTAGGTCAACCAAAGTAAGATCCGCACCAGAGTGGTACGGTAATCCTGTTCTGGAGGTCATGTTACTTGACCATGACGAACCTACGAACTATGAGGAAGCGATGATGAGCCCAGATTCCGCAAAATGGCTTGAGGCCATGAAATCTGAGATGGAATCCATGCATGAGAACAAAGTGTGGACTTTGGTTGACTTGCCCGATGTCGGCAAGCCATCGAGAATAAATGGATCTTCAAGAAGAAGACTGACGTTGACGGTAACATTACTGTCTACAAAGCTTGACTTGTTGCGAAAGGTTTTTGACAAGTTCAAGGAGTTGACTACGATGAGACCTTCTCACCCGTAGCGATGCTTAAGTCCGCCCGAATCATGTTAGCAATTGCCGCATTTTATGATTATGAAATTTGGCAAATGGATGTAAAGACTGCATTCCTGAATGGATTTCTGGAAGAAGAGTTGTATATGATGCAACCTGAAGGTTTTATCGATCCAAAGGGTGCTAACAAAGTGTGCAAGCTCCAGTGATCCATTTATGGACTGGTGCAAGCCTCTCGGAGTTGGAATAAACGTTTTGATAGTGTGATCAAAGCATATGGTTTTATACAGACTTTTGGAGAAGCATGTATTTGCAAGAAAGTGAGTGGGAGCTCTATAGCATTTCTGATATTATATGTGGATGACATATTGTTGATCGGAAATGATACTGAATTTCTGGATAGCATAAAAGGATACTTGAATAAGAATTTTTCAATGAAAGACCTCGGTGAACCTACTTATATATTGGGCATCAAGATCTATAGAGATAGATCAAGACGCTTAATTGGACTTTCACAAAGCACATACCTTGATAAAGTTTTGAAGAAGTTCAAAATGGATCAAGCAAAGAAAGGGTTCTTGCCTGTGTTACAAGGTGTGAAGTTGAGTACGACTCAATGCCCGACCAATGCAGAAGATAGAGAGAAAATGAAAAATGTTCCCTATGCTTCAGCCATAGGCTCTATCATGTATGCAATGATGTGTACCAGACCTGATGTGTGCCTTGCTATTAGTTTAGCAGGGAGGTACCAAAGTAATCCAGGAGTGGATCACTAGACACCGGTCAAGAACATCCTGAAATACTTGAAATGTGAGCGGATAACAATTTCACACAGGAAACAGCTATGACCATGATTACGCCAAGCTATTTAGGTGAGACTATAGAATACTCAAGCTTTGACAATGATGCGGACGATTCTAAATCACAAACCGGATACATGTTTATATTGAACGGTGGAGCTGTTAGTTGGAGCGGTTCTAAACAAAGCGTCGTGGCAGGATCTACGTGTGAAGTGGAGTATATAGCTGCTTCGGAAGCAGCAAGTGAAGGAGTTCATATCTGATCTAGGTGTCATACCTAGTGCATCGGGTCCAATGAAAATCTTTTGTGAAAATACTGGTGCAATTGCCTTGGCAAAGGAATCCAGATTTCACAAGAGAACCAAACACATCAAGAGACGCTTCAATTCCATCCGCGATCAAGTCCAGGTGGGAGACATAGAGATTTTCAAGATACATACGGATCTAAATGTTGCAGACCCGTTGACTAAGCCTCTCTCACGAGCAAAACATGATCAACACCAAGGCTCCATGGGTGTTAGAATCATTACTGTGTAATCTAGATTATTGACTCTAGTGCAAGTGGGAGACAGAAAGAAATATGCCCTAGAGGCAATAATAAAGTTATTATTTATTTCCTTATTTCAAGATAAATGTTTATTATTCATGCTAGAATTGTATTAACCGGAAACATAATACATGTGTGAATACATAGACAAACAGAGTGTCACTAGTATGCCTCTACTTGACTAGCTCGTTAATCAAAAGATGGTTATGTTTCCTAACCATAGACATGAGTTTTCATTTGATAAATGGGATCACATCATTAGGAGAATGATGTGATTGACTTGACCCATTCCGTTAGCTTAGCACTTGATCATTTTAGTTTACTACTATTGCTTTCTTCATGACTTATACATGTTCCTATGACTATGAGAATATGCAACTCCTGATTACCGGAGGAACACTTTGTGTGCTACCAAATGTCACAACGTAACTGGGTGATTATAAAGGTGCTCTACAGGTGTCTCCGATGGTACTTATCGAGTTGGCATAGATCGAAATTAGGATTTGTCACTCCGATTGTCGGAGAGGTATCTCTGGGCCCTCTTGGTAATGCACATCACTATAAGCCTTGCCAGCAATGCAACTAATGAGTTAGTTGCGGGATAGTGCATTACGGAATGAGTAAAGAGACTTGCCGGTAATGAGATTGAAATAGGTATTGAGATACCGACGATCGAATCTTGGGCAAGTAACATACCGATGACAAAGGGAACAACGTACGTTGTTATGCGGTTTGACCGATAAAGATCTTCGTAGAATATGTAGGAACCAATATGAACATCCAGGTTCCGCTATTGGTTATTGACCAGAGACGTGTCTCGGTCATTTCTACATAGTTCTCGAACCCGTAGGGTCCGCACGCTTAATGTTCGGTGACGATCGGTATTATGAGTTTATGTGATTTGATGCACCGAAGGTAGTTCAGAGTCCCAGATGAGATCGGGGACATGACGAGGAGTCTTGAAATGGTCGAGACATAAAGATCGATATATTGGACGACTATATTGGGACATTGGAAAGGTTCCGAGTGATTCGGGTATTTTTTTGGAGTACCGGGGAGTTACGGGAATACGGGGAAGAAGTATTGGGCCTCATGGGCCAAGAGGTGGAAGAGTGGAGGCAGGGCGCGCGGCCCCCTAGCCCAAACCAAATTGGACTAGGGGGCCGGTCCCCCTTTCCTCCTTTCCTCCCTCTCCTTCCTTCTCCCCTTCCCCCTTCCTTTCCTCCTCCTAGTAGGAGTAGGAAAGGGGAGTCCTACTCCTACTAGGAGGAGGACTCCTCCTACTGGCGCGCCCTATAGGGGCAGGCCGGCCTCCCCCTTGCTCCTTTATATACGGGGGCAGGGGGCACCCTAGAACGCACAAGTTGATCATTGATCCCTTAGCCGTGTGCAGTGCCCCCTCCACCATAATCCACCTCGATCATATCGTAGCGGTGCTTAGGCGAAGCCCTGCTTCGGTAGCAACATCATCACCGTCATCACGCCGTCGTGCTGATGAAACTCTACCATGAAGCCTTGCTGGATCGGAGTTTGTGGGACGTCATCGAGCTGAACGTGTGCTGTACTCAGAGGTGTCGTGCGTCGGTACTTGGATCGGTCGGATCGTGAAGACGTTCGACTACATCAACCGCGTTCTCATAATGCTCCCGATTATGGTCTACGAGGGTACGTGGACGATACTCTTCCCTC
This sequence comes from Triticum urartu, assembly GCF_003073215.2. Classification (NCBI taxonomy): domain Eukaryota; kingdom Viridiplantae; phylum Streptophyta; class Magnoliopsida; order Poales; family Poaceae; genus Triticum; species Triticum urartu. The sequence continues at coordinate 140,125,318 of NC_053023.1, forward strand.
TCATTGCTATGCATCACCATGATCTTGCGTGTGTAGGAAATTTTTTGAATTGACTATGTTCCCCAACTGTGCAGCCTTCGCCGCCCACGTGCCTCGAGTTGCATCGCTCAGGCCTGGTTGTGGAAAAATGGTCGATTTGGTTGTCCCCCTGAGCCAGGCCCGGAGATGCTTTAAGCTTCGTGCGGGCTAACTTTTTATGCAACCCATACAACTAAACAACCCATCTCCATACCGCACGGGTCTGGTGGGGCTATATGCAGCTACCAACCACGCGCCTCATGAACCCAGCCACCTCCTCTGCGCCCAACGTCGTGACGTAAGGAGAGTCCTCGTTTCTTAGCATTTCATTGCAATTGTTTACACTATTTTTCTGAAGTGCCCATGATGAAAAGTTTATTTTAAGTGTTATAAGAGGAACAAGCTCAGTAAATACCCATATACAAGAATAAGCAACAAGAGCGAAGGCTACCATGTCCCAATCTGTAAGGTTTGAACCGACTAAAATATAGTTGACATCACCATGGCCCAATTGGTGAATTGTGAGTTGGAGGGTCCCAGTTAATTCCTTGTTTTTATGATCCGACTGATCGATGATCCGAGTGAAATCCCCGTGTTATGTTTCGAGTGATCCATGATCCAAGGGAAATATTTTTCAAGTGATCCAATTTCATCTATAAGATATGATTGAATCGTGGCCCTTGTGCATTCAGTCAGGATCCAAATGTAATCCGAGTGGTACCTCACTCGGGTAATTAGAAACTGAAGATAAACCTGCAGGATTCAACTTTGGAGAAAAAGTTGGTAGGTTGCCATGTACCAGATGGTAAGATTGAGCAGAGTGAAGTTACACTCGGGCGCCACCATGATCCAGTCGGATGGTTCCACCCGGTATGCCACTATGCCCCAGATGGTGGGAAGGCCGCTATGTTCCACGTGTCATGCATGCTGCCATGCCACTCTATCTAGCATACCATCACTCGGCAATCCTCTATGCTCTATGCCGAGTCATAAAGAAATTGATCTTACTAGCCGATTGACTAAAGTCTCAAAGATGACGCGAGGGACACCATATGTGAGCAGGTGGGATAACAGCTTGGTCGTGTGCCAGTTAGTTGTATGTCGCTCTTGTCCCTATTCGCTTCGCCTCATACCTCATCTCATTATGCAGTGTTGCAATACGTTTTTGTTGATCTGCATTGGTCCATGCGACTAGGGGCGCATCTCGATGGCAACTAGTCAAGGGGCACCTCTTGCGGGGTCCCACAAGGGTCATTTTTGTGGGCTTAGAGCGTGTCAAATGGTGCATCCAGCGGCCGCCATGTGTTGTATGTTGGGCTCTCTCTCTAGATTTCATTTTAAAATAAATTGTGTACCTTTTCGGGTTTAGATGGGTTTTTATTGGTATTTTTGGCTTTTCATTTCACGCCTCGTTTTCCCTAGCTTTTGGAGAAAAATTTGTGATTTTTTTGCGTGTTTGTTTCCTTCGACGAGAAGCACAGATTTACTTTTCTTGGAGGCACAGATTTGCTTCCACGCTGTGCTTCCTAAAAAGGAAAAAATAATGATTTTTTGCATGAAATTTTATTTTGCTTCGACGAGAATCAAGGAGGCACAGATTTGCTTCCGCAAAAAGCATAGTTGTGCTTCTAAAAAAAGGGGGAAATCATGAAAAAAAATTGCACAACATTTATTTCTTGTTTGTGCTTCTCATGGAGGCACAGATTTGCTTCCGCGAGAAGCACAGTTGTGCTTCTCAAAAAGGAGAAAAATCCATGGGAAGCACATGTTTGCTTCTCGTGGAGGCACAAATTTGCTCTTGTGAGAAACAAAGTTGTGCTTCTTAGAAAGAGAAAATAAAAAAACACGATCTTTTGCGCGCTTTTTTTTGCTTCCTTGAGAAGCATAGATTTGCTTCTCGTGGAGGCACAAATTCAATTCCGTGAGAAGCACGGTTGTGCTTCTTCGGAAAGGGAAAAATAACAAATCTTTTTTTGTGTGTGCTTCCACTAGAAGCATAAATCTGCATCTTGTGGGCATAAATATGTGCTTCTCGACAAGGGGGGAAACGTGCTTTCGCCTCCGGTTGTTTTCTTCCATTTTCCCTTCATGAAAACAAGTTCATCGAAACTTATATATTAACATGGTATCTAGTTTCTAATATGTCAACACGAGAAATCCAATGGTGAAAATGGTGCGAAATTTGGATGCATGGTTCAAGAGTTAAAAAATTTTAAAATAATGAATCTACGGAAAAAGGGAAAACTCCCAAGCTGCGACGAATGGCACACATGCAGTGCACCACTTTGTCAACGCCTCCGGAGTTTGGAGTGACATTTGCAAGGGGTGCCCCTTAACTAGTGATTTCCATCATGTGCTGCTAATATCACCTTGGTGACTTGGGCCTCATTTGGTTTGGAGGATTTCGATAGGAAAAACAGAGGAATGGGATTCCACAGAAAAATTCCCTATAGATGTATTGAGTTTATAGGAAAACGAGTATAGGAATTTCTTAGGAATACTACCCATTTCCTATGTTATTGGACAAAGTAACACATACACTCAAAGCTCTTTTTTGTACATAGGAACGAGGCAATTCAGTTTTTAAGGATCGCAAGTGACATCCTATCACATTCCTATACTAGTCCCAATTTCTCTATTTTAAGTTCCTCCAAAATGAATGAGCCCTTGATGTGCGGTATCTTTTCAGGGCATGTACTAAGGAGGCATCACCTGCCTGCTGCCGCGGCCTCTTCCCCTAAGTAAAGGTGGATGGGGCACTATTTAGTTTCTCAAACACTCAACACATAGAGCTGCCCATCAGGCCCATGTATGGCATATACATCCTCTTTTTCGGTACTTCACATGATGGGGGAGAGCTAGCTTGCCCCATCTCTCTTGCTTTTTTCCTCTCTCGCTTTTGCCCTCTCTCTCTTACTTTTGTCAGCTAGGAGCCTACTTCTGCTGCAAGATCATGCTTTAGTCTGCAGGTAGTAGGTCAAATTTAGTTGCACAACTGGGAGTGATGTATAGTATTGGGGCGGTTGCTAGAGTGGAGTGTTGGATATGCTCTGATGTGTCATAGGTAACCCATAATGGGGCACACGACCTTTTTATACTCATGCCTCCTCGTGAACTGAATCGTCTCCATTGCATCTAATGTCGTGAGGTAGGAGAGGCCTCGTTTCATCACATTTCATTGTAGTTTAGTTTAGTTTGAGGATCGGTATTTTAGTATTTATGTTTCATCAGATTCTAAAAACGCAGAAGTAGAACAAATGTAGGGTTGAGATGTCATACAATATTGAATCTTACGGATTTATAGTAGGAATATATAAGTTTCTCGGTTGCACCACAAGAAAATTGCAAGACTTCACCAGTTGATTAGGTGCACAACATAGTTATCGTACAAACAAAGAAAAATTTACATCGGAATTTTCACCATAAATTCTATGAAACTTCCTTGAATCAAAGAGGCCCTCGGTTTTTCTCTAAGGGTCTCTTTGATTCAAAGGATTTTTATAGGATCTTTGATTATAATCCTTAGGGTTTTTTCCTACATTGATCATTTGATTTGTAGGGTTCGGTCCTATAGGATTTTTTTTCTAAGGATTCATTTGTACTACATTTCATAGGAAGTTTAGCATCCACTCCAATCTCTTGGAAGAAATACTTTATTTTTCCCGTGATGCAATCAAACAAACTCAAATTTATAGGTATCCAATGAACATGTCATATTCCAATCTTAGGTTTTTCCTATTCCCACGTGTCTACAATCCTACGAATCAAAGAGGCCCTGAATGTTTGTCCCATTTGTGGGTGGGTCTTCCTCCCACTTGATTGCTTGCTGGTGAGATCAGTGTTTTGTGGCCTTAATGTGTTCATTCTCAGGTGACTGGGCTTTCTTCTTTAGCTTCTCCCACCTAGGTTTTTCTCTCCACTTAGCTCGAATGATGACTCTAGATCTTAGACCTGTCGAGTTCGAGGCAACACCCTAACAAATAAATTATAATGGATTGTATGATCTCACCTCTTACACGATCTTCTGTTGTGTTAATTGATGGATATTGGGTCCTTAACTCGGCATGTGGATGATCTCATGTGGTGTGGTTGTGCGCCCATAAGTTCGCATTTGCATTTTCCAATCAAGATTGATCAGGAGCGCACGTTTAGTACCCAACATGAATTCTAGTCCCTAGCTAGGCCCATTGGGGACATGCCTAGTGGAGATATACCCCTGTTGTTTGGTTGCTCGGATGGCACGACAGTCGTTCAAATACTTCTCTCCAATGCACTGTCGCGTCATCTTCACTACCACCATGGGTGACAAAAAATGTTGCACCGGCCTTCGCGGTGAACTTGTACTGGCTGACTATCGCCAAGCTAACATGTGCATCTAACGCAAGTATGTTAGATGCATTAGTTTATCATGTGCGATTAACTCTATTAGCATACTTGTCATGTTGCTTAACTAAGTTCATCTGAAAATTGCTTAAGAACATACCATCCCCGACGGCAAAGATACCATTCAATTTGTAGTGCATAGTCCAACTCTCTCAATATAGAGGTGTTGATCGTTGGTCTATGTTGACACAGCGTAGCTTGCTCCGTCTGTTCTCTGATAAAAGGCTGGCATGTGTAAACCGAACAGACATATAACCCCTTCCACAAACGGCCGCCCACTTGGGCCCAAGCTCGTAGAGCAAAAACAACGGAATTCGTTTTCACTGGATTTTTTTGTTCCTTTTTCTCCTTCACTTTTGCCCTTTTTAGTTTCCTCTTTTTTCTCTTCCATTTACTAGACGAATTTGTGTTAGGCTTTTTGTCATGTGGCGAGATTTTGTGTGAGGTTCTTGGGTTCAATGAAGACAACTGCGACTCCAGTGCTTTAGTCCCCAGTGGCACGTGCACGAAGATTTCTCGGCTCTCATTGACAAGGTCAAGCCAGCTCAGGTAGGATAACGGCGCGTCTGCGGGTCGTTCTAGCGGTAATAGTGGTTGCTTGGTGGTCTTGAAATCTCGACGTAATTTTTGTTACATTGGAGATCCTTTGTACTTCTGGTGAACTTTGATAATAGATCTCAATAATTTTTGTAAAAAATAATATTGTACTAGAGGGTAGTTTTATTTTTGTGTATTTTTATACATTTTTCAAAAATCATGAACATTTAAAAATCTCATGATATTTAAATTAGCATGCACTTAAAAAATCCATGATCCTATCTTAAATTAGTGATTTTTTTACTTTCCAAACACTTTTTACATTCATGGATATTCTTGAATTTTTTTGGACATTTCTTTACTTCATGAGCATTTCCTTTAATTTTTCTATAAGTTTCTGATGTAAAAATCTACAAACATTTTATCAAATTCGTAATTATTTTTATAATTTGACCATTTTTTAAAAAGCCATGAATATTTTTAAAATATGCAAATATTTTAAAATTCATGAACATTTTAAAAACAAACAATTGTTTTACATCAAAATCATATTCCTAAAACTGTGAATATTTCTTAAAATGCTTAAGATTTATGTTTGAAATATGAAATAAAATGTTTTCAGAAAAAAAAGATATTGTCATGGCCCCGCTCGAGTACAGACGAAAATTAAAACAGCAAAATCTAACAATGGCCAGCCAAGAAAGGCTTAATAACGGTCACTCCTATCATCACAGACTGTTCCTCATTGTACAACTATGGGTAGCAGGAGTTCCTAGTCGGGAGAGCAACTAGCTGAGGAGTACTCGTTTCGGGGCTCGCGCAAGAGTCATTTCTGGTGTGCTGAGTGTTGGGAAACGTAGTAATTTCAAAATTTTCCTATGCATACGCAAGATCATGGTGATGTATAGCAACGAGAGGGAAGAGTATCATCCACGTACCCTCATAACCGTAAGCGGAAGCGTTATGAGAACGCGGTTGATATAGTCGAACGTCTTCACGATCCAACCGATCCAAGTACTGAACGCACGGCACCTCCGAGTTCAGCACACGTTCAGCTCGATGACGTCCCACGAACTCTGATCCAGCAGAGCTTCACGGGAGAGTTCTATCAGCATGACAGCATGTTTCTACCGACGCAGGGCATTGCCTAAGCACCGCTATGATATGATCGAGGTGGACTATGGTGGAGGGGGGCACCACACACGGATAAGGGATCAATGATCAACTTGTGTGTTCTAGGGTGCCCCCTGCCCCCGTATATAAAGGAGCAAGGGGGTGGTCGGCCGGCCCCAGTAGGGCGCGCCAGGAGGAGGAGTCCTCCTCCTAGTAGGAGTAGGACTCCCCTTTCCTACTCCTACTAGGAGGAGGAAAGGAAGGGGGAAGGGGAGAAGGAAGGAGAGGGAGAAAAGGAGGAAAGGGGGTCGGCCCCCTATTCCAATTCGGTTTGGGTTAGGGGGCGCGCGCCCTGCCTCCTCTCTTCCACCACTTGGCCCATGAGGCCCAATACTTCTTTCCCGTATTCTCGTAACTCCCCGATACTCCGAAAAATACCCGAATCACTCGGAACCTTTCCGATGCCCGAATATAGTCGTCCAATATATCGATCTTTATGTCTTGACCATTTTGAGACTCCTCGTCATGTCCCCGATCTCATCCGGGACTCCAAACTACCTTCGGTACATCAAATCACATAAACTCATAATACCGACCGTCACCGAACGTTTAAGCATGCGGACCCTACGGGTTCAAGAAATATGTAGACATGACCGAGACTCATCTCCGGTCAATAACCAATAGCGGAACCTGGATGCTCATATTGGTTCCTACATATTCTACGAAGATCTTTATCGGTCAAACCGCATAACAACATACGTTGTTCCCTTTGTCATCGGTATGTTACTTGCCTGAGATTCGATCGTCGGTATCTCAATACCTATTTCAATCTCGTTACCGACAAGTCTATTTACTTGTTCCATAATGCATCATCCCGCAAATAACTCATTAGTCACATTGTTTGCAAGGCTTATAGTGATGTGCATTACCGAGAGGGCCCAGAGATACCTCTCCGACAATCGGAGTGACAAATCCTAATCTCGAAATATGCCAACTCAACAAGTACCATCAGAGACACTTGTAGAGCACCTTTATAATCACCCAGTTACGTTGTGACGTTTGGTAGCACACAAAGTGTTCCTTCGATAATCAGGAGTTGCATAATCTCATAGTCATAGGAACATGTATAAGTTATGAAGAAAGCAATATGTCGGAGTAATGGGCCACGGGTAGGCTAACCCGAGCCCACAACCTTTCAAGACATCGGGGCAGGCTGCGTCCCTCAAGACCCCAGGACGAAGAGCCGCCTTCTGAGAAGTCGGCGGCAAGGCGACCGACTGCCCACTCGCCACCGAGTCCCGGGGACGACTTCAGGATAAGCCGACTCCTGACTAGCGACTTCCAGAGAAGCCGGCCTTGGGAAGTCGGCCTGCGACTCCAACAAACCCCTTGTCCTCATCAAGAGGGACGGGACAGGGGAGTGGCTACAGTGAAGACTGCTCCCACCCCTTTCCAGAGGCAGGCATGGCTACAGTATGCCGTACTCGCGGAGATCTCCGTGCGGCATGGCACTGTTGCCATGCCAGCCCTGCCATCAGCACCGGTGGACCGAATCCTGCGCCCATGACGGCTTGTCCGTATGACCTGTCGGACTCGTTGGGAGTCGGCCCCCGGGAGTCGGCCAGCTCCTCCCCCGGGGCCCATGCACCATTAACCAGATGTGACGGAGATTGGCAATAGTGATCGCTCGCCAGACGGCGGGGCTGTTACCACGACTCCATGATGCAGCCCGCGTCATCAGAAGCACGGCTACAGTAATCAGCAGCCGGCAAGACCCGCCCGCGGCGGACGCGGCTTGTCGGCTCCGTACCTAGCCAGTTGGCGAGGCCCACCAGTCGGCGGGCCCCAGCAGTCGGCGGAGAAGATGGAGGCCGGAGGCACTAACGGCTGGGCCTGCGCCCAGCCAGATTACCATTGTACCCCTGGGGGGTAGGCCTATATAAACCCCCCAGGGCACCCATGCAAAGGGTTGGAATCCATTAGCTGTAGACCAGATCATATAGGAGGGAGAGAGCTAGCCTTGCCCTCTCCTGCCTCCAGGAAACAGCTCAAGGTGCAATCGTGTAAACACTTTGCCATAGTGATCATGCGGAGACCCCGTAGAGCAGCAGTAGGGGTATTATCTCCCGGGAGAGCCCTGAAGCTGGGTAAGATTCGCCGGCGTACATGTCTACGCCTCATCCCGTTTCCAGGCACCGGCGACGTTCTACTCGCCCCCACCATGATAAGCCATCCTTTGGCATATGTCGCACCCAACCCCCGACATTTGGCTCCCACCGTGGGGCCTGGTGCACCGTCGTCCGGAGACCTGTTCTGGACGGGAACCCTTTTCCTCCCTGGCGAGCGCAGCCAGCCAGGCACGCCAGACGGAGTTTGCGCCGACGCGCTGCACAGCGTTGAGATCGCCTGCGCCGCTAGCCGCCTCGCCGAACTTGTCGGTGAGGTTCGCATCTCCAACGAACCTGCATCCGACGCAGGCACGGGCGGCTCCGAGAGCCTCCTCGCGGGCCTCCTCGATCAACTCCATGTCGTCGGCGAGCCTGTCGTGGACTTGGAGTCCGTAGGTTCCATCGACCCGATGCTGGTCGGCTCCGACACCGCGTCACTCGACGCGTTCCCCACTAATGTGGTGGTCTACGACGAACCTCTCCGTCGCGCGGAGAGCGACGGAAGCACCGTCACCGAGGTGCTCGTCATCAGTCATGACGAGCTTCCCGGCGGAGGAGCGCATGATCCGCTTGGCGCGGTGCTACAAGACCTGACTGCGCCCATTCTGGAAGACGCTGACGCGGAGACGTTGGAGGCGCGCCACCTTCAGCTCGTCGAAGGTGCGAAGAAGCTGGCTAGCATGAGACGCTTGTCAGAAGCCTACCAGCGAGAGATGGATCGCGCTGTTGATGGCTCGCCAGCCCCAGCTGGGCCCAGCCGTCTTGGCATGGTCCAGCAGTGCGGCGTAGCCATCGCCGACCTGTTCGGGGCAAGATGCCTTGTGTACGCTACACCTGCGGAGAACATTTGAGCCGCCCAGGCAGCGGCGGACGAGCTAGACAATTTCGAGGGCGAAGAGCGCCGCCTGATGATGGAGCGAGTCCAGCGGCTCCTCGACGCGGCTGCCGCACAGAACGAGGCCGGCTGCCGCACAGAGGCGCCGTAGCGGCAAAACGACGACCTTCGCCGAGACCAAGGCGCGACGTCTCGGACACCGACTGGCGGCGCCCGAGGAAGAAAGGACAAGGATCCGACTGTCAGCCACAGTCGGACTCACATTACCATAGAGCGCGACCGAGACGGCCGCCCGAGAGCAGTGGAACGACGGGACGACTGTCCGCCTCCTCCTCCTCGCAAGGAGAGGCGAGTCTCCCTGCCGCCTGTTGATCATCCGACTCTTGGCGACCGCCTTGGCCGCCGAGAGGGAGTCGGGGAAAACGACGCCCGCCATCGGATCGACCGACTTCACCGATCCCAGGCGCTGGAAGAAGAAGACGAGTTGGGTCCGCCTTGTTTTGGGCCCCGCATTCGAGACGAGCCCTTTCCCGAAGGGTTCACGCTCCCAAGAGACACGCCCAAGTACACCGGCTCCATGAAGCCGGAAGACTGGCTAGTCAACTACTCCACGGCTGTCAGCATAGCAAACGGCAACAAGCGTGTTGCCGTAAAATACGTTCAGCTCATGCTCCAGGGCACGGCCCGGACATGGCTGAACAGCCTGAAGCCCCGCAGCATCAACAGCTGGGTCGACTTCACCGAAGCATTCGTCCGCAACTTCACCAGCACATACAAGCGTCCTCCCAAGACTCGTCAGCTCTCCTTGTGCATGCAAGGTCCCGACGAGTCGACTCGCGACTACCTCACGCGTTGGGCCGAGCTTCGGAACTCCTGCGAGGGCGTGCACGAGGTGCAGGCTATCGAGTACTTCACCGCCGGGTGCAGAGAAGGCACCCTCCTCAAGCACAAGCTCCTCTGCGACGAGCCAGAAACCCTCGACGAGCTGCTGATCATAGCAGACAAGTACGCCACGGCCGACTCCTCCATGAAGGCGGAGATTCAAGTCGGCACAAGTGGCAAAGTGGCCCCTCAAGCTCCAAGAACTCCGGCGGGAGACGCTAGTCGGCGACAACAGCAGAGCGACCACAAGCGCAAGGCCCCGCAGCCGGCTTCCAGCAGCCGGCAGGTCGCGACAGTTGAAGCCCAGCAGCCGGATGGGCAGCCTCTGCCCAAGCGACAGAAAGGCGGCAAGCCCAACTAGTTGCCGGCCTTCTCCTACGAGCAGACTCTGGATGGACCTTGCAAGTTCCATAGCGGCGCGAAGCCGTCGAATCACACCACCCGGAAGTGCCACTGGCTCACCAGGATCGCCAAGGGAGACGGCCTCCTACCTCCCCCGCCTGCTGGGCAGCCACCGCCGCCTCCGCCCCAGCAGCCGGCTGTCAGGCCAGTCGGCGCAGTACAAGACGAATACCCCGAAGAACACAGAGCCTACATGGTGTTTACCAGTATGGCTGATGATCGACGCAGTAGGCGGCTGCAGCGACAAGAGGTGAATGCAGTAGCATCAGAGACACCAGAGTTCATGCACTGGTCCGAGAAGCCTATCAGCTAGAGCAGAGCTGATCACCCAGAGGTGATGCCGAGTCCAGGCTCTTATGCCCTGGTCTTAGATGCCACCTTTGCCATGGATAGACGAGCTGCTCGTTTCTCGTGAGTTCTGATAGACGGAGGCAGCAGCATTAACATCCTGTACAAAGACACCATGGAGAAATTAGGAATCAAGCAAAGACAGCTTCAGAACAACCGGTCTGTGTTCCACGGCATTGTTCCTGGGCTTTCTTGCTCACTAATCGGCAAGATCCTGATGGACGTCCTCTTTGGAGACAAAGATCACTTCCGCCAAGAGTCAGTTTGGTTTGAGGTGGTGGACTTTGAGAGCCCATACCATGCACTACTCGGCGGACCCGCCTTGGCCAAGTTCATGGCGGTCCCCCACTACGCCTACCTCAAAATGAAGATGCCCAGCTCCAGGGGAATCCTGACCATAGCCGGCGACTACCGGAAGTCGTCTGCCTGTGCGACTGAGAGCAGTCGGTTAGCCGAGTCCCTGGTGATCGCAGCCGAGAAGCGGCTCCCGGAACGGGTTGTGGCGATGGCCGGCGAGCAGCCAGAGGTGTCGCCCAACCCAAAGGAGTCGGAGGCTGAGGGTTCGTTCAAGCCGGCCAAGGAGACAAAGAAGATACCCTTGGATCTGGAGCACCCGGAGAGGTATGTTGTCGTAGGCGCAAACCTCGACAGCAAATAGGAAGGCAAGCTCGTCGATTTCCTCCGTGAGAATCGGGAGATCTTCGCATGGTCCCCCAAAGACATGCCAGGTGTACCGACGGAATTCGCCGAGCACAAGTTACATGTCCGATCTGATGCAAAGCCGGTCAGGCAGCCCCTGCACCGCCTATCAGAAGAGAAGAGAAGATTCGTCGGAGAAGAGATGGCCCGACTCCTAGCAGCCGGCTTCATTATGCAAGTATTCTTTCCAGAGTGGCTAGCCAACCCGGTCCTGGTACTGAAGAAAAACAAGCAGTGGCGAATGTGTATTGACTACATGAGCCTCAACAAGGCCTTCCCCAAGGACCCATTTGCTCTGCCAAGAATTGATCAGGTGATAGACTCCCCCGCCGGATGCGAGCTGTTGAGCTTTTTGGATGCATATTCAGGATATCACCAGATCAAGCTAAACCCAGCTGACAGACTAAAGACCGCCTTCATCACGCCGTTTGGAGCCTTCTGCTACCTCACCATGACGTTCGGCTTGAGGAATGCCGGCGCCACCTTCCAACGTTGCATGCAGAAGTGCCTCCTCAAGCAGCTCGGCAGGAACGCCCACGTCTACGTGGATGATGTGGTGGTGAAGACGGAAAAGTGTGGAACACTGCTGGAAGACCTCAAGGAGGCCTTTGAGAACCTGCGCCAATTCTAGATCAAGCTCAACCCCGAGAAGTGCGTCTTTAGAGTACCAGCCGGCCAGCTCCTTGGCTTCCTGGTCTCTGAACGCGGCATAGAATGCAACCCTGTAAAGATCAAGGCCATTGAGAGGATGGAGGTACCCAGCCGGCTGCTGGATGTGCAAAAGTTCACCGGCTGCTTGGCGTCCATCAACCGATTCATCAGTCGGCTGGGCGAGAAAGCTCTCCCCTTATACCAGCTCATGAAGAAGACCACTTTTTTCAAGTGGAACCACAAGGCGTACGAAGCTTTTCTCCAGTTGAAAAAGATGCTGACTACTCCACCCGTTCTGGCGGCTCCGACTCCTAAGGAACCTATGCTCCTGTACATCGTCGCCACCAGCCGGGTAGTCAGCACGGTCATTGTAGTGGAACGCAAGGAGGAAGGCAAGGCACTACCTGTCCAGAGACCGGTATATTACCTGAGCGAAGTACTGTCGACCTCCAAGCAAAACTACCCCCACTACCAGAAGATGTGCTATGGCGTACACTTTGCCGCCAAGAAATTGAAGCCTTATTTTCAAGAGCATCCAATCACTGTGGTCTGCACGGCCCCACTTGCCGAGATCATCGGAAGCTGAGATGCTTCTGGCCGAGTGGCCAAGTGGGCCATAGAGCTGGCTCCCTACACCATCCACTACCAGCCCCGCACCGCCATCAAGTCACAAGCACTGGCCGACTTTCTCGTCGACTGGGCCGAGACTCAGTACCTACCTCCAGCGCCCGACTCCACCCATTAGCGGATGCATTTCGAGGGCTCCAAGATGCGCACCGGCTTGGGAGCCGGCGTCGTCCTCACTTCCGCTAAAGGCGATAAGCTCAAATACGCAGTGCAAATCCATTTTGTCGCCTCCAACAACGTCGCCGAGTACGAGGCGCTCATTCACGGGCTCCGGCTTGCCAAAGAACTTGGCATCTACCGGATCCTGTGTTATGGCAACTCGGACTTAGTGGTCCAACAGTCATCTGGCGACTGGGACACCAAAGATGCAAACATGGCGAGCTAGCGTTTACTCGTGCAGCAACTCAGTGGGTATTTCGAGGGGTGCGAGTTCCTCCATGTGCCAAGAAACGACAACGACCAAGCAGACGCCTTGGCACGAATCGGTTCTACCCGCCAAGCAATACCATCCGGCGTCGCCCTTCAACGCCTCCTCAAGCCGTCTGTCAAGCCTTCACCAGAATCAGACTCCATCTTCGTGCCGGCTCCTCCCGAAGAAGTCGGATCCGACTCCAGAGCCCCGGCAGACGGTACGGGGATTTTGGCAGATGGCTCCAAAGCCGCCACAGTCGAGGCCAGCCCAGGGACTGCAGTACCCGGCCCGGGGACTATGGAGGCGGGCTCGAAGACTCCAGAACTCGGCCCAAGAGCCGCGCCAGTCGGCCTGGGGACTTCATTAACCCAGCAAGCGGTTGTTGACTCCAACCCGCCGCCTCCCAGCCCAGCCGCCCTCGTCCAAGTCACAGTTCTGGCAGTCGAAGAAATAGCAGCACCCTCATGGGCCCAGCCCATCCTCAAATTCCTAGTGAGCAAAGAGTTGTCGGCTGATGAGACCTCAGCTCGGCAAGTACAATGCCGAGCGGCAGCCTACACCATAGTCAACAGAGAGCTGGTCAGGCGCAGCGTCACTGGTGTCTACCAGCACTGCGTAGAGCCAGAGCAAGGCCAAGCAATTCTCAAAGGCATCCATCAAGGCGAGTGCGGCCACCATGCGGCTTCAAGAGCACTCATCGCCAAAGCCTTTCGACATGGTTTCTTCTGGCCGACTGCCTTAGAAGTGGCCAAGGAATTGGTCCAAAAATGCAAAGGGTGCCAGAAGTTTAGCTCCAAGCCGCACCAGCCGGCTTCTGCACTCAAGACCATCCCCATTGCCTGGCCTTTCGCAGTTTGGGGCCTAGACATGGTGGGACCATTCAAGACGGCACGAGGTGGCTTAACTCACTTACTTGTCGCAGTGGACAAGTTCACCAAGTGGATAGAAACGAAGCCAATCAAGAAACTGAACGGTCCGACTGCCGTGACTTTCATCTCCGATATCACAATTCGGTGCGGCATACCACACAGCGTCATCACCGACAACGGCACAAATTTTGCCAAAGGCGCCTTGGCCCATTTCTGCGCAACACAGGGCATCCGACTGGACCTAGCGTCCGTCGCCCATCCACAATCAAACGGCCAAGTGGAGCGAGCAAACGGCCTCATCCTGTCCGGCATCAAGCCTCGACTGGTCGAGCCTCTGGAGCGGTCGGCTGGCTGCTAGCTCGATGAGTTGCCAGCCGTCCTCTGGAGTCTGCGCACGACTCCAAACAAGTCAACCGGCTTCATGCCTTTCTTCCTCGTCTACGGTGCCGAAGCCGTCATCCCAACGGACATAGAGTTCGACTCCCCGCGATTCACCATGTACACCGAGGAGGAAGCAGAAGAAGCACGTCAAGACGGTGTCAATCTGCTGGAAGAGGGCCGGCTATTGGCACTCAGCCGGTCCAGCATCTACCAGCAGAGCCTGCGTCGATACTACAACAGGAAGGTCAAGCCAAGATCTTTCCAAGAAGGCGACCTTGTGCTCCGGCTGATCCAGCGAACAGCCGGCCAGCACAAGCTGTTGGCACCTTGGGAAGGCCCTTTCATCATCAGCAAAGTGCTGGGCAATGACTCCTACTACCTGATTGACGCTCAGAAGCCCCGAGCACGCAAGAGGGACGACTCCGGCAAATAGACAGAGCGGCCATGGAATGCAAATCTCCTTCGAAGATTTTATAGTCGATGCAGTATGTACCACACTACCTTTTGTATTAAAGTATCAAGACATCGGGCCCCCCGAGACGAGCTCGGGGACTGCCCTCTTTTGTCTATATGATAAAAGTTATGCCTACGAGTATGTTACTCTTTGATTGCCGCTGGGCACCGGGCTCGACAGGTCGGCCCGGGGACTTGCCGCCTTGCACTATGAAATGCTTCCTGCAGCCGGACAAGTAGTGTGTGGCGCCTAAGCCATCTCCTGTCAGAAGCCGCAGCTCGCAGAGCAACTGTATGGTGGGCAGGAGTAAGGTAGAATGGGTGTTCGCATGAAAAATGGCTAAGTACTCAAAGCATAAAACATAGCTTAAGCTGGCTTCCAGCCTACCTTTTTTGTTTTTGCAAACCGACTATTAAGCAGTCGTCTCACCGCCTTCTATTCAACTTGCTAAAAAAACTCTAAAAAGTCTAAGTACTTGCCTTCCCAAAGTAGCCAAGCATTTGATCCAACGGCAGTCCGCAGAGCGGCTGTCCGACTGGCAAAACAGGCAACTAAGGGAAAGCGGCAAAGGAAAAAAAACCAAAAGAGCAATGAGAAAGAAAAGATAGAATTCAAATAAATATTTACATAGCATAGGCCCTTGGCCGAATCTTCGAGCAGAAGTTCAAAATACACCCCACGGGTGGAATTGTGCGAATTAACAAGTTCTTCAGAGACTACTAAAGCAGATAAAATAAAGATAAGGCGGCAGCCTAAGATGCGGCAGACGGATTCGGAGGGTCAGAGGAGGCGGCAGCGTCAAGCGTTGGGGCGGCCGGCCGGGCAGTCTCGGCTTGATCGCCTCCAGCGGCAGTCGGCTCGGTCGCACGTGGCTCGTTGCTGGAGGCACGGTCGAGCTGAGGCTGGCCGTCTGCCCCGTCTTCTGGTGCCTCCGTCTCACCTCTGTCCTCCGCCTCGCCTTCCTCCTCGACACTGGAGCCGATCACCTCCGCCGAGTCCTCGCCGTAGTCTGGGTTCATCGCAAACCACTCCGGCGGTACCTCCTCGCCGTCTTCAGACCGCTCGGGGACGAAGATGCTAGTGTCAGTGTACTCGGCGATCGCCGCGACACGCTTGACGAGGGCGTCTTCCGCGGCTGCCAGCTCCGGCTGGGCCTCTGATCGGAGTGTGGCCAGCCGGTCTAGACCAGCCCCGGATACCACGCCTTGACGAACTCCAAGGCCCCGCGCGCTCCAGCTCAGGCCGAGGAACCCTTCCAGGCCTCAAGACGACCAGCCGCGACCTCTAGCCAGTCGGCAGTCAGGCTGGGGGTGCGCGGAGTCTGCATGTCCAGCCACAGGGCGGCAATCGCCTGGGCACCGACACGTTGAAGCCGGCGCAGCATCCGGTGAGTCGGCCGAAGGCGAGCCTCGATGCTCAAGATATGCTCATCAAGGGTTCAGGGGGCGTCGGCGGCGATCTCGACACCTTCCACCCTCCGACCTTCACGGTCAGCCTCGATGGCTTGGATGGCGGCCTGCGAGTGCCCAGGGAAGAAGTCTGCCAAGACGGAAGAAACGAAGAAACAAGTCAAAAATCAGGAGTCGGCGTGATTTATAATCAGCAGCTCGAAGAAGGAAAGTAAAGAAACTCACCATCAACAATGTCTTCAATCTCATGGAAGCCGGAGGCCAGCATTGCCTCTCTGTTAGTCCAGGAGGAGCGCTCGCTCGCGAACTCGACCAGGAGGGTGGTTTCCGCCTCTTCCGCCTCCTTCCGCGTCTTCGCAAGTAGCTCCCTTTGCTCTGCCAATTGAGTGGCCAGCAGATCACGCTCTGTGGCGAGCTTGCTGCACTCCTCCCCCTTGGCGCGCAACGCGGAGTTGGCTTCGCTCAGCTGCTGTTGAAGAACAGTGTTGGCTTCTGAAGAGAAGGAAGAAAGAAGGCGTTAAGTCATCAATAAAGAAGGTCGCCGGGGAGATCCGGCCCGACTGCACAGCAGTCGGCCCGAATCTCGGGGACTACAGCCCGTGGGTGCGCCAGCGCACCCCTGTAAAGAAGAAAAAGGACTTACTCCGGCTCTCCGACAGGTCGGCGGTCCGCTTGCCCAGCTCTTCAACGTTGCGGTTGAAGGCAGTGACTCGGAGGTTGTGGTAGTCCTGCGACAAGCATTTTAGACAAAAATTAGTACCTGAAACTCACCAATTGGAGTTCCGGGCCGCCTGCTCAGTAGCCGGCCCGAAACTCGGGGACTACACCCAGTGGGTGCGCTGGCGCGCCCCCACAGAGAGGAACAAGAAAACAAGGACCAAATAGAAAACATACCCAGACGGCTGCCCGCGATGCCAGGTACGCCTTGGTGCAGTTCTGGATGGCGTCGCCCTCAGCTCGAAGCTTCGTTTGGACGTCCAGAAGCGCCTGGTTCAGCGGCCCTGTGTCGCCTCCCCGCACGCACCCAATGGGCGCGGCGCTTGTCGCTTCGGCATCCGGGATCGCCGAGCTGGCGGTGCCGGTCTCCAGGGGCGTGGCGCCGAGGTCGCTTTCTCAAGACGGCGACGAGTTGGCGAGCCGACTTGAAGGAGTAGCCTCGCCACGGCCTCATCTTCAGTCGGCGGCACTGGAGGGTCCGCTGGCTGTTCGCCTTGCGCGCTCCCAGACGGCGGCGGAGGCGGTGGCGGAACGATCACATCCGGCCTGGAGGAGTCGCCGGCTTCCTTCTCCATGACGGGGTTCTCGCGGCCGGCTTCCCCAGTCTGCCCTGTGAACTCTGGAGGCGGCGGCGCAGAGTTTAGCGGGGTGACGAACACCGCCGATTGGCGGTGCGCAGCCTCCTCAGCCTGCCGCTTCGTCGCGGCGATGGCTTCGGCCTCCGCCAGTTTCTTCTTGGCGGAGGCTTCCGCCTTATCGGCCTCCACCTTCTCCAGGCGGGCGGCCTCTTCCTCGTTGCGCTTCTCCTGCGCATTCCGCTCCGTCGCCTCCCGGAGGTCAGCAGCGGGGTCAATCCGCCGAGTGGTGGCGGACGTCTCCGCTGACCCCATGACGGAGGCGGCGGCAACCCTCTCAAGAGTGAGGGGAGCCCTGAAGCGAGGGAAGCAAGTAAAAGACTCAGACAAAGCTACAGAGAAAGAATAAAGCGTCAAGACAGAATACTCACACGGAGACCAGTGGCGGCTTCTTCACTTCCTTACGGAAGCGAATGGCCTTCGCAGCCACCTCGTCCCGCCGGGTCACCGCACCCAAACTCTTGGGCTTCTTCGGCCGACTGCCGAACAAAGTCGGTACGGCCCTGCACTTCTTCCCGCTGCCTGGAGCACCCGGCACGGCAGAAGATCCCGCGCCGGGATGGCTGGCTCCTGGCCAGGGGCGGGGGCGACCTCCTCATCATTGTTAGGCCAGTCCTCTAGACTGGCCCCGAGCCGCGGGCCGCCTCCTCCCTCGGCGTCGTCTTCCAAAGCCGCCGCCCCCAAATCGGGGTCATCGACGTCGCTCTCTGCCCGGTCGGCAAGGAACTCGCGAGCTAGCCCTGAGGTGCCGGCTAGTGGATGGAGGAGGGGATTCTGACCAAAGCCGACTGGTCAGGTCGCACAAAACAAACTCGGCAAGAAAGAAGACAACTCGAAGAAAGAAAGAAAGAAAGAAAGAAAGGGCAACTCACTGTAGGTGGGGGGTTGGCGCGGGAGTATGGCTCCTTGCCGAACCGCCAGTCCTCCAGCAGCTTGCTGTCTGAGAGGTAGTTCACCATGTAGGCCACCAGGCATGTCCTTGGTGCACATCCGACTCGGGTCACGGCGCCCGCTCATTTGGCATATCATGTGGGGGCGGCTTTGGAGCGGGAGAACTCGGCGCGCCACGAAGGCGGCCAGCAGGTCCGGACCAGTCAGGCCCTCCGACTGTGTCAGCACTCGGAGTCGTGTGACGGCGCCGGCTCCCGCAAGCGTCAGTGACTTGGCCCGGTATGACTAGTTGGGCACTCTCCCAGCAGGCGGGACGGCTTCGAAAGCCGGCAGGTTGACCCAATCTCCCCCCTCAAAGACGCTCTTCACATAGAAGTATGATCGCTGCCACATCTTCACCGACTTTATCAGCTTGATGGTGGGGAAGGGGTTGTCGGCTCCCGGTCTCCGCCCGGCGATGAATGCGCCGCATTGAGCCGGCACGCCTGCAGCCTGGGTGCCGACCTTGCAGTAGAAGAACTCCCCCCAGAGCTCGAGGGTGGGGAGGACTCCGAGGAAGCCTTCGCACAAGGCCACGAAGGCGGACAGCAGCACCACCATGTTGGGCGTGAGGTGGTGCGGCTGGAGGCCGTAGAACTCCAGAAAAGAGCGGAAGAAGCTGCTTGCCGGCAGCCCCAATCCATGCAGGCAGTGCGAGCGGAAGATGACCCACTCGCCCTCCTCCGGCGCTGGGGAAATCTCCTCCCTCGGCGCAAGACGCACCCGCACGTAGTCTTCGCCGGGGAGCCGACGAGTCTTGCGAAGGAACTCGATATGGTCGTCGTGAACTTCTGAGCCGTCCCAGGTGCCGGAACGCACCGAGGGAGGCACGGCGGCAGAAGAAGAACTCATCGTGAGCTGATCGCCGCGGCGTTCGTCAGAGCTTGGGCGCACAGCAGGGCGAGGAAGAAGAAGAAGAAGGAGAAGAGCAAGGAGTAGTGGGAAGGAGGGGCGCGTGTGCTCTGCCGCGCCCCCCTCCTCCCCCTACTTATAGCCTCATGGGCTGCGAAGCCGAGGGGGCAGTCATGGGATTTACTGCGCCCACGGCCCCATGACCCCGACGTTTCCATGACAACGTTACTGCACGCAGTAACTTCACAAGAATCCCAACCGTCCGCTCGGGCCACAGCGGATCCGCTCGAGCGCCGAGGCACGGTAATGGCGCCCCCCCCCCCTACGTGCATGTCCCGTCACGCACGTAGGCTGGCAAACTGGCCCGACCGCGCATTGCCACGTGACAGGCCCGGAACGGGCGGCGGCCTGGAAGCTTAGCCCGCACGCCACTTGGATCCCGCCATGAAGTTTGAAATACTGTGCAAGTCAGAGTTGGGCGGGTCCGACTCCTTCTAGTCGGCCCTGCGGAAATCAAGCAAGAACCATGTGTCGAGCACCCGGAAAGAGAAACTGCTGAGGCTTCTCGGCCGATCGTCCGCGGCGCCTCACCAGCTTCGGGGACTACTGTCGGAGTAATGGGCCACGGGTAGGCTAACTCGAGCCCCAAAACCTTTCAAGACATCGGGGCAGGCTGCGCCCCTCAAGACCCCAGGACGAAGAGCCGCCTTCTGAGAAGTCGGCGGCAAGGCGACCGACTGCCCACTCGCGGCCGAGTCCCGGGGACGACTTCAGGATAAGCCGACTCCTGACTAGCGACTTCCAGAGAAGCCGGCCTTGGGAAGTCGGCCCGCGACTGCAACAAACCCCCTGTCCTCATCAAGAGGGACGGGACAGGGGAGTGGCTACAGTGAAGACTGCTCCCACCCCTTTCCAGAGGCAGGCATGGCTACAGTACGCCGTACTCGCGGAGATCTCCGTGCGGCGTGGCACTGTTGCCATGCCAGCCCTGCCATCAGCACCGGTGGACCGAATCCTGCGCCCACGATGGCTTGTCCGTACAACCTTGGGGCAGTGGGTCCCACCAGCCAGTGGGACCCCAGAAGACGGCAAGTGCGCCACCAGTCGGACTCATTGGGAGTCGGCCCCCGGGAGTCGGCCAGCTCCTCCCCCGGGGCCCACGCGCCATTAACCAGATGTGACGGAGAGTGGCAATAGTGATCGCCCGCCAGGCGGCGGGGCTGTTGCCACGACTCCATGACGCAGACCGTGTCATCAAAAGCACGGCTACAGTAATCAGCAGCCGGCAAGACCCACCCGCGGCGGACGCGGCCTGTCGGCTCCATACCTAGCCAATCGGCGGGGCCCACCAGTCGGCGGGCCCCAGCAGTCGGCGGAGAAGACGGAGGCCGGAGGCACTGACGGCTGGGCCCGCGCCCAGCCGGATTACCATTGTACCCCTGGGGGGTAGGCCTATATAAACCCCCCAGGGCACCCATGCAAAGGGTTGGAATCCATTAGCTCTAGACCAGATCATATAGGAGGGAGAGAGCTAGCCTTGCTCTCTCCTGCCTCCAGGAAACAACTCAAGGAGCAATCGTGTAAACACTTTGCCATAGTGATCATGCGGAGACCCCGTAGAGCAGCAGTAGGGGTATTATCTCCCCGGAGAGCCCTAAAGCTGGGTAAGATTCGCCGGCGTGCATGTCTACGCCTCATCCCGTTTCCAGGCACCGGCGACGTTCTACTCGCCCCCACCATGATAAGCCATCCTTTGGCATAAGTCGCACCCAACCCCCGACACAATAGCAGTAAACTAAAATGATCAAGTGCTAAGCAAACGGATGGGTCAAGTCAATCACATCATTCTCTAATGATGTGATCCCGTTAATCAAATGGCAACTCATGTCTATGGTTAGGAAACATAACCATCATTGATTCAACGAGCTAGTCAAGTAGAGGCAAGCTAGTGACACTCTGTTTGTCTATGTATTCACACATGTACTAAGTTTCCGGTTAATACAATTCTAGCATGAATAATAAACATTTATCATGATATAAGGAAATATAAATAACAACTTTATTATTGCCTCTAGGGCATATTTCCTTCAGTCTCCCACTTGCACTAGAGTCAATAATCTAGTTCACATCGTCATGTGATTTAACACGAATAGTTCACATCTTTATGTGATTAGTTCACATCTCCATGTGACTAACACCCAAAGGGTTTACTAGAGTCAATAATCTAGTTCACATCGCTATGTGATTAACACCCAAAGAGTGATCATGTTTTGCTTGTGAGAGAAATTTAGTCAACGGGTCTGCATCATTCAGATCCGTATGTATTTAGCAAATTTCTATGTCAACAATGCTCTGCACGGAGCTACTCTAGCTAATTGCTCCCACTTTCAATATGTATCCAGATTGAGACTTAGAGTCATCTAGATCGATGTAAAAAGCTTACATCGACGTAACTCTTTACGACGAACTCTTTTATCACCTCCATAATCGAGAAATATTTCCTTAGTCCTATAAGGATAATTTTGACCGCTGTCCGGTGATCTACTCCTAGATCACTATTGTACTCCCTTGCCAGAATCATGCTAAGGTATACAATAGGACTGGTAAATAGCATAGCATAATTTATAGAACCTATGACTGAGGCATAGGGAATGACTTTTCATTCTCTTTCTATTTTCTGCTATGGTCGGGTTTTGAGTCTTTACTCAACTTCACACCTTGCAACACAGGCAAGAACTCCTTTGACTGTTCCATTTTGAACTACTTCAAAATCTTGTCAAGGTATGAACTCATTGAAAAAACTTATCAAGCGTCTTGATCTATCTCTATAGATCTTGATGCTCAATGTGTAAGCAGCTTCATCGAGGTCTTTCTTTGAAAAAATCTTGTCAAACACTCCTTTATGCTTTTTAGAAAATTCTACATTATTTCCGATCAACAATTCACATATACTTATCAGAAATGTTGTAGTGCTCCCACTCACTTTCTTGTAAATACAGGCTTCACCGCAAGTCTGTATAAAACCATATGCTTTGATCACTTTATCAAAGCATATATT
Source organism: Triticum urartu (assembly GCF_003073215.2). Lineage (NCBI taxonomy): Eukaryota > Viridiplantae > Streptophyta > Magnoliopsida > Poales > Poaceae > Triticum > Triticum urartu. The sequence goes on from NC_053023.1 coordinate 140,147,698, forward strand.
CCAACTCTGAGATGCTTGCACCAGTCCATAGATGGATCGCTGGAGCTTGCTCACTTTGTTAGCACATTTAGGATCGACAAAACCTTTAGGTTGCATCATATACAACTCTTCTTTCAGAAATCCATTCAGGAATGCAGTCTTTACATCCATTTGCCAAATTTCATAATCATAAAATGTGGCAATTGCTGTAACATCCCAAATTTTCAATTTGGAATGCTATACATTAGGTCATCATTGCATATCATATTTTATTGCATTTTGGCTTGATCCTAGAAATTCTACGCAACTCAAGGACCCACGGAGAGAGTTGGGAATTTCGTTATTTTCATATTTGAGTTTTCTCGAATTTTGAAAAGAGGATTGTTTGATTTTAATTATTTTCTCTTCGAATATTTCTTTTATAAAAATAAAAGAGAGAGGATAAAATGACTTCCTTAAAATAAAGAAATATTGGAGATTTGATATTAAAATCAAATAAGAATTTTATTCGGAGTTTTATCGCTATTTTATTTGAATTAGGAAAAATATGTGTTTTTTAAAATTGCATTAGAGTCACAAATAAATGTTCACCTTGTCCGGTAGATTTCTAGAGGACGGGGAAAATTTATTTCAGGATTTTTGGAGTCCGTGTAGTACTTCTTTTCTTCGTTTTTCTGCGCAGAATTATTTAAAGAAAAGTCAACCGACTTACCGGGCCGTGTCCGACTGGGACACTACGCTCAGGCAGCTTTATAAGTCGAGCCCGCGACCCCGCCGAGGCCCAAGTCGCCCGCCCGCCCGCCACCGCCGCCGTCGCCGTGCCGCGCCACCCTGCCGCCCCGCCGCTGACCCGCCGGAGCCGCGCCGCCGCCCCGCCACCCCGCCGGAGTTCGCCGGAGTCACCGGAGTTTGCCGCCGCCGCCGGTTTTTCTTTTCTGGTTCGGGTTTTTTTTGGTAAAACCCTAGGTGCGTTTTTTTAATTAGATCGGTTTTATTTTTTTCCCCGGTTTAGTTATTTAGCGAACGCCCGTTCGTTCGTTCGTTGTAACGAACGATTTTCACCCTTTAGCCGCAAATAGCGAATGTTTGTTCGTTAGCCTGTTCGTCAGTTTTTCTTTTTCTAGGGATTTTCGCGATTATTTTCAATTGCGATTTCTGACCTGATTTTCATTTTAGTTTAACTTTTTGCTCGTTTATCGGAATCACGCAATTCAAACGCCTAGAGTTTCGTCTCGAAGCCCTGTTTCTGTTTAATCAACTTAAACAAGTTTTTGCTACTGTCAAAAAGTTGACTTTAGTCCAGATTAGTAATTGAAGCTTGTTTCTTTCACAGTTTGAGTTTCATTGCTTCGTTTGATTTGATTCTTTTTGCAAACCGGAGTTCTTAGGTTGAACTTTCTGGTTAGATCTTCTTATTTGAGTTTTACGCGTGCATCTTTGCTTGAGTGCTTATTGTATGCTTGTTTGATTGCGCTAGAGTACCCGGAGTGCGAAGCGTGCTACTACGAGTCTCTAGGTTTCACGGATCATCGGCAAGGCAAGTAACACTTTGATCATACCTCTTTACTACCAAGTTTTATAGCATTAGATCAATCCTCAAAAAATTTGCATGATTAGGATCTGATTAATATGTGGGTTTTGGGAAGTAGATGAGGTAGTACCTATTGTCCTGTTTATTACCAAACCTTTGGGTGTTACTTCTACGTTGCTTATATTGCTATGCGATGCTTGTAGACATGGTTTGGGTTTGAGTGTATTCATGACAGATGTGAGTATTGTTAATTAATGGTTAACTTAAGGTGGCAACTTTAATACACATCTGGGTGGATAGAGGCACCTGGGGAACCCAGTGTTGCCTGTATTTTTGGAAATCCCAGGGTACCGTGTGATTCTCCTATGGACTGCCACCCAGGCTCGAAGGTACCATAAGATTATTCATGCTAGAAACTTCCGTGTGCAGCCACATTCCATTATGGGCTCTAGCATAGTTGAGTAAGTTGTGGGAAACCTTTCCATGATGGGCTAGCAGATGTAGGGGATTGTAGGTGTACATGCCTATCTATCGGTTAAGGGGACCTCTTCGGGAAGACTGTGTCTCGATCATCCATTTCTCAAACATTATGTAGTGCGATAAATCCACCGGAGGAGATCGAGTCTTGTGGGGATAAGTGCACAAACCTCTGCAGAGTGTACAAAATAATCATGGTTAGCCGTGTCCTCAGTTATGGACATCTTGAGTATCTAGTTCTTGGATTATCATGTGGATCTCATCACTCTTAATATAATTTGATTGGGTTTTAATGATGATGCTTAATTGGGATTGAGTTGGGTGAACCTTCTCAATGTTTAACAACTACCATGATATTTAAATAAAAATGTATTCCTTTGTTCAGGGAAAAATTGGCTTTCCGCAAAACATATTAACCATATAGCCTCCACCAGCCAAATATGCATGTAGTGATAACATTATTCTGTTCATTACTCTCTTGTGTTACATTGCCAGCATATTCCATGTGCTGTCCCGTTTTCGGGCTGCAACGTTCATGTTGCAGACTTTTCAGGCGACGAGTAAGGTGCCTTAGGTCGTGGCCTTTCACTCAGTGATGACATTGGAGTTGATGGACTCACTTTATCTTCCAAGCCTTCCGCTGTTATCGTATTAGATGGCCTTAAGCCATATTTATTTGTAATAAGTTCTCTTTTGAGACATTCGATGTAATAAGTGTGTGATTGCTACTCTGTTATAAATCCTCAAGTACTGTGCGTGTCAGCATTACCGATCCAGGGATGACACTGATGCACAGAGATCAGACTGTTTGAGGTCTGGTCGCTACAAGATGGTATCAGAGCACACGCTGACTGTAGGACACGACCACTAAGCTAAAGCCCTAGATCACTACTCTCTTCTCATTTCTGACTCCTCTCCATTTTTTACTCTTTAGGAGGGCGGATGCAAGGAACAAGTTTGCACAACCGGATGAAGACACACCTTTTGGACGCCACTTGAAGGAAGTCACTAGGTACCTGAACATCGGAATACCAAGCTTCACCGGACTTACAATGCCACTTTACCAGAAGAGGAGTGCTGGATTATTCAAGTTCAAGTTCCAGGAAGGACATTTACGCCAGTCACTGAGCCCATAGAGTTTTCCTTTGATGCACCAACCTGGAATCTAGGACAGAGTATGGCAGCCCACATCACCATGGGACGCATTGGAGATTTTACCATAAGGATCTCAAGGATACTATCTACCAGATTTGTGGGCACCGAGATGAGCAATGGGAGATGATTAGCACCAGGAAGGATAGATCCATTGCAACTTTCATCCAAGAGTTAAACCAGCACATTCGTCGCCAGGAGAACCAGATGTGCACAGGCATGATAGATCTGAAGAAGGCGATGACCAGAATCACGGAGCTGGAGGAAGAACTCAAGTCTACACGCGATGGATACGAGGATGGAATGACGATACTAGTGGAGATGAATGATGATCTGACAAGGAAGCTAGGAGTATTCATGGGAGACCCCGCGCCAAGAGGAGAAGGCGACAATTTACTTGCCCGGAGAACTACATCATCATCGACGACACCAACTCGGACCCCGACGATAGCGATGATGACTATATTGATGAAGCTGGAGCGGATATTATGGAGTCTTCCACTGATCATTTTTTCTAGTCGACCACCATATCAATAGTAGTATTCCCCGATGTATATAGATTAGTCCAAGCACTTTGTAACGATAGTTAGACCGATTGTATGCCCTTGTTTGAATTGATTGAAGTGATATGATTGTGTTTGTCTCATGTGCATATGGGTAGTGTTTTCTCACTAGACCTCATTCTATTATATTCTCTCCCCTCTAAAACCCTCAGATGCCTCCAAGACGTGACCCCGGATTTACCTTTCCACCGGAGCTCACTCAGTTGATCCAGCAGCAGAATGCCTTGATGCAGTTGTTAGTACAGAACCAAGGCAACAACAACAACAACCCACCACCACCACCTCCAGTCGACAACTTAGCCCATTTTCTGAGGTTGCAGCCGTCGGTGTTTTCCAGCAGCACCGAGCCGATAGTTGTAGATGATTGGCTCCGCAGGATTGGAAGGGAGTTAACCACTGCAGGATGCACAGATGCCGAGAAGGTGCATTTTGCCGCGCACCAATTGGATGGACCAGCAACCTCATGGTGGGAGAATTACACAGCCACTTTTCCTATAGCCAATGTTACATGGGACCAGTTCCAGCAGGCCTTTCGCACTACCCATGTATCAGTAGGAGCTATGGCCATGAAGAAGCGTGAGTTTCGCAAGTTACGCCAAGGGGGACGCATCGTTGGCCAGTATGTGGATGAATTTAGTAAGCTAGCACGTTATGCCCCAGATGACGTTTCTACAGATGCAGCAAAGCAGGAGAAGTTTTTGGAAGGACTCAATGATGAGCTGAGCATGCAGTTGATGGTGCCAAATTTCAATAACTACTAGGAGTTGGTAGATAGAGCTCTCATGATTGAAGGGAAGCAGCAGCAGATTGACAATCGCAAGAGGAAGTATGGGCAAGGGAAGTATAATTCTGGAGCTCAGCAGAGACCCCGTTTTACCCCGAACACGGGAGGACTTGTCCATAACCATGGAGGCCACACTCACAATGGAGGAAGTTCACACAACCATAGCAGCTCCAAGAACGGGAATGGTAATGGAGGAAGCAACGGACAGAACCGTTCCAACCCAGCAACACCCGCCAAGAAAGATCTAAGCCACGTTACTTTCTACAAGTGCCAGAAGACTGGACATTACGCCAATGAATGTCCTGAAGCTAAGAATGGAAACGACAATGGAAGTTCTGGAAAGAAGCCCAACCCTTTCAACATGGGACAACTGAACCACGTTAACGTGGAGGAGATTGAAGCCCAGCTAGATGCAGTAATAGGTAAGTTCTTGGTTAAGTCATTTACTGCAGTCGTTCTTTTTGATACTGGTGCATCACATTCATACATATCAAGGGGATTTGTGGATAAGTATAAGCTTCCCACCAAAGTTCTTAGTACACCTATGTTAGTGAGCTCGCCAGGAGCAGAGTATATGGCAAGCCAAGGATGTTTTCAGATGCCATTGACCATAGGTAGGCATGTTTTCCCCTCAGATCTGGTAATTTTTGAGTCGCAAGGTTTGGATGTGATTCTGGGTATGGATTGGCTATCGATGTATGGAGGAAACATCGATTGCGCTAGTAAGACGATTTTGCTCACCACCCTAGAAGGAAGAAGGATCAAGTATGTGTCCCGGCATGTGCCGAACAAGACTCAAGTAAATTCCTTATCAGGAGTTGTACAGGAGGAAGTACGGGTGGTGAAGGATTTCCTGGATGTATTTCCATAAGAGTTGCCACGCATGCCACCGGATAGAGACATTGAGTTTTTGATTGAGCTTTTTGCCAGGCACAGGGCCAATATCTAAGAGACCGTACAGAATGCCCGCAAAGGATTTGGAGGAAATTAAGAAGCAGATTAAGGAGTTACTGGATAAAGGTTATATTCGCCCAAGTTTCGTCGCCTTGGGGATCACTAGTGCTTCTAGTGGAGAAGAGGGATAGGTCGTTAAGGATGGTTGTTGATTATCGTGGATTGAATGAAGTAACAATCAAGAACAAGTACCCACTGCCGATGATCAATGATGTGTTTGATCGGCTGCAAGGAGCTAAGGTGTTTCCCAAGATCGATCTGCGATCAGGGTACCACCAACTGAAGATTCGAGAGCAGGATATACCTAAGACAGCTTTTACCACGAGGTACGGGCTATATGAGTATACCGTTATGTCATTTGGCCTGACTAACGCACCTGCCTATTTTATGAACATGATGAACAAGGTGTTTATGGAGTTTTTGGATAAGTTCGTCATGGTGTTCATTGATGATATTTTGGTCTACTCGAAGAATGGAGAGGAGCATAAGGAGCATTTGCGTTTAGTACTTGGGAAGCTCAGAGAACATCATCTATACGCCAAGTTCAGCAAGTGTGAGTTTTGGTTGAAGGAAGTTGGATTCCTTGGACATGTTATATCTGGAGAAGGAATAGCAGTAGACCCTAGCAAAGTGGTCACCGTGACAAATTGGGAGGCACCCACGTCAGTTGGAGAGATCCGGAGTTTCCTTGGACTCGCAGGATACTACCGGAGGTTCATTGAGAATTTCTCGAAGATTGCAAAGCCTATGACGGAGTTGTTAAAGAAGGACACCAAGTTCAAATGGACTGAGGAATGTGAAGCCAGTTTCCAGGAGTTGAAGAAACGCTTGGTTACATCACCAGTGTTGATTCTGCCAGATCAACGCAAGGATTATGAAGTGTATTGCGACGCTTCTCGTCGAGGACTTGGAGTCGTACTTATGTAGGAGGGAAGAGTTGTTTCATATGCCTCACGACAGCTTAAACCCCATGAGTTAAATTATGCTACACATGATTTGGAGTTAGCAGCCATAGTGCATGCGCTGAAGACTTGGAGACATTTTCTCATCGGAAACCATTATGAGGTATACAGGGATCACAAGAGTTTGAAGTATATCTTCATGCAGAAGGAGTTGAATCTCAGGCAGAGGAGATGGTTGGAACTCATTAAGGATTATGACATGAAGTTGCATTATCATCCCGGAAAGGCTAACGTAGTAGCCGATGCGTTGAGCCGCAAGAGTCATGTCAATACACTCATGACCGGAGAGTTACCCAAGGAGTTAGCATAGGATCTTCGCGAGCTATGTTTGGAGATAGTTCTGAGAGGCTATGTAGCAGCGTTGGAGATTCAGTCCACTTTGATGCATAAGATCAGAGAAGCTCAGAAGACGGACAAGGAGATTGCCGAGATAAAGGAAAGGATGAGCAAAGGAAAGGCTAAAGGATTTCGTGAGGATGAGGACGATACCTTATGGTTTGAGGACCGCGTTTATGTGCCAAATGATCAGGAAATCAGGAAGCTGATTTTGCAGGAGGCCCATGATTCGCCATATTCGATTCACCCAGGAAATACAAAAATGTACCTGGATTTGAAGGATAGTTTTTGGTGGACCGAAATGAAGAAGGATATTGCGGAGTATGTAGCAGTTTGTGATGTATGTCAGAGAGTGAAGGCAGAGCATCAGAAGCCAGCAGGATTGCTACAACCATTGCCGATACCCGAATGGAAGTGGGACAAGCTAGGTATGGATTTTATCACGGGATTGCCTAGGACTCGTTCAGGCTATGACTCGATATGGGTTGTAGTCGATCGTTTGACGAAAGTAGCCCATTTCATCCCAGTGAAGACCACTTACACCAGTGCTAAGTTGGCGAAGATATACATGACCAGGATTGTATGTTTGCATGGAGTTCTGAGGACCATTGTATCAGATAGAGGAACCCAGTTTACCTTAAAGTTTTGGAATCAGTTGCATGAAACTTTGGGAACCAGGCTAGAGTTCAGTACAGCTTTTCACCCACAGACAGATGGACAGACTGAGAGAGTCAATCAGATTTTGGAGGACATGTTGAGAGCTTGTGCGCTAGATTATGGGTCTAGTTGAGACGACAATTTGCCTTACGCAGAGTTCTCTTACAACAACAGCTATCAAGCCAGTTTAAAGATGGCCCCTTTTGAAGCATTGTACGGAAGGAGGTGCAGGACACCGTTGTTGTGGGATGAAGTTGGAGACCGACAGTTGTTTGGAACAGATTTGATTAAAGAGTTTGAAGAGAAGGTTAAGCTGATTCGCGATAGACTCAAGGTAGCCCAGTCAAGGCAGAAGAGCTATGCGGATTCTAAACGCAAGGAGATAGTTTACGAAGTCGGAGACAGAGTGTATCTTCGTGTATCACCACTCCGAGGAGTGAAGCGTTTTGGAGTTAAGGGAAAGTTAGCACCACGTTTTGTGGGACCATACAAAGTTTTGGAACGTATGGGAGAAGTTGCTTACAAGTTGGAATTGCCCGAAGGATTGTCAGGAGTTCACGATGTGTTCCACGTTTCTCAGTTGAAGAAGTGTCACACAGAGATGGCTGATATCCCTCTGAGAGATACAGTGCCACTGGAAGGGATTCAATTGGATAGCGACTTGACCTACGAGGAGAAACCAGTCAAGATTCTTGATTTCGCCAGCCGAATTACACGCAGCAAAGTTGTCAAGTTTTGCAAGGTTAAGTGGAGTCACCATACCGAAGATGAAGCCACCTGGGAACAATAGGAAGACCTACGGAAGGATTACCTTCACCTATTTTCTAGCCAACCCGAATCTCGAGGGCGAGATTCATCTTAAAGGGGGTAGGTTTGTAACATCCCAAATTTTCAATTTCGAATGTTATACATTAGGTCATCATTGCATATCATATTTTATTGCATTTTGGCTTGATCCTAGAAATTCTACGCAACTAAAGGACCCACGAAGAGAGTTGGGAATTTTGTTATTTTCATATTTGAGTTTTCTCGAATTTTGAAAAGAGGATCGTTTGATTTTAATTATTTTCTCTTCGAATATTTCTTTTATAAAAATAAAAGAGGGGGATAAAATGACTTCCTCAAAATAAAGAAATATTGGATATTCAATATTAAAATCAAATAAGAATTTTATTCGGAGTTTTATCGCTATTTTATTTGAATTAGGAAAAATATGTGTTTTTCAAAATTGCACTAGAGTCCCAAATAAATGTTCACCTTGTCCGGTAGATTTTTAGAGGACGGGGAAATTTTATTTCAGGATTTTTGGAGTCCGTTTAGTACTTCTTTTCTTCGTTTTTCTGCGCGTAATTATTTTTTTTAAAGTCAACCGACTTACCGGGCCGTGTCCGACCGGGACACTGTGCCCGGGCGGCTTTATAAGCCGAGCCCACGACCCCGCAGAGGCCCAAGTCGCCCGCCCCGCCGAAACCCTAGCCCCGCCGCCCGCCAGCCCGCCGCCCTGCTGCCCCGCCGCTGACCCGCCGGAGCCGCGCCGCCGCCCCGCCACCCCGTCGCCGTCGCCGGAGTTCGCCGCCGCCGGTTTTTCTTTGCTGATTCAGGTTTTTTTCGATAAAACCCTTAGATGCGTTTTTTTAATTAGATCGGTTTTATTTTTCCCCGGTTTAGTTATTTAGCGAACGCTCGTTCGTTCGTTCGTTCGTTGTAACGAACGATTTTCACCATTTAGCCATAGACAGCGAACGTTTGTTCATTAGCCTGTTCGTCAGTTTTTCTTTTTCTCGGGATTTTCGCGATTATTTTCGATCGTGATTTCTAACCCGATTTTCATTTTAGTTTAACTTTTCGCTCATTTATCGGAATCAGGCGATTCAAACGCCTAGAGTTTCGTCTCGAAGCCCTCTTTCTGTTTAATCAACTTAAACAAGTTTTTGCTACTGTAAAAGTTGACTTTAGTCCAGATTAGTAATCGAAGCTTGTTTCTTTCGCAGTTTGAGTTTCATTGCATCGTTTGATTTGATTCTTTTTGCAAACCGGAGTTCTTAAGTTGAACTTTCTGGTTAGATCTTCTTATTTGAGTTTTACCCGTGCATATTTGCTTGAGTGCTTATTGTATGCTTGTTTGATTGCGATAGAGTAACCGGAGTGCGAAGCGTGCTACTACGAGTCTCTAGGTTTCACGGATCATCAGCAAGGCAAGTAACACTTTGATCATACCTCTTTACTACCCAGTTTTATTGCATTAGATCAATCCTGAAAAAAATTGCATGATTAGGATCTCATTCATATGTGGGTTTGGGGAAGTAGATGAGGTAGTACCTATTGTCATGTTTATTACCAAACCTTTGGGTGTTACTTCTATGTTGCTTATATTGCTATGCTATGCTCGTAGACGTGGTTTGTGTTTGAGTGTATTCATGACAGATGTGAGTATTGTTAATTAATGGTTAACTTAAGGTGGCAACTTTAATACACATCTGGGTGGATAGAGGCACCGGGGGAACCCAGTGTTGCCTGTATTTTTAGAAATCCCGGGGTACCGTGTGATCCTCCTATGGACTGCCACCCAGGCTCAAAGGGATCATAAGATTATTCATGCTAGAAACTTCCATGTGCAGCCACATGCCATTATGGGCTCTGGCATAGTTGAGTAAGTTGTGGGAAACCTTTCCATGATGGGCTAGCAGATGTAGGGGATTGTAGGTGTACAGGCCTATCTATCGGTTAAGGGGACCTCTTCAGAAAGACTGTCTCGGTCATCCGTTTCTCAAACATTATGTAGTGCGAGAAATCCAACGGAGGAGATCGAGTCTTGTGGGGAAAAGTTCACAAACCTCTGCAGAGTGTACAAACTAATCATGGTTAGTCGTGTCCTCGGTTATGGACATCTTGAGTATCTAGTTCTTGGATTATCATGTGGATCTCATCACTCTTAATATAATTTGATTGGGTTTTAATGATGATGCTTAATTGGGATTGAGTTGGGTGAACCTTCTCAATGTTTAACAACTACCATGATAGTTAAATAAAAATGTATTCCTTTGTTGTAGGGAAAAATTGGCTTTCTGCAAAACATATTAACCATACAGCCTCCACCGACCAAATATGCATGTAGTGATAGAATTATTCTGTTCATTACTCTCTTGTGTTACATTGCCAGCATATTCCATGTGCTGACCCGTTTTCTGGCTGCAACGTTCATGTTGCAGACTTTTCAGACGACGAGTAAGGTGCCTTAGGTCGTGTTCTTTCACTCAGTGATGCCGTTGGAGTTGATGGACTCACTTTATCTTCCAAGCCTTCCGCTGTTATCGTATTAGATGGACTTAAGCCATATTTATTTGTAATAATTTCTCTTTTGAGACATTCGATGTAATAAGTGTGTGATTGCTACTCTGTTATAAATCCTCAAGTACTGTGTGTGTCAGCATTACCGATCCAGGGATGACACTGATGCACAGAGATCAGACTGTTTGAGGTCTGGTCGCTAAAATTGCTAACATGATTCAGACGGACTTAAGCATCGCTACGGGTGAGAAGGTCTCGTTGTAGTCAACTCCTTGAACTTGTTGAAAACCTTTCGCAACAAGTCGAGCTTTGTAGACAGTAACATTACCGTCAGCGTCAGTCTTCTTCTTGAAGATCCATTTATTCTCGATGGCTTGTCGATCATCGGGCAAGTCAACCAAAGTCCACACTTTGTTCTCATACATGGATCCCATCTCAGATTTCATGGCCTCAAGCCATTTTGCGAAATCTAGGCTCATCATCGCTTCCTCATAGTTTGTAGGTTCGTCATGGTCAAGTAACATGACCTCCAGAACAGGATTATTGTACCTCTCTGGTGCGGATCTCACTCTGGTTGACCTACGAGGTTTGGTAGTAACTTGATCTCAAGTTACATGATCATCATCATTAGCTTCCTTACTAATTGGTGTAGGAGTCATAGGAACAGATTTCTATGATGAACTGCTTTCCAATAAGGGAGTAGGCACAGTTACCTCATCAAGTTCTACTTTCCTCTCATTCACTTCTTTCGAGAGAAATTCCTTCTCTAGAAAGGATCCATTCTTAGCAACAAATGTCTTGCCTTTGGATCTGTGATATAAGGTGTACCCAACTGTCTCCTTTGGGTATCCTATGAAGACACATTTCTCCGATTTGGGTTTGAGCTTATTAGGATGAAACTTTTTCATATAAGAATCCCAACCCCAAACTTTAAGAAACGACATCTTAGGTTTCTTGCCAAACCATAGTTCATACGGTGTCATCTCAATGGATTTAGATGGTGCCCTATTTCACGTGAATGTAGTTGTCTCTAATGCATAACCCCAAAAATGATAGTGGTAAATCGGTAAGAGACATCATAGATCGTACCTTATCTAGTAAAGTACGATTACAACGTTCGGACACACCATTATGTTGTGGTGTTCCGGGTGGCATGAGTTGCGAAACTATTCCGCATTGTTTCAAATGAAGACCAAACTCGTAACTCAAATATTCTCCTCCACGATCAGATCGTAGAAACTTTATTTTCTTGTTACGATGATTTTCCACTTCACTCTGAAATTCTTTGAACCTTTCAAATGTTTCAGACTTATGTTTCATCAAGTAGATATACCCATATCTGCTCAAATCATCTGTGAAGGTGAGAAAATAACGATACCCACCGCGAGCCTCAACATTTGTCGGACCACACACATCAGTATGTATGATTTCCAACAAATTTGTTGCTTGCTCCATAGTTCCGGAGAACGGCGTTTTAGTCATCTTGCCCATGAGGCATGGTTCGCAAGTATCAAGTGATTCCAAAAGTCCATCAGAATGGAGTTTCTTCATGCGCTTTACATCAATATGACCTAAACAGCAGTGCCACAAATAATTTACACTATCATTATCAACTCTGCATCTTTTGGCTTCAACATTATGAATATGTGTATCACTACGATCGAGATCCAACAAACCATTTTCATTGGGTCTATGACCATAGCAGGTTTTATTCATGTAAACAGAATAACAATTATTCTCTAACTTAAATGAATAACCGTATTGCAATAAACATGATCAAATCATATTCATGCTCAACACAAACACCAAATAACACTTATTTAGGTTCAACACTAATCTCGAAAGTATAGGGAGTGTGCGATGATGATCATATCAATCTTGGAACCACTTCCAACACACATTGTCACTTCGCCCTTAACTAGTCTATGTTCATTCTGCAACTCCCATTTCGAGTTACTAATCTCAGCAACTGAACTAGTATCAAATGCTGAGGGGCTGCTATAAACACCAGTAAAGTACACATCAATAACATGTATATCAAATATACCTTTGTTCACTTTGCCATCCTTCTTATCCGCCAAATACTTGGGGCAGTTCTGCTTCCAGTGACCAGTCCCTTTGCAGTAGAAGCACTTAGTCTCAGGCTTAGGTCTAGACTTGGGCTTCTTCACTTGATCAGCAACTTGCTTGTCGTTCTTCTTGAAGTTCCCCTTCTCCCCTTTGCCCTTTTCTTGAAGCTAGTGGTTTTGTCAACCATCAACACTTGATGCTTTTTCTTGATTTCTACCTTCATCGATTTCAGCATCACGGAGAGCTTGGGAATTGTTTCTGTTATCCCTTGCATATTATAGTTCATCACGAAGTTCCAGTAACTTGGTGATAGTGACTAGAGAACTCTGTCAATCACTATCTTATCTAGAAGACTAACTCCCACTTGTTTCAAGTGATTGTAGTACTCAGACATTCTGAGCACATGCTCACTAGCTGAGCTATTCTCCTCCATCTTGTAGGCAAAGTGCTTGTCAAAGGTCTCATACCTTTCGACATGGGCATGAGTCTGAAATACTAATTTCAACTCTTGGAACATCTCATATGCTCGTTGGCATTCAAAACCTCTTTGAAGCCCCAATTCTAAGCCGTAAAGCATGATGCACTAAACTATCAAGTAGTCATCATATCGAGCTTGCCAAACGTTCATAACGTCTGCATCTGCTCCTGCAATCGGTCTGTCACCTAGCGGTGCATCAAGGACATAATTCTTCTGTGCAGCAATGAGGATAATCCTCAGATCACGGATCCAATCTGCATCATTGCTACTAACATCTTTAATCTTAGTTTTTCTCTAGGAACATATCAAAAATAAACGGGGAGCTACATCGCGAGCTATTGATCTACAACATAGTTATGCAAATACTATCAGGATTAAGTTCATCATAAATTAAAGTTCAATTAATCATATTACTTAAGAACTCCCACTTAGATAGACATCCCTCTAGTCATCTAAATGATCACGTGATCGAAATCAACTAAACCATGTCCGATCATCACGTGAGATGGAGTAGTTTTCAATGGTGAACATCACTATGTTGATCATATCTACTATATGATTCACGCTCGACCTTTCGGTCTCGAGTGTTCCGAGGCCATATCTGCATATGCTAGGCTCGTCAAGTTTAACACGAGTATTTATGCGTGTGCAAAAACTGGCTTGCACCCGTTGTATATGAACGTAGAGCTTATCACACCCGATCATCACGCGGTGTCTCGGCACGATGAACTTTGGCAATGGTGCATACTCAGGGAGAACACTTGTACCTTGAAATTTAGTGAGAGATCATCTTATAATGCTACCGTCAAACAAGCAGAATAAGATGCATAAAGGATAAACATCACATGCAATCATTATAAGTGATATGATATGGCCATCATCCTCTTGTGCCTGTGCTCTCCATCTCCAAAGCATCATCATGATCACCATCGTCACCGGCTTGACACCTTGATCTCCATCGAAGCATCGTTATCGTCACGCCAACTATTGCCTCCACGACTATCGCTATCGCTTAGTGATAAAGTAAACCAATTACATGGCGATTGAATTTCATACAATAAAGCGACAACCATATGGCTCCTGCCAGTTGCCGATAACTGTGTTACAAAACATGATCATCTCATACAATAAAATTTAGCATCATGTCTTGACCATATCACATCACAACATGCCCTGCAAAAACAAGTTAGACGTCCTCTACTTTGTTGTTGCAAGTTTCACGTGGCTGCTACGGGCTGAGCAAGAACCGTTCTTACCTACGCATCAAAACCACAATGATATTTCATCAAGTTAGTGTTGTTTTAACCTTCAACGAGGACCGGGCGTAGTCACACTCGGTTCAACTAAAGTTGGAGAAACTGACACACGCCAGCCACCTGTGTGCAAAGCATGTCGGTAGAACCAGTCTCGCGTAAGCGTACACGTAATGTCGGTCCGGGCCGCTTCATCCAACAATACCGCCAAACAAAGTATGACATGTTGGTAAGAAGTATGACTTGTATCGCCCACAACTCACTTGTGTTCTACTCGTGCATATAATATCTACGCATAAACCTGGCTCGGATGCCACTGTTGGGAAATGTAGTAATTTCAAAAAAAAATCTATGCACATGCAAGATCATGGTGATGCATAGCAACGAGAGGGAAGAGTATCGTCCACGTACCCTCGTAGACCGTAAGAGGAAGCGTTATGAGAACGCGGTTGATGTAGTCGAACGTCTTCACGATCCGACCAATCCAAGTACCGAACACACGGCACCTCCGAGTTCAGCACACGTTCAGCTCGATGATGTCCCACGAACTCCGATCCAGCAGAGCTTCACGGGAGAGTTCCATCAGCACGACGGCGTGATGACGGTGATGATTTTGCTACCGACACAGGGCTTCGCCTAAGCACCGCTATGATATGATCGAGGTGGATTATGGTAGAGGGGGCACCGCACACGGCTAAGGGATCAATGATCAACTTGTGTGTTCTAGGGTGCCCCCTGCCCCCGTGTATAAAGGAACAACGGGGAGGCCGGCCGGCCCCTGTAGGGCGCGCCAGGAGGAGGAGTCCTCCTCCTAGTAGGAGTACGACTCCCCTTTCCTACTCCTATTAGGAGGAGGAAAGGAAGGGGGAAGGGGAGAAGGAAGGAGAGGGAGGAAAGGGGGGCAGCCCCCTAGTCCAATTCGGTTTGGGCTAGGGGGCCGCACGCCCTGCCTCCTCTCTTCCATCACTTGGCCCATGAGGCCCAATACTTCTTCCCCGTATTCCAGTAACTCCTCGGTACTCCAAAAAATACCCGAATCACTCGGAACCTTTCCGATGTCCGAATTGAAGGAAATATGCCCTAGAGGCAATAATAAAGTTATTATTTATTTCCTTTTTTCATGATAAATGTTTATATTCATGCTAGAATTGTATTAACCGGAAACATAATACTTGTGTGAATACATAGACAAACTAAACATCGCTAGTATGCCTCTACTTGACTAGCTCGTTGATCGAAGATGGTTATGTTTCCTAACCATAGACATGTGTTGTCATTTGATTAACGGGATCACATCATTAGGAGAATGATGTGATTGACATGACCCATTCCATTAGCTTAGCACCCGATCGTTTAGTGTGTTGCTATTGCTTTCTTCATGACTTGTACATGTTCCTATGACTATGAGATTATGCAACTCCCGTTTGCCGGAGGAACACTTTGTGTGCTACCAAACGTCACAACGTAACTGGGTGATTATAAAGGAGCTCTACAAGTGTCTCCAAAGGTACATGTTGGGTTGGCGTATTTCGAGATTAGGATTGGTCACTCCGATTGTCGGAGAGGTATCTCTGGGCCCTCTCGGTAATGCACATCACATAAGCCTTGCAAGCATTGCAACTAATGAGTTAGTTGCGAGATGATGTATTACGAAACGAGTAAAGAGACTTGCCGGTAACGAGATTGAACTAGGTATTGAGATACCGACGATCGAATCTCGGGCAAGTAACATACCGATGACAAAGGGAACAACGTATATTGTTATGCGGTCTGACCGATAAAGATCTTCGTAGAATATGTGGGAGCCAATATGAGCATCCAGGTTCCGCTATTGGTTATTGACCGGAGACGTGTCTCAGTCATGTCTACATTGTTCTCGAACCCGTAGGGTCCGCACGCTTAAGGTTTCGATGACAGTTATATTATGAGTTTATGCGTTTTGATGTACCGAAGTTAGTTCGGAGTCCCGGATGTGATCACGGACATAACGAGGAGTCTCGAAATGGTCGAGACATAAAGATTGATATATTGGACGGCTATAGTCAGACACCGGAAGTGTTTCGGGTGATTTCGGAGAAAACCGGAGAGCCGGAGGGTTACCGGGACCCTACCGGGAGAAATAATGGGCCATATGGGCCTTAGTGGAGAGAGAGAAGGGCAGCTAGGGTGGGCCGCGCGCCCCCCCCCCCCCCCCCCGGTCCGAATTGGACTAGGAGAGGGGGGGGCGCCCCCTTTCCTTCTCCCTTCCCACTTCCTTCCCCCTCCTAGTAGGAGTCCTACTCCTACTAGGAGGAGGACTCCTTGGCGCGCCTATAGGGCCGGCCGGCCTCCTCCCCTTGCTCCTTTATATACGGGGGCAGGGGCACCCCTATACACACAAGTTGATCTCTAAGATCGTTCTTTTAACCGTGTGCGGTGCCCCCTTCCACCATACTCCTCGATAATATTGTAGCGGTGCTTAGGCGAAGCCCTGCGACGGTAGAACATCAAGATCGTCACCACGCCGTCGTGCTGACGGAACTCTTCCCCGACACTTTGCTGGATCGGAGTCCGGGGATCGTCATCGAGCTGAACGTGTGCTAAAACTCGGAGGTGCCGTAGTTTCAGTGCTTGATCGGTCGGGCCGTGAAGACGTACGACTACATCAACCGCGTTGTGCTAACGCTTCCGCTGTCGGTCTACAAGGGTACGTAGATCGCACTCTCCCCTCTCGTTGCTATGCATCACCATGATCTTGCGTGTGCGTAGGAAATTTTTTAAAATTACTACGTTACCCAACAGTGGTATCAGAGCCTAGGTTTTATGTGTTGATGTTATATGCACGAGTAGAACACAAGTGAGTTGTGGGCGATATAAGCCATACTGCTTACCAGCATGTCATACTTTGGTTCAGCGGTATTGTTGGACGAAGCGGCCCGGACCGACATTACGCGTACGCTTACGCGAGACCGGTTCTCCCGACGTGCTTTGCACAAAGGTGGCTAGCGGGTGACAGTTTCTCCAATTTTAGTTGAACCGAGTGTGGCTACACCCGGTCCTTGCGAAGGTTAAAACAGCACCAACTTGACAAACTATCGTTGTGGTTTTGATGCGTAGGTAAGATTGGTTCTTGCTTAAAGCCCGTAGCAGCCACGTAAAACTTGCAACAACAAAGTAGAGGACGTCTAATTTGTTTTTGCAGGGCATGTTGTGATGTGATATGGTCAAGACATGATGCTAAAATTTTATTGTATGAGATGATCATGTTTTGTAACCAAGTTATCGGCAACTGGCAGGAGCCATATGGTTGTCGCTTTATTGTATGCAATGCAATTGCGCTGTAATGCTTTACTTTATCACTAAGCGGTAGCGATAGTCGTGGAAGCATAAGATTGGCAAGACGACAACGATGCTACGATGATGATCAAGGTGTCGCGCCGCTGACGATGGTGATCACGACGGTGCTTCAAAGATGGAGATCACAAGCACAAGATGATGATGGCCATATCATATCACTTATATTGATTGCATGTGATGTTTATCTTTTATGCATCTTATCTTGCTTTGATTGACGGTAGCATTTTAAGATGATCTCTCACTAATTATCAAGAAGTGTTCTCCCTGAGTATGCACCGTTGCGAAAGTTCTTCGTGCTGAGACACCACGTGATGATCGGGTGTGATAGGCTCTACGTTCAAATACAACGGGTGCAAAACAGTTGCACACGCGGAATACTCAGGTTATACTTGATGAGCCAAGCATATACAGATATGGCCTCGGAACACGGAGACCGAAAGGTCGAGCGTGAATCATATAGTAGATATGATCAACATAGTGATGTTCACCAATGAAACTGCTCCATCTCACATGATGATCGGACATGGTTTAGTTGATTTGGATCACGTGATCACTTAGAGGATTAGAGGGATGTCTATCTAAGTGGGAGTTCTTAAGTAATATGATTAATTGAACTTAAATTTATCATGAACTTAGTCCTGGTAGTATTTTGCAAATTATGTTGTAGATCAATAGCTCGCGTTGTTGCTTCCCTGTGTTTATTTTGATATGTTCCTAGAGAAAATTGTGTTGAAAGATGTTAGTAGCAATGATGCGGATTGGATCCCTGATCTGAGGTTTATCCTCATTGCTGCATAGAAGAATTATGTCCTTGATGCACCGCTAGGTGACAGACCTATTGCAGGAGCAGATGCAGACGTTATGAACGTTTGGCTAGCTCAATATGATGACTACTTGATAGTTTAGTGCACCATGCTTAATGGCTTAGAATCGGGACTTCAAAGACGTTTTGAACGTCATGGACCATATGAGATATTCCAGGAGTTGAAGTTAATATTTCAAGCAAATACCCGAGTTGAGAGATATGAAGTCTCCAACAAGTTCTATAGCTAAAAGATGGAGGAGAATCGCTCAACTAGTGAGCATGTGCTCAGATTGTCTGGGTACTACAATCGCTTGAATCAAGTGGGAGTTAATCTTCCAGATAAGATAGTGATTGACAGAATTCTCTAGTCACCATCACCAAGTTAGTAGAACTTCGTGATGAACTATAATATGCAAGGGATAACGGAAACAACTCCCAAGCTCTTCGTGATGCTGAAATCAACGAAGGTGGAAATCAAGAAAAACATCAAGTGTTGATGGTTGACAAGACCACTAGTTTCAAGAAAAGGGCAAAGGGAAGAAGGGGAACTTCAAGAAGAACGGCAAGCAAGTTGCTGCTCAAGTGAAGAAGCCCAAGTCTGATCCTAAGCCTGAGACTAAGTGCTTCTACTGCAAAGGGACTGGTCACTGGAAGTGGAACTGCCCCAAGTATTTGGCGGATAAGAAGGATGGCAAGGTAAACAAAGGTATATTGGATATACGTGTTATTGATGTGTACTTTACTAGTGTTTATAGCAACCCCTCGGTATTTGATACTGGTTCAGTTGCTAAGAGTAGTAACTCAAAATGGGAGTTGCAGAATAAACAGAAACTAGTAAAGGGTGAGGTGACGATGTGTGTTGGAAGTAGTTCCAAGATTGATATGATCATCATCGCACACTCCCTATACTTTCGGGATTAGTGTTGAAACTAAATAAGTGTTATTTGGTGATTGCGTTGAGCATGAATATGATTTGATCATGTTTATTGCAATACGGTTATTCATTAAAGTCAGAGAATAATTGTTGTTCTGTTTACATGAATAAAACCTTCGATGGTCATACACCCAATGAAAATAGTTCGTTGGATCTCGATCGTAGTGTTACACATATTCATAATATTGAAGCCAAAAGATGCAAAGTTAATAATCATAGTGCAACTTATTTGTGGCACTGCCGTTTAGGTCATATCGGTGTAAAGCGCATGAAGAAACTCCATACTGATAGACTTTTGGAACCACTTGATTATGAATCACTTGGTACTTGCGAACCATGCCTAATGGGCAAGATGACTAAGACTCCGTTCTCCGGAACAATGGAGCGAGCAACAAACTTGATTGGAAATAATACATACTGATGTATGCAGTCCAATGAGTGTTGAGGCTCGCGGCGGGTATCGTTATTTTCTGACCTTCACAGATGATTTGAGCAGATATGAGTATATCTACTTGATGAAACATAAGTCTGAAACATTTGAAAAGTTCAAATAATTTCAGGGTGAAGTGGAAAATCATCGTGACAAGAAAATAAGGTTTCTACGATCTGATTGCGGAGACAAATATTTGAGTTACGAGTTTGGTCTTCAATTAAAACATTGTGGAATAGTTTCACAAACTCATGCCACCTGGAACACCACAGCATAATGGTGTGTCCGAACGTCATAACCGTACTTTATTGGATATAGTGCAATCTATGATGTCTCTTACCGATCTACCACTATTGTTTTGGGGTTATGCATTAGAGACAGCTGCATTCACGTTAAATAGGGCACCATCAAAATCCGTTGAGACGACGCCTTATGAACTATGGTTTGGCAAGAAACCAAAGTTGTCGTTTCTGAAAGTTTGGGGTTGCGATGCTTATGTGAAAAAGCTTCAACCTGATAAGCTCGAACCCAAATCGGAGAAATGTGTCTTCATAGGATATCCAAAGGAAACTATTGGATACACCTTCTATCACAGATCCGAAGGAAAAACTTTTGTTGCTAAATTCGGAAACTTTCTAGAGAAGGAGTTTCTCTCGAAAGAAGTGAGTGGGAGGAAAGTAGAACTTGATGAGGTAATTGTACCTGCTCCCTTATTGGAAAGTAGTACATCACAGAAACCAGTTTCTATGACACCTACACCAATTAGTGAGGAAGCTAATGATGATGATCATGAAGCTTCAGAACAAGATACTACTGAACCTCGTAGATCAACCAGAGTAAGATCCGCACCAGAGTGGTACGGTAATCCTATTCTGGAAGTCATGCTACTAGATCATGATGAACCTACGAACTATGGAGAAGCAATGGTGAGCCCAAATTCCGCAAAATGGCTTGAAGCCATGAAATCTGAGATGGGATCCATGTATGAGAACAAAGTATGGACTTTGGTTGACTTGCCCAATGGTCGGCAAGCAATTGAGAATAAACGGATCTTTAAGAAGAAGACTGACGCTGACGGTAATGTTACTGTCTACAAAGCTCGACTTGTCGCAAAAGGTTTTCGACAAGTTCAAGGTGTTGACTACGATGAGATTTTCTCACTCGTATCGATGCTTAAAGTCTGTCCGAATCATGTTAGCAATTGCCACATTTTATGAAATCTGGCAAATGGATAACAAAACTGCAATCCTTAATGGATTTCTTAAAGAAGAGTTGTATATGATGCAACCAGAAGGTTTTGTCAATCCGAAAAGTGTTAACAAAATGTGCAAGCTCCAGCGATCCATCTATGGACTGGTGCAAGCATCTCGGAGTTGGAATATACGCCTTGATGAGTTGATCAAAGCATATAGTTTTATACAGACTTGCGGTGAAGCCTGTATTTACAAGAAAGTGAGTGGGAGCACTACAACATTTCTGATAAGTATATGTGAATGACATATTGTTGATCGGAAATAATGTAGAATTATTCTGCAAAGCATAAAGGAGTGTTTGAAAGGAGTTTTTCAAAGAAAGACCTCGGTGAAGCTGCTTACATATTGAGCATCAAGATCTATAGAGATAGATCAAGACGCTTGATAAGTTTTTTCAATGAGTACATACCTTGACAAGATTTTGAAGTAGTTCAAAATGGAACAGTCAAAGAAAGAGTTCTTGCCTGTGTAACAAGGTGTGAAATTGAGTAAGACTCAAAGCCCGACCACGGCAGAAGATAGAAAGAGAGTGAAAGTCATTCCCTATGCCTCAAACATAGGTTCTATAAAGTATGCCATGCTGAGTACCTATTGTATACCCTACACTGTTTTTGGCAAGGGAGTACAATAGTGATCTAGGAGTAGATCACTGGACAGCGGTCAAAATTATCCTTAGTGGAATAAGAAAATATTTCTCAATTATGGTGGTGACAAAAGGTTCGTCGTAAAGAGTTACGTCGATGCAAGCTCTGACACAGATCTGGATGACTCTAAGTCTTGATCTATATACATATTGAAAGTGGGAGCAATTAGCTAGAGTAGCTCCGTGCAGAGCATTGTTGACATAGATATTTGCAAAATACTTACAGATCTGAATATGACAGACCCATTGACTAAAATTATCTCACAAGCAAAACATGATCACACCTTAGTACTCTTTGGGTGTTAATCACATAGCGATGTGAACTAGATCACTGACTCTAGTAAACCCTTTGGGTGTTGGTCACATATCGATGTGAACTATGGGTGTTAACCACATAAAGATGTGAACTATTGATGTTAGATCACATGGCGATGTGAACTAGATTATTGACTCTAGTGCAAGTGGGAGACTGAAGGAAATACGCCCTAGAGGCAATAATAAAGTTATTATTTATTTCCTTATTTCATGATAAATGTTTATTATTCATGCTAGAATTGTATTAACCGGAAACATAATACTTGTGTGAATACATAGACAAACTAAACGTCGCTAGTATGCCTCTACTTGACTAGCTCGTTGATCGAAGATGGTTATGTTTCCTAACCATAGACATGTGTTGTCATTTGATTAACGGGATCACATCATTAGGAGAATGATGTGATTGACATGACCCATTCCATTAGCTTAGCACCCGATCGTTTAGTGTGTTGCTATTCCTTTCTTCATGACTTGTACATGTTCCTATGACTATGAGATTATGCAACTCCCGTTTGCCGGAGGAACACTATGTGTGCTACCAAACGTCACAACGTAACTGGGTGATTATAAAGGAGCTCTACAGGTGTCTCCAAAGGTACATGTTGGGTTGGCGTATTTCGAGATTAGGATTTGTCACTCCGATTGTCGGAGAGGTATCTCTGGGCCCTCTCGGTAATGCACATCACATAAGCCTTGCAAGCATTGCAACTAATGAGTTAGTTGCGAGATGATGTATTACGAAACGAGTAAAGGGACTTGCCGGTAACGAGATTGAACTAGGTATTGAGATACCGACGATCGAATCTCGGGCAAGTAACATACCGATGACAAAGGGAACAACGTATATTGTTATGCGGTCCGACCAATAAAGATCTTCGTAGAATATGTGGGAGCCAATATGAGCATCCAGGTTCCGCTATTGGTTATTGACCGGAGACGTGTCTCGGTCATGTCTACATTGTTCTTGAACCCGTAGGGTCCGCACGCTTAAGGTTTCGATGACAGTTATATTATGAGTTTATGAGTTTTGATGTACCGAAGTTAGTTCGGAGTCCCGGATGTGATCACGGACATAACAAGGAGTCTCGAAATGGTCGAGACATAAAGATTGATATATTGGACGGCTATAGTCGGACACCGGAAGTGTTCCGGGTGATTTCGGAGAAAACCGGAGAGCCGGAGGGTTACCGAAACCCTACCGGGAGAAGTAATGGGCCATATGGGCCTTAGTGGAGAGAGAGAGAAGGGTAGCCAGGGTGGGCCGCGCGCCTCCTCCCCCCTGGTCCGAATTGGACTAGGAGAGGGGGGCGGCGCCCCCCTTTCCTTCTCCCTCCCCACTTCCTTCCCCCTCCTAGTAGGAGTCCTACTCCTACTAGGAGGAGGATTCCTCCTTGGCGCGCCTATAGGGCCGGCCGGCCTCCTCCCCTTGCTCCTTTATATACGAGGGCAGGGGGCACCCCTATACACACAAGTTGATCTCTAAGATCGTTCTCTTAACCGTGTGCGGTGCCCCCTTCCACCATACTCCTCGATAATATTGTAGCGGTGCTTAGGCGAAGCCCTACGATGGTAGAACACCAAGATCGTCACCACGCCGTCGTGCTGACGGAACTCTTCCCCGACATTTTGCTGGATCGGAGTCCGGGGATCGTCATCGAGCTGAACGTGTGCTAAAACTCGGAGGTGTCGTAGTTTTGGTGCTTGATCGGTCGGGCCGTGAAGACGTACGACTACATCAAGTGCGTTGTGCTAATGCTTTCGCTGTCGGTCTACAAGGGTACGTAGATCGCACTCTCCCCTCTCGTTGCTATGCATCACCATGATCTTACGTGTGCGTAGGAAATTTTTTGAAATTACTACGTTACCGAACACGAATATAGTCATCCAATATATCGATATTTACGTCTCGACCATTCCGAGACTCCTCATCATGTCCCCGATCTCATCTGGGACACCAAACTACCTTCGGTACATCAAATCACATAAACTCATAATACCAATCGTCACCGAACGTTTAAGCGTGCGGACCCTACGGTTTCGAGAACTATGTAGACATTACCGAGACTCATCTCCGGTCAATAACCAATAGCGGAACCTGGATGCTCATATTGGTTCCTACATATTCTACGAAGATCTTTATCGGTCAAACCACATAACAACATACGTTGTTCCCTTTGTCATCGGTATGTTACTTGCTCGAGATTCGATCGTCGGTATCTCAATACCTAGTTCAATCTCGTTACCGGCAAGTCTCTTTACTCGTTCCGTAATGCATCATCCCGCAACTAACTCATTAGTCACATTGCTTGCAAGGCTTATAGTGATGTGCATTACCGAGAGGGCCCATAGATACCTCTCCGACAATCGGAGTGAAAAATCCTAATCTCGATATATGCCAACTCAACAAGTACCATCGGAGACACATGTAGAGCACCTTTATAATCACCCAGTTACGTTGTGACGTTTGGTAGCACACAAAGTGTTCCTCCGGTAATCAGGAGTTGCATAATCTCATAGTCATAGGAACATGTATAAGTCATGAAGAAAGCAATAGTAGTAAACTAAAACGATCAAGTGCTAAGCTAACGGATGGGTCAAGTCAATCACATCATTCTCTAATGATGTGATCCCGTTAATCAAATGGCAACTCATGTCTATGATTAGGAAACATAACCATCATCGATTCAACGAGCTAGTCAAGTAGAGGCAAACTAGTGACATTCTGTTTGTCTATGTATTCACACATGTACTAAGTTTCCGATTAATACAATTCTATCATGGATAATAAACATTTATCATGATATAAGGAAATATAAATAACAACTTTATTATTGCCTTTAGGGCATATTTCCTTCATTGAGAGCGCGCCATTTAGCGTGTACTCATTCACCGCCACGTGTCGCGTGCTTGTTCTCCCTCTAGATTTTATTTTTTATTTTTCTGTATGTGTTTTCGAATTTAAGATGATTTTTCCCGATCTTTTGTAGGTTTCTTAACAAAAAAATCAATAAGAAAATTCACGCATAAAAACTGTGTTTCTTTTTTTTGCGAGAGGCACGGGTTTGGTTCTCGTGGAGGCAAAGATTTGCTCTCGCGAGGGCGTCTTGGAAAAGGAATTTTTTTGCTTCCACGAGAGGCACAGATTTACTTCTCATTGAGGCACAACTTTTCTTCTGCTGTGCCTCTCGAAAAAGAAAAAAATATGTTTTTTTGCTTCCGTGGGAGGCACAGTTTTACTACACATGGAGGCATAGATTTGCTTCCGCGAGTGCCTCCCGGAAAAGAAAAAAATGCCTTTTTCTTTTCTTACGCGAGAGGCACAAATTTACTTTTTATGGAGGCACAAATTTGCTTCCGCAAGATGCACAGTTACGCACCTCAAAAAAGGAAAAAGTGTTTTCTTTTTTTTCCGCGAAAGGCACAATGAAGGCACAGATTTGTTTCTGCAAGAGTCGCGGTTGTTCCTCCAGAAAAAATGAAAAAAATGAGAGGCACGGATTTGCTACTCATGGAGGCACATAATTGCTTTCACAAGAGGCACAAATGTGGCTCTTCGAAATGGAAAATAAGTGGAAAACCGTGCTTTCGGTTCGGTTATTTTTCATCTGAAATTTTTTCGTGAATTTTTTACTCGAAACCATCTAGTTTCGAAGACCTCAACCCGAGAAATTCAATAGTGAAAACGGTTCAGGAATTAGACACACTGTTTAAGACATAACACATTTTAAATAAACAAATCAATGAAAGAAGGGAAAACTCCTCAGTTCTGAGAAATGCGCCATTTGCCGCAACCTTAAGAGGTGTGAGTGACCTTGCAAAGAGTACTCCTTAATTAACGATTTCACTTAGTCGGCGCCTAATGCGCCGGCTAGGAGATCTAGCGCCCACTAGCCTGCAGGAATGGGTCGGCCCATCTAGCGCCCACCGTTCACTTTTGAAAATTTTGATTTTCCCCAAAAAATAGAAAAATCTAAAAAAATGTAAAAAATATCATGAATTCAAAAATGTGCACGTATTGTGAAAAACTGTTCACAAACATAAAAAATTTCATGAATTTATGAAATGCTTTATATAAGGATACAAAGTAATATTTCATATGTATATGAAAAATGAAGAACCTGTATGACAAAATCTAGAAATGAAAACATGTATTTGAAAAAACATCTTAGTCTTTGTGTTTAAAAAATGTAAACTTGTACAAAAAAAAGTTAAAAGAAGTTCCTTTTGTATACGAAAAATGTACAATATATATGAAAAAAGAGATGATCATTTTTTAAAATTTTAATTATGTATTTAAAAAATGTTAAACATGTTGTTCTCATGTATACATAAAATATATTTTAAATTTTTAAACACATACTCCCTCCAGTCCATATTATGTTAGTATAAAGTTGTACCGAAGCAACACAAGTAATATGTAAGTTGTACTAAAGCAACAACAAGTAATTTGGATCGGTGCTGACGAGTCTGCCAATGTTCCTCCTATCTTTCTTTGAAGTACCGGCAGGGGTACAGAAAAAATAGACTTTTATCGATATCGATTCTTCTGGCAATGTGATGAGGTTAAGACGAAATATAGATTAGCCAGATGGGATATCATTTGCAGACCCAAAAACTGAGGCGGGTCAGGGATTAAGAACTTAGAAGCTAAGAATAGATGTCTCCTCTCCAAATGGTTATTCAGACTATCTACTGAGACTGGCGGTATGTGGATACAAATATTGCATAATAAGCATCTCCAATCTAAGACTTTGGCCCAGGTTACCGTTAGGCCTAACGACTCATCGTTCTGGAAAGGGTTAATAAGGATGAAAGTCTCCTTTTTTCAGAGGGTAAAGTTCATCGTTAGCAATGTAACACGACTAGATTTTGGGAAGATGCATGATTAGCAGAGACGCCCCTAACCTTACAATATCTCACTTTATATAATATTGTACAACATAAGGAAGTTTATGCAAAAATCCATTGGTGCTCCCGGGAGCGTGCGCTCCTGCACGCGACAAATATATTTCAAAAGGTGAAAAAATTTCAAACAAAAAATTGGTGCATACATCTCGATATTATATGTGTGCACGTCAAGTTTCGGTGAAAACTAATATTTTTTGTGGCTAGTGTAAAAAAGACAAAAGAATGTATTGTGAAAAACACTTTTTAACACTGGATTTTGTCTTTTTCACAGGCAACACATAAGTTGTCGGTTTTTCGCGAAATGACTTTGTGAGCATGTACAATATCGACAAGTATGCCCAAAATTTTTGTTTGAATTTTTTGACATTTCAAAATATGTTTCAAACACATTTTTAAAACCAGGAGCGCACGCTCCCATGTGCCAAAACGCGTCGCTACAGTATTACAGTCGGTCCCCCTTAATATAGAATTTGGGAGGTCTCTGATAGGGGAACAATGGAACTCGTGGCAGCACTTGGTCTGTAGGTTGATAGAAGTTCAACTCTCTGACCAGTCAAACATCATTCACTAGAAACTAGCTACGAGTGCTAGTTTCTCAGTGAAGTCTATGTATTTGGATTTAATTGATTTCAGGCCAATTCCGAGACCCCTTCATATCTAAGATTAAAGTTCCACTTAGAATTAAAATCTTTATGTGGTTTGTTAACAAGGGAGTGATCTTGATGAAAGATAATTTTGTTAAGCGAAGATGGGTCGGTAGTTCAAGATGTTGTTTCTCTGACCGGGATAAAACTATACAACACGTCTTTCTCGATTGCCCGCTGGCAAAACTTCTTTGATGCACGATATATATAGCCTTCAACATTGCTCCCCCAACTTGCATCAATACGTTATTTGGGACGTGACTAATGGAGTGGAACCAAACATAACGAGACATATTCGGATAGGGATATGTGCTTTACTTTGGGCTATATGCAACAACAGGAACGATATGATCTTTCCATCGCAAAAAAACCGATATGATCTTTAACCAGAAAAACTTTATCAACTTTTTGCAGATTATCTACAAAGCCACTGCTTGGATCCGTACGAGGTCGTTACTCACTCATGCGGACTCCAGGAAGCTTTTGGTTATTGGGTGCAACCATTGGGAGATGGTACCACAGGTTATCTTCAACGGATTTGGATGACGACCTAATAATAAGCTAGGTGTGTAGGCATCGTAGCATGTTGCTATTTTCTCCAGTTGTGGCACCTTTTATTTTTCTTTTTGTTGCACTCCATTTGTGAGTTAGATTTGAACCTCAAACTTTGTTCCGTACTTTAATTAATAATATGGCTGCATGCATCGCTCTGATGCAGAGGCCGGGGTCATCCTCCTTTTCAAAAAGAGTAATTTGGATCGAACAAACTATTCAGAAAAAATTAAACATGTATAAAAAAAAGTTCTTGGCACATACAAAAATTGTAGATATCAAAAATTTATATTTTAAAAAATTAATAGTGTATTTGAAAAATGTTAAACATGTATAAAAAATGTTTTTTGTGTTTTCTAAAAATGTACATTGTTTTGAAGAAAAGTAGACATGCCTTGAACCAAAAAAAGGAAACAACCAAAGTAAACTGAATAAAACAAAATAAAAACCAGAGATACGAATGTAAAAGAATCAAGTCAATGCTACAATACTAGGCCGGCCCAATAATTCAGACTTGTACGCGAGAAGTATATACACAGTTCCCGTGGTTTCCTGCAGAAAAAAACCTCTCGTGGTATTTCTTATCCGGAATTCCCTATTTAACGCATAATGCGTCAAACTGTTGAGCAAACACACAGACTGGGCGAGGGAGCGAGAAATTGGGCCGGCCCATCTATAGTACGTACAAGTTTAAGTTTTAGGAATCTTCTAGAGGTTTCCCAGTTGTTTTTATCAGAACCTTCTAGAAGGTTCCTGGACCGGTTATTCTATTTTTCCTTTTCTTTTTTTGTGTCCGTTTCTTTATTTTCTTTTTCTGTTCCTATTTCTTTTTCTTTTTTCTTCTAGTTTTTCTTTTTCTTTCCCCTTTTGTTTTTTGCTTTTCTTTTTTTTGTTTCTTTGGTTTGAAATTTTCAAATAATTTATACCAATTTTCAAAAAAATGTCCGCGTGCTCAAAATTTTGTACACAATTTTCGAAAATTGTTCGTCTTTCAAAAACTGTCCAGGAATTTCAAAATATGTTCTTGCTTTCAAATTTTGTTGAAATTTTTTGAAAATGGTCAAATTTCAGAAAAAAAATCTGGTTTTCAAAATTTAGTTCATGATTCCAAAATTTTTTCAGGAATCTCAAAATTTTCAAATAATTTTTGGAATTTTAAGAAATGATTTCGTTTTCAAAATATGTTCACAATTCAAAATATAGCTCGTGTTAAACAAATTGTTCGAAGTTTCAAAAATTGTTTGTATTTTACAAAAAATGTTCGTGTTTTAGAAAAATGTCTGAAGCTATAGAAAAATGCCTTCATTGTCAATATTTTTGTTCATGTATAACAAAAAAATAGCATTTACAAAAATGTTCGGGTTATTCAAATTGTTCTCGGTTTCAAAATTTTGTTCTGAATTTTTAATAACTGTTCCTGTTTTTTTCACCAATTAAAAAATATCACATTTACAAAAATTGTTCACAAATTCAAGAAATGCTCCTGTTTTTAAAATTTGTCTGCAAATTCAAAAATGTTCGGGGAATTTCAAAAAATGTTCACATTTATTAACTTTTGTTCACCAATTCAAAAAATGGGAATTTCCAAAAAATGTTCCCGGTTTCCAAATATGTTCACATCATCAAAATGGTCAAGTTTTTCAAATTTTGACCCTGAATTCCAAAAATGTTCCGGGCAACTCAATAAATGTTCATGTCTTGAAAATTTTGTTTGTAATTTTGAAAAATGTTCACTCTTTCAATTTTTCGTTCCTGTTTTTCAGAAATGTTTTGCATTTTGAAGAAATTCTTCTTGATTTCGGAAAAAAATGTCGTTTTCATGTTGTTCCTTTTTTTTAATTTTTCTAGATTCCCAAAATTGTTTCAAGTTTAAATTTTTTTTGTTATGAAATATGAAAATGTTTGCGTTTCAAAACATATTATGTTTTTCAAAAAGAAAATCACGTTCAAAATTTTAATAATAGTTTTAAATCTGTTTCGGCGTAAAAGGCAGGCTGCCATTTTATGTACGAAATCCCAGGAATTATGGTGCCTGTTAGCGTTGCTCACTTGCCGTAGATTATCTGTACGAACCCTGCCGCTGTTGTATGTTTCTTTTAAGTATGGCACTTCAACTGTAACATGAGAAGTTGAGTGTCGCAGTGGCTAGCAGGATCGATTCATGGCTCAAGTGCGCTCTATGTTTTTCCGTTTTTTCATCTCGCGATGGTGCCACCGGAAATGGGCCGGCCAGGTTAATGTCTTATAAACGCATACCGGTGCAGACCCCCTTCGAGCTGGGCCGGCCCGTTAAACTTTTATTTTTCTGTTAACAAAGCAAAAACGCTGCGCGAGGTGGACTGGCTTCGTGTTCTCACTGTACGAGGTAGACTGTAGAAAACACCCGGGTCACAAGGCTGATATGTTTACTTCTCTCTTTTCTTCTTTATCTTCTTTCTTTTCCTTTTTTCCTTTTTTATCTTTTTCCTTTTTTCTTAATTTCTTTAACTTTTACAAAAATCGTGAACTCTTTTCGAATTAAAGATTTTTTTTCAAAATCGGTGAACCATTATGTAAAATTTATGAAAGTTTTTTAGAATTGATGGACTTTTCTTTCAAATTTGTGAACATTTTTTAAAATTTATGAACTTTTTTCCAAATCGATGAACTTTTTCAAAATTGACGAACATCTGTTAAAATTTTGTGAACTAGTTTCTGAAAATTGATGAAGTTTTCCAAAACCGATGAACATTTTGAAAAATCATGAACTTAGTTTTTATATTTACGAACTTTTTTTTCAAATTTGTGAATTGTTTTTGAAAATTGATGAACTTTGTCTAATTAGTGAATTTTTTTATTAAATTAACATTTTAAAATTCGTGATTTTTTAAATCTGTGAATTTACATTTTTTTTTCATATTTCCCCCCAAAAAATCACGATTTTCTAAAATTTATGAGCAATAAATAGTGCGGCTAGAGTTATTTTTATACAGTTCATGCTGCATTCTATCTTTGGCGCCAAGTTGGTCTAGCGGTTAGGCAACGTGCACATGAGCTAAACGAGGTGAGGTCTAATCCTCGCGGGAGCAATATTTTTATTATCGGTGCCCTGCGTGTCCTGAACCGGCGCATGAAGCGCCGTATAGGAGATGGGCTCCTCTTTATAATGCGTTATGGTCGGGCCCAATAACATTAAGCACTGATCTTTTTTCACGTGGAACTCTCTCCTATTTCTCAAAAAAAAAAACGTGGAACTCTCTCCTTAAAAAACCCAGCAATTTCTAACCCGGGAAAAGTGGCTATCTGTTCTTTAACATATTTTTTTTAAAAGGCATTCAATATTTATAGATTTTTAAAGATGTTCATGAATTAAAAATTAATCACGAATTCTAAAAACTATTCATGAATTTTGAAAAAATCGTGTATTTAAAAATGTTCACAAGTTTGTAAATATTTATGAATTTGAAAAGATATGCATGATTTTTAAATTCTCAAAATTAAAAAAAATATTATGAATTTGCAACAAGTAGAAGAAAAAATGGTTGAGAAAGAGAGAGAGAAAAAAAATGCCTGACCACATGTGCCTCTCGTTCGAGCTGGACGAACGCGTCTTATAGCACCCCTGCGGGTATTTTTATTACCAATGGACAAGCTTTACCATCAAACATTTGTTGGGGGCATGACAATTTATGTTGGCCGAGGATGACAAGTTTAGTTAGCAGGCATGACAAATTCGCATCAGTTTAGTTTTTTGCTAGGATTAGTCGTGCTTGCAAACTAAAATTGCCGTGCTCGCGACAATATATGTTGCCATAAAAATTCTTCGATTTGCCATCCCTTCCCAGCGAACGTTAGTTGAATAGCATTACCATCACCAACTAATCAGCACTCCATGCAATGAGCTTGTAATAGGAAATTCCATGTTGGGGCAAGTTCTACTCTGCTATTCTCGGCCTCTCATGCTCCCTTGTCTAAGTATTAGTAGGTGGATTGACGTGCTCTGTTGTGTCATGTGAATGTTGATTTGCCATTTCACTGATTTTTTTCACTCCACTACTTGAGGCACTATACTTGCAGGCCCCATATTTGTATTTTGAGATGATTTTTATGTGTTTATGTTACGAAGGAAACGGAACTAGTAAGACCACATAACACAATCATAGTAGCTTCTTGGTGCAGGGCTCGCAATATGGACAATGAGAAAAGAAGTCTTGGGCACAAATATCAATCGTTATTTCAAATTTTATGCGCTTACAGCTCAAACTATTCATATTCTGATAAATAGCTATTGCTATTTGTTTACACCCAAAAAGGGTGCTGCAATTCCTGACAATAGCTCAATGGACCAAAGTTGGAAATATTGTAGCTTGTACTGGACATAACACAACAAATATAGCTTTCCTCAAAACTGAAATTAAGCAAGAAGGGATATTAGAAGACTACATGAAGTTGAATTATCAATAGATAAGCCCGATATGCATAACATCACGCTGCGTGAGAAATCTAGCTGCCAATAGACCAAATAAGTTCAAAAACTTCGAAAAACTTTGCTTTACATATAGGTTTCGAAGGAAATAATTTTTTTTTGAAACTCTCACCGGGCAGAAAGAATCCCCACCTAAATTTACTTTTTTAAAAGGTTACATGATCAAGCCAAGAGAGAGGAGAAAAGTCACGCCACAAACTAGTGTGTACTTGGAGTTTCGCATGTTTTCAAGGCGGTGACGGTGTCCCAGCTAAGGGCCTCTCATTATGTCGACTCTTGGCCTGGTGGGCTGGCTGAGGACCTCTTTGTCAACTTCATCCTGGCTCACTGCGGGCGGCCCATGACGATTTCAAAGAAGATCTAGAAGATTGTGCGTACTCCAAGACATTGGATTCGTCGAGGACCCTAACTCCTTGTACGTAGCCAGGATATTGTACCCTAGGACACCCCGGTACCTATATAAACCGAGAGGCCTGGCTCGTAGACAACAAAGTAGACTTAAGAAATCTCTTGGTAGATATATGTACTTTGTACTTGCTCCAACACAGGAAACACAAGAAGGGCATAGGGAATTATCTCCTCGAAGAGCCCGAACCTAAGTAAAATCCATGTGTCTTTGTTACCCTCGTTCCAAGACATCTAACTTTGGATCCCCTCTCTCAAGATCTGTCGGTTTCGATTATGTCAGTGGTGGCCCATACAGGTCCTGCTAGGTGATCGTTGTGGCATCAGTTTTGGCATGATCCATGCACCAAGACATATCTTCATTTTCGGCACCACCTTCGTCGTCGACTAGACTAGTCACCTCGGGCAAGTAGTGGACTACGCCCAAGTCAGAATGCCAGAGATCATACTGACAATGTTATACACCAGGGGTTGCTCACCCAAGGGAGCCCAGTCTCATACTTTGCCAAGGGCCCACAAGGCCCAGGGCAGGAGACAAACCCTAAGGAGAGCATCGGAGTCCTTCTTGCCCTTCAAGACAAGGGCGGCGACGGTGTAGACCGCACCTACCTCTCTATAAACCCTAACCTCCACCGTCTCTATAAGGAGAGGCTAGGGAGCTCCATTCCCATCTATTCTCAAATAGAAACTCTCAGTAGCAATCTCATATGCCATTGTAACCCCTTGCGCGAGGTATGCCTCCATCATGAATAACCGAAATAAGCAGAATATAGGGGATTACTCTCTGAGGGCCCGAACCTGGATAAACCCCTCATGTGACCTCTGATCTAAGACTTCCAGTTGTGCTTGGACCCTAACGAGGGACCTGATGGTATTTTCCACTGTCAGTTGGCGTGCCAGGCAAGGGCGCGCCGGCTGGAGACCGATCTAAGATCGGATCTTCCTCGCCTCTCGGCGGCCTCTCGCCAGGGGAAAGCCTGATATTTGGCTCCTTCACCTTCATCGTCGATGGGGCAGGCCGGATCAACGTCAACCCACTAGCCTAACCACACACTACAACCCATGTGAACCCAACAGTTGATGTGATCACCGGCAACAGTGGCCTTCGTCCGAGGAGGTCCCAAGGCTAACAATTTCACGGTGGCCCCACGGGCTTACCGTCCGCACCACCATCCCCCGTGTGATCTGGCCCCAAAATCCCTTCACCGATGGCCTCGGAACCTCATCATGGTAACATGTGGGCGCCCCCTCCCTGGAGAACGGGGCTCGGGTTTCTCTGGCTTCACATGCGTAGAGCGACATGCACAAACCTCTAAACTTGTCGCGATGGTCTGTGGCAACTGCCTCATCACCCATACGCGAGAGGACTACGTCATCACCGGCTTCACCACCAGCGACAACACAAACCTGGTCCACGTCGTGTCAATCTTGGACGACTAAAGCAGTGATGGTGGTGCTCCAACACGCCCTGGAGGAGAGCCAGCGCACGGGGTAGGCTTGGAGGAGGCCCTCGCGCTGTTGGCGGCAGGGAACTGTGTCTACCACCAGGCGTCGTCGCCGTTGCCCGAGCCAATGCCCACACCCACGGAGCCCGCGCCGGTGATGTACGCGTGGATCGACATCATTCGCCAGTGAGTGAGCGCGCTGCCTATCGCGCTGGGCGAGACACCAGAGCAAGAGGCACCCTACAATCTACACGGAGCACTAGTGGCAGCGCGCTGGCGGAGGAGCGCGCCCATGACGAGCGCCAAATACAAGCTGAACGTGAGGAGGGGGAGCGTCGTGCCCACTAAGCACGGGAGGAAGAGGAAGAGCGTCGAGAGCAGCAACAGGAGGAGAAGGAGCACGTGCGCCGCGCAGCACTGCCGCCAACGGAGCAGACGACCGAGGAGGCGGCGCGGACGGCATGGCAGACCCATTCCCGTGGACTGCCTTGCTGCCACACTTTGTCGACCTCACCGGCGACGATGACAACGATGGCGCCGCCTAGGATGGCGTGCTGGGTGGCTGGATTGCGTTTTTTTAGTTTTTTAGTTTATTAATGTTTAAGTGGACTTTGGCTTGCGGTTGGCTGGTCGTTTAATGTTTAATTATGTAAATTTTTTAGACATGTTTCGAGAAAAAAATAGTCCAACAAGAAAAATCCGTCAGTCATGTTGGGTGAGGCAGTCGACCCAAAAAAAACCCGGATGAACCCGTCCGCTCGGCCAACCAAAGCGGACAAAATCTGATGTGTCGACGGGTTGGAGTTGCTCTTATCTTCATGTAGGTGTTCTCATGGACATGGGTACACGCCTTTTGATTTCCACCAGACATCTCTGCAACAAAACTTGCCAATCAAACGAGAGAGACAGCCGCCACAGGAATATCTCCGGCGGCCACAAGTACGCCGCACTTGTGTCATGTGCCGTTATTCACCTGCCCTGCGTCGAATACTCGACAACTTGACACAGCGGCTATGATGGGCCGTTTCGCTAGGGGCAGTTCTAGTCCTAGAGTCCTGCAAATAGGATGCGTTGTCCTGGAGCACCTTGCAGTGT
The DNA here is from genome assembly GCF_003073215.2 of Triticum urartu. NCBI lineage: Eukaryota > Viridiplantae > Streptophyta > Magnoliopsida > Poales > Poaceae > Triticum > Triticum urartu. The sequence goes on from NC_053023.1 coordinate 140,183,415, forward strand.
CGCGCCGGTACGTAGCACGTACAGTAGCTCATTTGCATGAGGGCACCGCCGATTATGGGCCGGGCAGAAAGAGCGTTGTGGCATGTGCAGTGTCTGCCGCCCTTGTCGAACCAGTCCCAGTCTCTTTATGCATGCATGCACTCTGTCGACCTGCTGCTGCTGATTCACTCATCATAATCTGTCGACGCGCTCGCCTTCTTCCCAACCCCGCCCACCCACCAACTTTCGATCTACGTCTGCTTGCTAGATAATGGAAATACCCCGCCTGCCGTTGCGAAAGTCTGTTTACCAAAGCATGGCGTGTTCCTTCTTTTGAACCCAGTACGGTTCCCGGTTCAACCGAGCGAATCCCAAAAGTTAACTGTCAAGCCCACCAAATCCTGCCCGACCGGTCGTCGATCGCACAGATGCATGCCGCGGGAAAGGTTTGTGGCGATCCACGAAATCAGTGCCAAGCAGAAACTTCGTGCACGATTCGTAGAGCTTGCCGCAAGACCGCGTGCTCCGCATTTGGGTTTGGCCGTTTGGGTAAGTCGTCAAGTCAGCTGGGTTTGAGATTTCACGCATCATATCTTTCCTCAAAGTTGCATAAGGCCAACTCCACCGCACGACCCCAAACGGACATCCGCTTTGATCGGATTTTGTCCGTTTAGGATGACAATGGGTTGGCCCATGTCCATTTCTGTTCGTTGACCCGTGGGTGGGTCCAACGCGTGGCCGCATCCCAAATCATGTTCGGGATGGACGTAATTAAAAAAACAAAAAAACTAAAATGAAATGCTGAAAAAAATAAACGCAAATATAAAAACATAAAACATAAATTAACCATCACAGCTACAAAACGGCCTAGTTTCACGGTTCACATTGCCATAATTAACATAAAGACAAAATAAAAATGGCCGCCGCCTGCACGCTCCTGTTGTGCCCATCGATGCCGTCGTCGTCGCCGTCTTCAGTGGCCGTCGGTGTCGTCGTCGTTGCTGACGAGGTCGACGTAGTTCCGCGGCGTCAACAGGTGGGCCGACGGTGCGTGGTAGACGTGGGCGGGCTGGAAGGAGGGAGGTGCCTGCACCACCTCCTCCCGTGGCGACGCGTCCCACTCCGATGACCGCGGCGGCGTGGGGAACCAGTTCGCGATCCCCACGGCGTTGGTCATCTCCGGAGCCGAGCACGACCAGCTCCAGTGCTGCCCAACCAGGGTCGGGTGGAACGTGGCCACTGGCTCCTCCTCCACCACCTCCTCCGCCCTCGCCATCTCCAGCTCGGGGATGGCGACGTCGCCGGCCGCAGATAGGGCCATCGTCTCCTCGAGGCCCGGCCATTGGTGCATATGTGCGTGTTCATGGAGTCCTCCATGACACGTTGCATGAGCCGAGCCTCCTCCTCTGTTGTCATGCGAGGAGGTGGAGGTGGTGACGGAGATGGGAACGGCGACGGCGTGGGCGTGAGGCCGCGCACCTCCTGACGTGGCTGCCGCGGCCCCGACACTGTGCTGGCAAAATAGGAAGCGCGCCGCACGTCGTGCTCGCCCTGGAGTCACGTGTCCTAGAGCACGGAGTCGGGGGCACGCCTTTCGTCGTAGTAGAGGTCGTCGGGGAGGAGGCGGCGTCGGCGCGCGATCTCATCACGGCGCGCACGACCGCTCATCGGGACCGGCGGGATCGCGACCCGGCCGACGGAGAGGTGCCAGTTGTTGGGGAGGTGGACGTCGCTTCACGGGACCGGCGTCCGCGTCTCCCAATAACGCCGTCATACGTCCATGCCCAGGTACTGCCGGTCGCGCTCGTCGGCGGCCCTAGGGCGATGCTCAACGGGGCAGGCGCGGGGGCCCGACGCGGTGGCGAAGCGGCCTCCTCTTTCACGGAGCCGCGGTGGCGTCCCGAGGAGGAGCCGGCCTCGCGGTCGTGCTTCCCCTTGCGGCCGTGGTTCCAGAACCCTATGGCCGCGAGGTGGACGGCCGGCGAGCTCGAGGACGGGGAGAGGCGAGGGTTTATGGTTTGGGGATGTCGGGTTTTGAGGAGGTAGCGGGCTGGAAGTGGGAAGTGTGGACGACGACCGGTCCACGGCCTCCCCATTTAAAAAGGACGGCGACCGTGCGCCTGGGCGGATGTCAAGTGGGGTCGGCCGCACATGCGCATTGATATTGACGGGTGGGAGGTAGGTGGCCGCCTGCCACGCGGCCCCGATGCGGACGAGCATCGCGTTCGTTTGCTGTCCGCCGCGACCCAAACTCGGCGCATATTTGCGCTCGAAATGGGCCAGTCCAAATACAAAACGGACCAGGTGGGTCTAGGCCGTCGTGCGCTGGATCGTCTGATTTGTCCCTTTTACTTCAAACAGACGAGGCTGGATGGGATAGGGTCGCGCGATGGAGTCGGCCTAACAATGTCATGTCTTCTTTTTTTAGAGGGCATGCACGCCAATCTGATGTTAGCCGTTGCTTGTGCTTAGGGCCGTAAGAAAAGCTGAGGTTCGTGAGCCGCTCGAAATTAACTCGTCTTTTGTCTCGACTCGAGACGGGCTAAACGGAATGAGCTGAATACGAGCACTTTATGTACCTCGGTCAAGAAATGTGTTGATCTTGAACCAACACTTGCTCGCTCCATTTTAGCTCGATATAATATAATTATATTAAATAATTCTAATACATATTAGAAGGAGATGTGATAATTAATTCCTTATATGTTGTATACAATTTTTATCCATGTTATCTACTAGCAAACATGAAAGCTTAATTAAGCAAGGACAAAATTAGGCCTTCCTCAAAATGGTGCGTGGTCAGCAATGTGTTAAACACTCTTTTGTTTTTTGTCCAAGTTTGAGCACAGATGCACTTCTATTTTTTTTCTCTTGCTAGTTCATCCACGGTCTCTTTCCATTAAGTACCGGTCTTTAGTTGAAAGGGAATAAGTCAAACTACCTTGTTTTTTTATGTTATCATCTTTTTTTTTGAACCAAGGACCGTAGAACAATCGTTCTACGGTATTTTATATTAAAATCAAAAAAGTATGTACAGGGCAAAAGGAAAACAATAGTAACAAGAAATCTAAAGCTCAAGATGCCTAGTCCACGTGGCATCATTATAATCAATGAAAACATGGAGCGTTCCCTCCGTACCGAAGAGCACACAACGTCCATTGCGGTTGAAGTACAAAGCGGCCCTATCAAGCCGCACAACCCCTTGGCTATTAGGCCATCAGACTTCCCCACGCAGGACCGGTTAGTTCTATATACCGATAGTCTGGCAACTTCAGGGCTGGATTAGCAGCCTAGCCTCTGTCGACCGCCACATACATCAGCGGAATTCGTCTTGCGCGTGCACAATTATGCTCTCAAAATATCTTGGGCATCGGCGGAGGCAATATACGACATGCCTATACAAAGGTTCGACCTTATACGGCCTTGCCCTTTCTCTAACCATCCTTTCCTTTTTACCACATGTAAATCAAAACCTACTCATTCTTCGGACACACGAGGACTCCTTCCGAGCCCGGTTCCGTATAGATGGCCGAAGGCCATTCCTTTAAAGAAATCTTTCTTATTTGGGCGAAAAGCGGCGCAAACGTGCGACAGGAAGACCACAACTTCGCTCAGGAACCTGTATAGAGCTTTTCCCTTAGCCCTAGACCCCCGGCATGTAAAATGGCCTTGGTGATTATGGTACATTCTGTAAGATTACGTTTTGACGTATCAATTAGATTTAAGTAAACTAAAATTCTTACTTGGTATCGTTTTTTATTCCACCTGCTAAGTGGTCCCACGTACACACACTACAAAAAAAGACACATCCGTGACATTTTGGGCCAAACGAAATTTTTTTCTGTCATACATATGACACTTCTATGACGATAATTGTGACAAAACCCGGTATCATCATAGATGTGGTGGGCTCCTACTTCTATGACAAAAAATCATGACAGAAAATGGGCTTTTCGTCCTGGGCGGGCCGGAGACGCAGCTGCATGACATTCTTTGGGCCGTCCATGACGGAAAAAACCATGGTAGAAGCGAGGGGGAGGAAAATTTTCAGGAGTTCCCGGTTACGGTGGGAGGTCGGGGGCCGAGCGATGCGTGTTTCTCTCGTACACGTACGCGCGTGTGTGCGAGGCGTTGACTCTAACTGAACCCGAGCGAGGCGTTGGACTCTAACTGAACCCGAGCGATCGATCGATGGCTGTTAACTGAACCCGATCAAGTGATTCCTTCGCTACTGCTGCTAACTGAAGCCGATCGATTGGATGAACAGTGAGCGTTGGGGGGGGGGGTGGATGAACAGTGAGCGGTGGCATTGCCTCTAGATGAACAGGACCCCGTGGTGTGGAGGGCTGGATGAACAGTAGACGATGGAGGGGTGCCCGTGGAGGGGTGGTTGAACAGGACCCCATGGTGTGGAGGGCTGGATGAACAGTAGACGGTGGAGGGGTGCCCGTGGAGGGGTGGTTGAACAGTAGCCGGTGGAGTAGCGCGCGGTGGAGGCTGGATGAACAAGAGCCCGTGGAGGCTGGAGGAGGTCGACGGTAGCCCGTGGAGGCTGGAGGAGGTCGACGGTGGAGATGAACAGTATCCCGTGGAATCCCGTTTTGTGGTACGCCACACCCCTCCGATGAACAGGACCCCTGTTTTGACCATAGGAGGTCCGTTTCGTCTGTTTTGCGGTACGCCACACCCCTTCCCGATCAACAGGACCTCCATTTCGACCGTAGGAGGTCCGTTTCATCCGTTTTGCGGTACGCCACACCCCTCCTGATCAACAGGACCCCCGTTTCGACCGTAGGAGGTCTGTTTCCTCCGTTTTGCGGTACGCCACACCCCTCCCGATCAACAGGACTCCGTTTCGAACGTAGGAGGTCCGTTTCCTTCGTTTTGTGGTACGCCAAGCCTCGTTTCCATCGCCTGTTCCGTCCAAGCCCTCCCGATGAACACGACCACGCATTCCGTTCTGACCCAGCCGGTTGGCTCCCACGCGTTCCGTTGCCTCCCGATGAACACGACGCATTTTGTTGCCTCCCCATGAACATGACGCATTCCATTGCCTCCCCATGAACACGACGCATTCCGTTGCCTCCCCATGAACACGACGACGACGCTGTTTCTCCGTTCCGACCTAGCCATGTACACGAGCCCTAGCCGTACGTATGCGCGAGTAGGCGCTCGAGACCCCGCCCGTATGTACACATACGTGGCCGTATTTTTTTTCTTGCACCCTGGCCGCTGTACGTACGTGTACATGCTACGTGCGCGCCTCTACTACGACACGTGCGCGCCTCTACATCCACCAGTATATATGTATGTACACGTTTGCGACCAGAATGACAACGCTACGTACGCTTCGACCAGGTGGGTCCCGACTGTCAGGCACTTCCTTGCGTGCGAAGATGTAGCTGGTGGGTCCCAGCAGTCAGGGGGGAAATGTTTTTTCTGCGAAATACGATGGCCCGTCCGGTGGGTCCCCGCTGTCAGGTGGAGAAATAATTTTTTGCACGTAATATGGAGGCACTTCCTTGCTGCGGCCGTGGACCCAGCTGTCAGCCTCTCCACGTACAGCCCACGTCCGATGGAAGCCGTTCCTTGACCACATTAACCATGCCGCGCCGAGAGCACCAGGGCGGTGGACGACGGCGAGGCCTAGGAAGGGGACGACGCGGAGCCGGGGAAGACGCGGCAGTGGATGACCGCGCGTAGAGGAGTACGAGGGTTCACTGGTTGGCTGCGGTGTGAGGCTGCTGTCGCCGCAGAATAACAGGGGGTGTGGGTGAGTAGAGGGATGGCCTGGCCAGCGGTGGAAGTAGTAGGGGGTGGTGAGGCCTCCGCCGCATCGTAGCCGACCACGGGAGGCAGGAGCACGAGGCACGACCGGCGCTGGTTTGGGTGGCTGGAGCAAGAAGACCAGAGGTTGAAGAAGCACTACGGCCGTTGGATGGACATCATACGGTCACTGGAACTAGAATCGTGCATATTGACTAAGTTGACAAAGCCCTCCGTCCTCGTCAACTTAGTAGGCCCACAAGTCAGCCTGCCACTATACTGGGTCCCAACTAACAGGGGGAGTATTTATTTTTTTTGTGCGTAATAAGGAGGCACTTCCTTGCGTGCGAAGATATAGCTGGTGGGTCCGAGCTGTCAGCGGTGGTAACGTTTTTTTTCACAAAATACAGAGGCCCTTTCGGTGGGTCCCTGATGTCAGGTGGAGGAATCATTATTTTGCGTGTAATAAGGAGGCATTTCCTTGCGTGCGGCCGTGGACCCAGCTGTCGGCCTCTCCACGTACCGTCCACTTTAGATGCATGTCGGTCGTTGACCACGTTGACCAGGCTGCGCCGAGAGCACCAGGGTGGTGGACGACGACAAGGCCTAGGAAGGGAACGACACGAAGGTAGGAAAGACTCGGCAGTTGTTTCCCATGCGGAGGGGAGTACGACTGTACGAGGGTTTACTGGTTCGTCTGCCGTCACCGGAGAATAACAACAGGTGTGGGTGAGTAGAGGGATGGCTAGGCCAGCGATAGGAGTACGGTGGGCAGTGAGGCCTACGCGGCAGCAGAGCCGACCGCGGGGAGGAGGGAGTAGGCAGTCCCGCCGGCGCTTGTTTGAGCGGCTGGAGCAGGAAGAGCAGAGATTGAAAAAGCACGACGGTCGTTGGATGGCCATCCAACAGTCACTGCTTGTGCGTCAACCTTTTTTTAGGAAAGCCTCAAATATGAGGAAAACAACATACAACCCATCTGCCATTATTTCTAATAATTTACAGCCCATTTGCTAATTATTAAGGTTTTTTTGGAGACCATATTCTTTTTGTTGGCATTACAGCCCATATTGTGGCCACGGTTAAAAAATTATACGAAATTTTGCATATTTCGGTGTGGTCCGAACTGTTTTTAATCCCGAAATTTCGACTCACATTCAAACTGATTTTAAAAATAAATGTATATCAATATAAAATCCTACAAGTTCTCCACGCATAAAAATTAATGTAATTTAAAATCTCGAAATGAAAAAAAGTTATTTGAAACTAATTGCCGGTTTGATGTGTTTTAAAAATGTACAGCCCATTTCTCATTACTGATGGGCCATTTTCTCGGCCAGCCGAATGAAAGCTCTCCTCGTCTTGAAAGATTTGCAGCCCAACAGGCCTGACAAAGCGACTTACTTGGCAAATCACAAAAAAATTGGGCTGTGGCCGTGGACCTAGCCGTCAGCCTCTCCATGTACAGTACTCTTCCGATGGAATGTCGTTGACCACGTTGACCACGCCGCGCCGAGAGCACCAAGACGGTGGACGACAGCGAGGCCTAGGAAGGGGACGACGCGAAGCCGGGGAAGACGCGGCAGTGGATGCCCACGTGGAGAGGAGTACGAGGGTTCACTGGTTCGGCTGCGGTGTGAGGCTGCCGTCGCCGCAGGGCCTGGCTAGCGGTGGGAGTAGTAGGGGGTGATGAGGCCACAATGGCAGCACAGCCGGCCACTGGAGGCAGGAGCAGGAGGCCTCGCCGGTGCTGGTTTGGGCGGCTGGTGCAAGAAGAACAGCGATTGAAGAAGCAGCAGGACCGTTCGATTCAAATACAACGGTTACTGCTACTAGAATCGTTTGTTGACTATGTTGACAAGCCCTGCGTACGCGTCAACTTAGTAGGCCCACAGGTCAGCCTCCCAACCGGTGCGCCCCAGATGTCAGTGGGAGGAATCATTTTTTCGCATAATAAGGAGGCAGTTGATTGCGTGCGTCCAGGCCAGCGGAGGGAGTAGGGTGGGCCGGGGAAGCCTGCGCGGCATCACAGCGGGCCACAAGAGGAGGGAGCAGGCAATCCCACCGGCGCTAGTTTAGGCGGCTGGAGCAGGAAGATCAGAGATTGAAGAAGCACGTCGGCCGTTGGATGGACATCCAACAGTCACTGCTGCTAGAATCGTGTGTTCACTGACAAAACCTTGCGTAAACAAATCAGCCTCGAAATCTGTGACGTGTACAGCCCATTTGCTATTATTTTTATAATTTTTACTCATTTGCTAATTCATATGGAATTTATTGCAGCTCGTTTTCCATTTTTAGAATTGCTGGCCATTTTCTGGTCAGTACCAGGGTCAAAAAATTAACTAAGTATGTGGGAAATTTTGAAAAAAATCGCAAATTTTTGCTGGGGAACGAAATATTATTAATCCAAAAATTAATAGCCATACTAAAACAAATTTAAAAATAAATTAGTACTATGTCATGTTAAATCCAATGAAATACGTATAAGATATCAGTGAAGAACAAAAACAAAAAAATAAACTTATATCCCATTTGCTATAAATTTTTTGGAATTTTCAACCCCTTTTGATATTACTTTTAACAGACATTGACCATACTCTTAAGCTAGGCCGGAATGCATCCCTCCTCGTCTTGAAAGATCTGCAGCCCAGTAATTCGGAGAAAACAAATAGGCCTAACTTGGGTATTCTTCAAAAAGAAATACTGGGCTACCTATTTTCCCAAAGAACTGGTGCATGAGCATTTAGCTTTATTTATTTATTTACTTATTTATGTTTAGGGGACCATGAGCATGTACCTGGGCCGGATTCATGTGAGAGCCTCCCTTCCAATTAATTATGGGCTTCTCTATTGGGCCTTCATCAGTGGGTTGCATGTTATCAACAAGTGGAAAATGTGTTCCGTACGAAAAATAGTATGCGCTACGTACGGTACGGGGCACTAAAGGATCGAACCGTGCAACGACTTTCAAAACATTGTATTTGTCATTCTAACAACACATTTATTCAACCAACAGACGAAATATACTACTGATTGTACATTAAAAACAGCAGCAGCAGCAACCAGGGCTGGGGGGGGGGTGCAACAGAAGCAGTAAGCAGGCCAGAAGAGTGAAGACCTCCACGAGCATCCAGCTGCCGCGACCATCGACGAGCACCATCCAAGACGTGTTCATGCCGACCCAGTACATACCGTTAATGTATTTGAGGCTGACGGGGATCGGATCGCAGTCAAGGGGGTTGATGCTCGCCACCCAACGATCGTTATGCTGCGTGACACGTCGTTTCTGAAGATCAGGCGGCATCAGCAAGCAAGGAGCTGGCTTAAAAAGCTCTGGCCTGAGGGCTTTGAGTAAACGGTACAGCCCCGACGAGCACGCGGCGAGAGGCATGGTACTGAGATGGTCCACACGCGAAACAATGAGCTTGATTACCTCTGTGGGGAGCGAATTCCAGCCACTCTTTCGGCGGACGCTGCTCGGTTCTGCCATTGTTAGTGCTTGGGTTTCGGACGAGGGGGGGGGGGAGGCGCCTTAGCGGGGATGGAAGATTGAACGAGATTATGTGTGGATAAAGATGGAGAAGCGAATATGTGTTGCGGTAAGTGGACAGGTGATGATGACTACAGCATGCCGCTTGACTTACGAGACACATACCAGCAGCGTAGGGTCATGTCGATGCCAGACAACTTGCTTGAGTGATTACAGTACTGGTACTCCCTACAGTGCTATGCCCTAACTTGCTTGAGTAGAGTAGTAGAGTAGGACTCTGCTCTACTACTAGCACCGGAGGAGTAGTATATTCTAATCTAAAATAGTTACAAACTTCAATGCCCGAGCATGGAACGACTACGAACCGTGCTCAAAGACCGTGTCTACGTGCTGTTTGGACATGGGCGACAACCTCAACGCCAATGGTGCTGCTCCCGTTGCACCGTATGTGTTTCTGTCCTTCCTGTTCGAAATCGTGGTAGAATTCATGATTTATTTTGTGCTTATTCGGATTAAATCTCGTAGTAACTTGCTCATATATTCAGTTGGCGCAACCTCCTCTACAGCCACTCCCGTTTCATGGACGGCCTGGTCGATGCCTCCAAGGAGCCCTTTGTCCACTGCTATGAGTGCCCGATGCCGTTTTGTGGCTCGCCGGCGGACATGGTGCATCACCTCACGGATGCGTGCAGTGGTCACTGCTGGCCCTTGGCGGAGAACATCAAGTACGAGACGTGCTACCCGTTCAGCATGCCGGAGTCGCTGGAGGATCACCGCCACCTGCTAGTCTCGGAGGAGGACGGCAGCGTCTTCCTCTTAATCATGGGCACCAGCGAGGCCCGCGTAGGCCGCCGCCCCGTCTCTGTAATGTGCGTCAGGGGCGACGCCGCTGACGCTGACACTGACACGAGGCCGATGTACGGGTGCGTGGTCAGTGTTACTACCCCTCTGGGTCGCGTGTGCGGCGACATCGGCCTCATCGAACGGACTTGGACTTTGGGGAGCTGGGACTATACCACCAATGTGGACTTGGAAAACCCATGGCATCCTTTACCCGCCGACGCAGTGCACGGGGACTCCAAGGAGGTTCACCTGGACATACACATTATCAAGTTAAATGTTGATCATTAGTCTTCGCTCAATGTAATCCGCTGTCTAAGCATGTGGAGACTTCCAAGCAAGATCTTGCTCTATTGGAGTATCGCGCATGAATAAAAGTGTATCCATTTATGGTTTAGTCTAGAATCTTCCATGTATGAATTTTTACTACAGTACTGGTGAAAGACTTACGATGACCCATTTCTTACATCTCCTCTGCCCGCTTGCAAGTCATCCTGATTTAATCCCTCCGTCTAGGTGTATAAGGGCATGGTTAATATTACTTAATAGTATAGCCAACTGTTGACTATAAGAAAGTGCCATGTTATCCGTAGCCAACATGTATAACAATCGATACTCAAAAACTAATTCTTAAAGATCATTTCTTGCAAAGCACAATAAGTGTTATTTCTTCACAAGTTTTGGATGCATGTTGAACAGTTGAACGCTTTTGTTTGCAAAAGATACCTTTTTATCTATTTCACCCGGATGTTTGTGAGCTCTAGAGATGAAATAATATCCGAAGAAACCTATAGATACCCATTACACATGAGATGACCCCCACATCCTTTGTCAAAATAAACAACTCCCCGATCAATGCATTTCACTCTTCGGTGCAACGCACGGGCACCTTACTACTATAGATTAGTACGACCAAAAATTGAACTAACATTATATATAGCACGATAAATGCTGATGCATGTCACCTAAAATTATATCATTCAAAACTATGTTCAAATACGAATCCAACGATATAGTTTTTGTTGACATGCACTAACATTTTGCCAGTTAAATCTTCAGTCAAATTCAATGGGGGACTAATAAACCACGACCGATGTAGTACAAGTGTAGAGGGCGACACTGCACGGGAGTCTCACCTCTCACCCCGCTCGTGGCGTGGCAGTAAAGCCGTCATATCACAAAACCCAACCACTCCCAGTAATAAGTGGCCTGGTAAAATAAACGGACAAGCAACCATCACATCCCTCCGTCTTTTTTGCATTTCATCTCTCTGCATTTACTTTCTCCGGTTCATCTCGCACACTCGATCCCTAGCTACTACTCCTAGGGCCAGTTCTTTTTGCGGCTTCCCCAGCTTTTCCCACAAGACTAGTCACAGTGGAGAGTAATAATAAGGCGCCTCACTCATTTATTTGGGCTTCTAAACTACTACTCCGTCCTGGTTTTTTCCTCACCATTGTAATTTGTGCTAAATTTTGACCAAAGATTTAACTGGTTTATTCCTCACCATTGTAATCCCTCCATCTAGGTGTGTAAGTCATCTTACGAAAACCAAATAATCCCAAAACACTTAGGCGCGGTGCATTAACTTCTACCTCGTTTCTTGTTTCTTGACATATCAACCAATATGAGATAAAGAGTGTGCATGCTTTTAATGACTTGAGATATCAAACACGACATGCAGTGGTTAGTTCATTGCATGCAATACTATTAATTAGCAAATAAACATTAACGTTTCTCGTTTTCTCCTCCTCCTTGGTCACGGTGTATAGCCTAAGATGACTTACTCACCTAGACGGATGGAGTTGTGCATGTGACATGCATTAACATTTCATTAGTTAAATTTATGATCAAAATTTGACATGGATTACAATGGGGACCAATAAACCAGGATGGAGGTAGTAGTTATGGGATTACTAATCTAGAAGCCTAAAAGAACTGGCCCCTGGTACTCCTACTAGTAGTAGTACTCAAGTTGGAATTCCAATTGCACGGCACAACTTGTTGGCAAAAAATTCAATACAGGATGTAGGAAGCGGCTTGGGAATTTGCATGCCTTTCCAACCAGTGAGATACTCCGTACAAAGTACGACAGAGAAATAAGCACAGAGAAGGAAGCCAAAAGTAAACAATCAAACGAGCATTTTTGCATTTGTTTTGTATTGAATCGTTTCACAAGCTTGACTAGTGCTGTTTTTCTACTTTTACAAAAACCGCATCGTAATGTTAAAACGTGCATTTGCACGTACTCCCTCCGTCCGGGTTTATTAGGCCTAAAGACAACTTCTCTTAAACCAAGACACATAGTAATTTGCTCACATTAATTCTTCCATTCCACTCCCAATGCACTCTCTCACATGCATGCAGCCAATGAAAAAGCACACATGAAGTGTATTAACTATTCAGCCATGGCACCAACAACAATAGCTTTCAATACAACCAATGAAATGGTTGCATGCATGCACCTTTCCAACGCGGGGCCTTATAAAAGCGGACATGCTTGTGATGCTGAGAGGCCTAATAAACCCGGACGGAGGGAGTACATAAGTAATAGTAGTACTCCCTCCGTCTAGGTGTATAAGTCTTCCCTCCTTCTTGGTCATGGTGCACAACCAAAGATGACTTATTGACCTGGGGAGTAGCACAGTCTGCAAGCATATATCGAGAGAGATGTATAGTGCGATAGTATATAGTAAAGTTTGTGCTATATGCACGTACTTGCAAAATGCGTACGAATACACAAGGTTTCCAAACTTTCACTTGTACATACTTAATTAAGGATGCTAAAAATTCCTGAACCTTCGGGATTTATCATTTGCGTCCCAAAACTAATGAGATCGCCTTACGAAACAAAAATTATACTCCTCCTAAAAGCCACGGCGCTCGCAGGAGCGCTTGCGGCGCGCCACAAGTGCCCTGGTGCGCGGCCATTTCCCAGCGCGCCGAACAACGCCTCTTCCTCAGCCTCACAACTCGCGAGGTGCTGATTGGCAGCTAGCCGGCGAGCGAGCGCGATCTCACCGATGTGGTGATCCGGCGCCAACAGGTACTCCTCGCTGGAAGCATGCACCCGGTCCATGTACCACCAAGCGTAGATGAGGCGCTTGGGCCCGACTGCACTCAGGGCGTCGGCACGGGCGTCCTCCACCACCCTCACGGCCCTCGCACGAGCCTTCTGCCAAAGAGCCAATTGCCTGACTCTCTCGGACGCGACATAGGCCTCCCAGGCAGCTTGTTCCGCGGTGCGCTTCTCTTCCTCGGCCTTCTTCTCCGCCTCTATTTTGGCGTGCTCTGTTGGAGGCAAAGCCTCCCACAAGGCGACATCCATTTCTTTCCAAAGCTCCTCAAGGCTGGGGGGCTCGGCGGGCGGCGCGGCGTTCTCCTCATAGCGGGGAGCCGACGCATCCTCTGGCGCGCGTGCTGGCGAGATTGGGAACGCCGACGCATCCACCTCGACGTGTCGCGGCGAGGAGCGGAACACCGACGCGTCCTCCTCGACTAGTGGCAGCGAGGAATGGAACGGCGACGCATCGCGTCGCGGCGAGGAGCGGAACGCCGACGCGTCCTCCTCGACTAGTGGCGGCGAGGAACGGAACGACGACGTGTCGCGTAGCGGCGAGGAGCGGAACACCGACGCGTCCTCCTCGACTAGTGGCGGCGAGGAACGGAACGGCAACGCGTGGCCGTCCGTGCGGTGCAGCGAGGGGCTCCTAGGGCTTGGGAGGGGCGATGCCATGGTGGTCGACGTGAGAGGGAGGGGGAGGAGATAGCGATGAACGTGAACGTGAGGGGGAGGAGATAGCGATGTCGTGGGAGGCGCAGTATTTATAGCGAGCAATGGCACACCTACGTAAGATATGGACCGACCTGCACTGACTTAACTGCAGGTCCAGTTGCGTCACTGACATGTGGGCCAGACCCCTGTTGGGCCCATATGTTAGTGACCCAATGCACCTGCAGTTAAGTAACAGCTACATGGGCATATTTGTTGGAGTAAATGACGAGGGAGCGAAGGGGTGGAAATATTGCTGGTCACAACGGATTGGACGAGCGTGGGGGAGGAGAGTCATGCATGCAGATTAAATTAACCCTGCTAAAAAACGATATTTTAAACATGGCTACTCGATCTGTGGCAACTGGCGAGCCACCACGCTCCAAGTCGTTCACTTGTGGTCCTGACCATCAACTCCTATGGATCAAATTATCACGCGAGCTGACTATTCATACAAAGGTGCTCCACCACGTACCCGGTACCCGCGAATGCAGCAATCATGCACCTAGGGTTTTAGGGTTTATTTGTTAACGTCGCCTTTATGTAACACTCATGTGTACGAGACAGCGAGAGGCCGACTGCGTGCGTGCGCCTCTTCTCTTCGTATATGTACTCCACCGTTTGTCTGGTGTCCAAAAAATTATAATAACTACTAGCAATGTGCCAATGCGTTGCCACACGATCAAAATAGATTAATACATATTCACCGATTTGATAGAAAAAAGTCTAGTTTTGAAATACGTATATCACTAAAAATATGTTATGTTTCACTCAAAATATATTCCTTTGGCGGTTTTGATGAGATAAGGGAGGAATGTTGTTGGTTTCAAGATTCGAGAAGTGGTATATGTCTAATTTCTACTCTTACTAGCAAGATGCCTGTGCGTTGCACGGAACATCAAGATCTTGTGGGAGAAAAGGATGAACGAGGGAAGGCCGTATGTGCAAATGTGGTGAAGAGTGCAGGTAAATTGCCATATTTTCCTTCCTACCCGTCAGATATAAATCGGACGACCTACATTGCAGGATGGCAGGCCCACCATCATCACCAACTCTATTTTTTATCCCTACTCTTATAAAAAGCATTGTCGGTGATGATCGTGTGCCTACCATCCTGCAATATAGGCCATCCGATCTATATCTGACGGATAGGAAGGAAACTATGGCAATTTTGCAAAAAGATACCCACACCCCTCTCCACATTTGCAAATAAGGCCTTCCCTCGTTCATCCTTTTCCCCCACAAGATAAACTACTCATACAAATGCATCTTGATGTTTCGTGCAATGCATGGGCATCTTACTAGTTGTTGCAAAAAGCCCATGTGTGTGTGTGAGAGAGGGAGAGTGGAGGAGGACGGAGTGCATGTGTGACAAAGACACAAGGAGTGTCTGTGCGATAGGTATCAGCTTAAAATGAGGTGATAGTGTGTGTGTGTGCACGATCGAGAGGGCGTGTCTCAAGAAGGGAAGAAAAATCTACATAGATACAAGGAGCGGGAGAGAGACATGTATGCGATGGTGGAAGCACGAGTGTGCGGGTGTATAAACCTATCTAGAGGCTAGCTAGTCGATAAATGTTTGTGAGAGAAATATGAGTCAGGGTGTGAAAGCAAGAGTTTTGTGTGTGTGAGAGAGAGACGGTAGTCGGGAAGGGGAGTGGAAGCAGGAGTTGTGTGTGTGTGTGTGTCTGTGAGAGAGAGAGATAGGAGACAGTAGTCGGGGTTGTCTGATCAGTAAACAAATGAATAATGTCAGTCTAGGATGGAGACGAAAAGGAGACCGCAACAAATGTTGTGTCTACAGGAGAGAGAGAGAGAGTAATTTTAGTGGTATGAGTCATATGTAGAGACATATAGGGTGTGTGAGAGAATCCCATAGAGAGAAAGACAAAGTGAAAGACGAGTGGAGACTGTGTGTGTGGCGGTGAAAAAGAAAGCTTAGGTATCGAGTGATACCAGAGAACAGTAGAGACGTGAGAGATAATGAAAACCGTGTAATGTATAATGATAGGGAGAGTGTGACACTTCTCAAGGGAGACGTCGACAAACCATGTTTGCGAGGATAGGAGAAACATGAAGTGAGCGTGCGGGTGAGCTGGAGAAAAGAGAGTGATAGCTACCTGAAGGAGCATGCATACGAGAGAGATGGGCGTGAAAGGAGTGAACAAAAAAGGGATTCAAGTATTTGAATTCGAGATGATGATACATGTAATCCATACCCGAACCAAAGTTGATCTATCAAACATGCATACTCATATGAATTCACGCACATCTATGTTATTTAATATGTAGATATTACTGATGCATACATTTTAGTAGAACATAATTTGGTTAAATTTTTTCGAATTCAACCTTAAGATTTCGAGATTGTTGTATTTGTAAATCATATTATACATATAAAGGAGCAGCATTCTTTGTTGTTCTTTTGAAAGTATATATAAAAATGATGTATATAGAATGTAATTCCAATTGAAAATGGATCCCGCCCGAAAAAAATAGAATACAAACGGGATTCGAATTGAGTTGGCATGGTAAACGTGTACTCTGCAAAATTTGAACGAAGCGGGGAAAGTTGTAGTAACCGCCCAAAACCAAAATCTGCGAGATGGAAATCACTACTGCCTATCCCTGCCACGCAAAGCCTATCTGCTGGATTTCTATAGGTTTCGATAGGGGTAGGTTTGTAATTTCACCCAAACGTGACGTAACTGCCTCTCACCCAGATTCATACATGGTGGGCGCCAAAACACAGTGTGTCCTCGGCCGAAATCGACTCCCTCCCCGATTCATATTCATACACGGTGGGCGCCAAAAACAAACTCTCATCTGCAAATATTCGGTGTACGCGAGATTACCGTCCTATCCCCAACCAACTAATGTTGCTGTGATGTAGTAGAAATTTGAAACGAGGGCTAAGTTTGTAAATTTCCTTGCATTTGAGACAAGCACGCCCTGAATACATGGTTCCCCCCTTCCTCTCTACCTCCCTTTTCCCCATTCGTATTCCGTGGGTGCCAAAACACCCTCTCCACCCACCCTCCTCCGTCCACCGCCGTCCGCCACCCCATCCACCGCCGTCCTCCTCCACCATGCCGGAGCTGATACCCCGACACCGCCGTCCATTACAAGAGATCGACCTCTCTCATCCACAGCTTCGGACCAGGATCCTTGCATCCCGTCCTCTCGCTTCATCCCCGCCGTAGTCCACCTTGCTGGCACCGCTCCTACGACCGTCTCGTCCACCGCGCCCTGCTGCCACCGTCTACCCTCCTAGATCTGCTTCCACGCCACCGACAGCCATCGCTACCGCAGCACCGTCAAATTCTCAACAGATGCGTACACGGCGCCGCACCAGAGGCGGTACTCTTTCGTATCTGCTCAACTTATTTATCGCAGCAAGAAAATAGATCGCCACTGCTTTACTCTGATTTCTTATCTTGGTTGCGAAGTTGCCTTTGTCCGGTTTGCACCTTCAGATCCGCCATGGCACGCTCAACACTATACTCCAAATGCTTATGGTTTTCCCCTTTTATATTCCACACTAGTTAAATCACAGTAGACTAAATTTCAAAATTGGGTCAGTCGATTTTTCAGAGCTAGCCGGAGTTCGCCGGTGCGATCGAAGGGGCTCGGGTGGTTGTGGGGCCTCGCCGAACGGAGAAAACTCGACGCGGGTGGGGGTTGGGGCGGTGGTGGGGGTGGGGGTGGCGGAGGAACACAGGCGGTGGGGGACGGTGGTCCGGCCGGCGGCCCGTGCGGTGTTCTGTATGGGAAGAATCAGAGACGAGGAAGAAGAAGGGTTAGGAGACGTAGGATCTTCATCCAATCGCCTGAAATGGTCGAGAGATAGCTGGGAGTTGCATTCTTAATGCGCTCTGGTTCATCATGTGTGGGCACTGTGCAACCAACATTTTATTATCCAAAATCTGCTTGCTCTTCTTTACCATGTTCCTCTTTCGTTCTTCTTTAATATGTACTCTCTCTGTTCCTAAATACAAGTCTTTGTATAGATTCCACCATGGACTACATATGGAGCAAAATGAGTGAATCTACACTCTAAAATGTATCTGGATACATCTGTATGTGATCCATAGTGGAAATCTCTATCAAGACTTATATTTTGGAACAGAGGGAGTATATAGTAGTACAGTATGTTCCTTGTACTGAAGATGAGCAGGGACATTTGCAGTGTAGAGGTCTATACGGTCGGTTGTGATGGACACTTTGAGCCTCTTTGATTCATAGGATCTTGTAAACATAGGAATAGAATATGTAGTGGCCTGCCCACTTGAATTCTATAAGAATAGCAAGGAAATGCGGGGAGCTGTGTCGCCTGTGAGAGTTACACTGATATTAACAGTACCGCACCTTCACTTAAAGAGAGCCGGTATCCAAAGCCTTTCTAGCCGTACCGGCAATACTGGCACATATATTCCAGCAAGTTCCACTTTGCTGATTTTACTCTAATGCTTAAGGTTTTCCCGTTATATCTACACTATGATCTGTGTAGCTACTTTGTGTCGCACTAGCAGCAGTCCACTCTTGAATCTAAACACTGCAATGACTTACAAAATTGGCACCAAGGCATTGAGTGCCATTCTGGATGCAATGAAACTCATACGCTCCCCACCTGTTGATTCTTGTTCAGAATATGATCCTAATGACTATTCTAACCTCGAGGAGTCAAAGGAAGATGGCATGTCCTGTTCACCCATCAAGGTGCCTGTTCTAATTTGGCAATGTTTTATTGATTGCGGGTATCTTGCATATGTTGTCTTGCATTTCTTCTACTTTGTTGCACCGCCATCTGCTTAGTTTACTCATCATATATGTCGAGATGCCATGCCCATACATTATCAATACATATTCCATCTATCATCATACCATGTTTTTCCACTCAAATGCTGTTCTTGTGCATCAGGTATCAAAAAGGAAGAGGGTGATTGCCGAACCTGAAGGAGCAGCAGCAAAGTCCTTGAAAAACATGGTGGTTCTGGAGAAATCAGACAACACCCCACTTATATTGGCTGTACAACCAGTGACACAAAACATAGGACCGACTCCAGCAGACTGTACCCATACTTCACTGGCCACACCACTAGCCCCATCACACATGACCCGCACTCCAGCAAAAGGTATACCGATTTCATTTGCCATAGCACCAGCTGTACCACAAAAAAAATCCCACTCCAGCAAAAAGTACAGCAAGTCCACCGGCCGAAGACCTATCCCAACTGCAGAGACGGCCAATTCCTGCAGATTGGAACCCCATTCCATTTATTCCCAGTTTAAAAGACAGTGCTTTCAATGTTGTTAGGGACTACGTGCATATATTCCCATCATGGGAAGATTATTGTGAAGACAAACACCATTTTCACATCTTCCTGTCCAACTTACGTGTAAGTGCTATTATTCATGGTTATTATTTTCCTGTTTTCTGCTGATTGAACACATCAATGATTTACACTACATTGTTGTAACTAGGCGAGGGTCAATCTGGATAGTCATCACAAGCAAAACTTGCTTGTGCTTTTCAAGGAAGCATTGCAGTAGTATCGGTGTTACATGAGGAAATCACACTCTGAAGGCAAGTCTATAAACGAATTTCCGGTGAAGTCTCCTGTGCTAAATTTAGAAGTCATTGAATGGAAAAACCTTGTTATGCACTGGTCTCGTTCCCAGGATGAGGTACTGTCTATGAAATCACATGACAATTTAAACTTCTACTTTTCCGCATGTGCCTTATGGATCTTTTTTGCAGGAAATCTGCTCGAAGAAGAATTCCGGTTTGACAAAAACGACAGGATATCGCAAATATGCTGCCCGCTGCTTTGCTCTTGTTAGTACCTGTTGTCATGTATCACTGTACTTGCATACATACCTGGTTCATTATGTGACAGTAGTATGCATGATAGCTTGCTTATCAATTGTTCGCTCCAAATTATCCGATCTGTATGAATGGTTACATTAGTGTAGAATATATCTAATGCCAATTTTTTTAGCTCTGCATTGTTCTTGTAAGTACATGTTGTCCTTTATCTGTGTACTTATAATGACAGGTAGTTGTTCATGTACCATCACTCTGCAGCTTATTTTCCTTTGCCCTCCATTTTCTACACATCATATCTATATTTACTCTTACCTAAGGTTGGTACTGAAGAAGTTTAGCTGTGCATTGCTCTTGGCTGTACCTTTTGCCTGTATTGCTGCACTTACATTTATAGCTACTTGGTTATGTAGCATCACTCTTCATATTATCTTAAATATTCTCCATTTTTTCGTATATTATCACATCTATATTTACTCTTAACAAAATGTAGAATAAAGGCAATGCTTTTGAAGAAGATTCTGTGGTAAACTTCTTGAATTGCCCCCCATATGGACAAGGCCTTTATAGAGCCTGTCTTCACCAATAATGTAAGTTTGTCCATCTCAAGCCTTCAAACTTTGTTGTATATATTTGGTTAGGCATGACTGCAACAGCTGTTTATTTTTGGTGTTTGCATCAAATTGCTTGTTTAAAGTTTATTATGTAGTTCATAAACAAAAGTGTGTCCTTTCTCAATTTAAGTTTTCAGTTGTACAACCAAGTTCCTTCTTCATACCATGTAAATCAAACTATACAGAGCAAGTGATCTTCTTTTGCACTGCATGTATGCTTCTGTTCTTCATCCGTAATCCAGTGGTGTGGTGAACCTACCCACTACATCACAATGTCATATTCTGCAATGTCTTAACTATGAACAATGCCATATCATTCTACTATTATTTAAACCGTCTCTTTATTTGCCAATCTGAAATGGTATAAATTGACAGCACACTAACCATTGATACTTATGAGTTCTTGATCTATAATCCAGTGGTGTCGTGAAGCTGCCAACTCCTTCACAATGTCATTTCCTGCCATGTCTTGACCTGAACAATACCATATTGTGTTAATGCAATTTTAAACTGTGTCACTTTATTCGTCAGTAAGAAATGCGATGAATTGTCAGCACTGATACTTTTATGTGCAAAACCTGTCATCTGTCTGCTTGTTTATCTTTTAGAGTGAGGAAGATATAAGTGTTGAACAAGCGCAGTCTCATCATCTTGCTTAGCTGCTTGCGCTGCAGCTCCCCAGCAGGGCTAACCATTCTTGAACTCTATTGAAGTGCTGTCGGTTTTGTATATTATTTTGTCGGCGTGTTTATTTGCACTGGTGGCGATCTTTGATGCCCAGTGTATGTAATCTGCTATCTGCTTGTGCTTTATTATCATAGTGGCGAACTTTGATGCCCAGTGGATGTAATATGCTGTCATTTCTTTATTGTATAGTCTAGGTTTTTTCTTATTCATGATGTTGCAGTTATTTTACTGTATATATATCCTTTCTTTGCAGTAAACCGGCCAAACCGTAAAATTACGGTACATAATCAGGCCATCATGCAATCATGATGTAGGTTGGGCCTGAAACGTGCCAAACAGCTCACGGGCTGGCAGCAGCCCGAAATGAATCCCGGCCCATGATTGTGCAAATCAAATCACGGGCTTTTAACAGGCCAAAATTGTCCCAGTCCTTGTTTGGCCCAATCAGATATCGGCTGCGAGCAGGCCGGATGTAAACCGGGCCGTAGTTAGGCCCAACTATATGACGGGCTTTTAACAGGCCGAAATTAATATAGGGCCGAAATGTTAAACGGGCCCTTAATAGGCCAAAACTAATATCAAGCCGAATTACTAAGTGGGCCTTTAGCAAGTGGGCCCAAAAGCATAGTGTCCAGTTGACGGGCCGAATTTGATATGGGCCATAATTGAGCCCAAAGCCTCTTAAAGGGCCAGACCTGATCTGGGCCGTAATTTGGCCCAGAACGTGGTAGGCTTTTAACGGGCCGGATCTCATATGGGCCACTATGAGGCCTGGAGCGTGGCAGACCATTAATGGACCGGATCAAATATGGGCCGGCATTTGGCCCAAAACATGGCAGCCAGTTAATGGGCCGGCCTACTAGGGTCCTCAAAATCTTGTGGGCCTACAGCTGGGCCGGCCCATTAATGTCGACGAAATCTCGTGGGCCTTTAGCTGGGCCGGCCCATTATGATCCGCAAGAATCTTGTGGGCCTTCAGTTGGGCCGGCCCATTTAAACTTGATGGGCCGGTCCACGTGTCAACATATCATAGGCACGTCTCGCCCATTGGATGAGTGACACCTGTGCCAACGCGGACCTGACACATGTCTCCTCCAGCCAATGATGATTTTACACGTGGAAAATCCCCATTGGTCGGGGCTGTTAATGGGTTATCGGATCCAAAACCCGACCCGATAGCTTAACGGCATTCCGTTACGGTGGATGCCACGTGTCAGTCACCCTTGACGAAAGCACTTCTGTGACGCGCGATTAATCGTCATGGAAGTGGACACTTCCGTGATGATAATTTTGGTTATGTCATGGAACACTTCTACGACAGCACATGTATGAGTATCTTGATTCTGTCATAAAATCGTCATGGATGTACATGCATGACAGAAAACGCGACCTACTGTGACAAACACGTATCATCACGGAAGTGTATTTTTTCTGCAGTGACATCTCGGCACAAAAATTGCCAAGGTCTCTATAAGGAAACATATGTGTTGCCAAACAAAAGTCCGAACAGCTTTACAACACAATTCGGCGTCCCGAGTTCGGCATTATATGCATCGGCTCTGAATCATGTCTTTGATCAATAGTTGGGTTGCCCGGCTCCTGTGCTTGCTACCTTACGTTCCATATGATCGGCTAGGGTAGTCAAGGGAGAACTACTGGGATTGTGTTTCTGGTTCGTCCGGTTAAGCACCTCAGTAGAGAAAGCCAAAAACTGACTGTCATGATGCGGCGAGAGCTGGTCAGCCACTCGGGAACTCAGTACAATCCTTAGCGATTTTTTCGTATTACACGAAGGACCGTTTCCCAGTCACATATGTAATGCATCCGCATCAGGATAACCACGTACATACTAGGGGCTACCTAATAGACCCATTGTCAAACTCCTATAGCTAAGTGAGAGCAATAAAACCGAATAGTCTGATTGCCTGGTTCGCCGCACTAACACCTCCTTCAAGGACCAAGACGTTGGGTCAAGTGTAGTTATGTGCAATTCCGAACACCCCAGTAGTATCTACATGGGGGCTGAAGCCGATGACTGGGAACTCTCGGATATAATAAATGGTCGCACATGAGGATAAAAACTTTTCATCAATGAATGAATATCTTACAAAAGACTTTGTTTATAATACAAATCCCCGGACAGTTTGAACTCTTTTATTCGAACACTACGTCCTTAGAGCACTAGCCCTCTATAAGGCGGGCACCTTTTAGCACGTCCTCAAAATAGCGCTCCGGTGTGCGGTGGGCCTTGCTTTTGGGAGGTCCCTCGTCCGCCACCTTTTCGGCATTCATTTTCACCCAATGCATCTTGACACGGGCGAAAGCCATACACGCTCCTTCCATGCAGGACCACCTCTTGACAGCGTCAATCCGGGGTAGCGCATCGATGAGACGCCGCACCGAGGCCGAAGTAGCTGCCCAGAACGGCTTCAACATGCCACAACCGGACTATGACGCCCTTCACAGCTGCCTTGGACATCTTATGCAGCTCCGCCCATTGTGCCATCTGGTCGTTTAGTAGTAGGGGACGCTCCTGCCCCACAAACTGTGAACAGAAGATCTTCTCCGACTCGTACCCCTCCGGGGCCTGGAAGAATTGGGCGGCGTCCGCAGCACTCGTCGGCAGCTCCACATATGCGTCTGGAGAACTCCACAATCGATTAAGCAAGGCATACTTCTAGGCTCCAAATTTAGCCTGTAAAAGAAAAGGCTTACCAGCCGCTATCTGACCGGCTTGACGGATTTCCTCGCGCGTTGCGTGGGATTCGGACCATGCCTCTGAAGCATCTTGAAGGGCCTTGGTGAGTTCGATCCCCTTCACCTTATTTTCTGTTTCCAAGGACTCACACTTGGCGGCGGTGTCCTTGATTTTTTGATCCATCTCGGTCACCTGTTCCTCAAAACGGCACCGAGCGGCCTGTTCGGCCGTAAAGTCCGCAACCGCCTTATAGGCGGCTGCCTTGCTTACCCTTGCTTGCTCCTTGGCCTGAGCAAGCTCTCTTCTGAGGGTTTCCACTATGGTGGCACTATCTGTACAAACACGCACATTGCAGCTCTTGAATTTCCACAGAAAGCACAGAAATAAACATACATACAACAAGATGTATCGTATACCTTGCGCTTGGTCGAGCCGCATGTTAACAAGGACTAGATCCTCATTGGCTTGCTCCAGTTTCCGTTTGAGTTCGGAAATCTCCGCTCACTGGGTAGTTGCCGCTAACAGAGAGGCCTGTTTTGAAATTCAAATAAAATAGCATGTTACCGCCTGACAACTGATTATCGATCATCTGCTCACTTTTCGTTCGGAAAACCGAACAGAGTCTCAGGGGCTACTATCTATATACAGGCATACTTCTCATAAAAAGGAACAAAAAACATTACATTGCATACCTGGAAGCCTGCTAGCAGTCTGGACAAGGCTTCGTTCAGTCCGCTCTTGGCAGACTGAATCCTCTTAGACATCGCACCCATCAGGGTGCGGTGCTCGTCCAGGACGGATGCACCTTGAAGAGCGTTCGTCGTGGTATTCGGCACCTCAGGATTAGCAAAGGTCGCCACTCCCTTTCCTCCCACAGGGGGTTGTTCACTAGACTTCGGGGCCGTACTGGTCTCCGGAGCAATCTGTGGCTGGGGGATGGATTGACCGAGGCCCCCGTCGCCGGTCTCCATAAGGACCGTCCTCCCCAGCCCTCCAGCAGCTGAGGTATTACCCTCTGGCGCCGTTAGATCGCCACCCCCCCGCGTCTCTTCCAGGCTTGGGGAGGGCCTATGAGACGACACCTTGGCATCATCCGCCTTAGGCGGCGGGGAGGCTAATGGAGGCTACCCGCTCTCCATCATCTCTGGTGGCAGATCCCCCGAGGACGAAAATAGTTGGGGGAGATTGCGTGCCGGACTAGAAAATATAGAACCTAGAGTTATCATCGCACTTCATAAAGAATTGGACAATATGTGAGGCATCCCGAGCTGCTTACGAGTCGGCTTTGGGCCTGGTCCGGTGATGATGCATTGGGAGGACCTCGGCGTCTGACTCCGAGTCATCGGGGAGGGTAATTTTGTCCCTCTTGGACGCTTCAGCTTCCAGGTCATCGAAGGCCGCCCTCTTTTTGCCCTTGCGTGGAGGATCTTCTTCTTCCTCCTCCTCATCCTCCTCGTCATCGTCATCACCTTCGTGAGAGGACTGGGCATCAGCGTCTTCGGACACTACGTCTGAAGTGCCCTCCTCTCTTTTCTTCTTCTTGTCCTTCTTTGCCGGCACCTGGTATGGCGCTGGGACCAGCATCCTCATTAGAAGGGGATTGGCTGCATCTTCGGGGAGCGGAGCCGGACACTGGATCTGCTCCGCCTTCTTGATCCAGACCTGTTTGGGGAAGGGATTACTTAGCACCTTGAGTTAAACAAAGCATATTGGTGTTCGGAGTTCTTAGAATTTACCTCAGAGGATGGATGGTTGCAGTCGAGGCTGGTGTCATCTGAGGACCTTGGCCACAATTTCTGCTTCTTAAAAAGGAGTTTCTAGATCACCTTGTGCGTTGTGCCGTAGAACCGTTGTAGGGTCCGCGGCCCTTCCGGATTGAACTCCCACATCTTGAGGGTCCGCCTGTGGTAGGGAAGTGCTCGGCGGATCAGCATCACTTGGATTATGTCGGGGAGGGTAATGTCCTTCGCTATCATGCTCTTGACGTGTTTCTGCAGCCGTAGCACCTCAGAGACCGACCCCCAGTCCAGACCCTTGTCGGTCCAGGATGTAAGCCTCAGCGGGGGTCTGGATCTAAAGGCTGGCGCAGCTGCCCACTTGGAGCCGCGGGGTTCTGTGATATAGAACCATTCATGTTGCCATATTTTGACGGTGTCCACAAAGACTCCCTTTGGCCAATTGACATTGGGGAGCTTGCTCACCATGGCGCCACCACAGTCCGCGTGTTTCCCATTGACCACCTTCAGTTTCACATTAAAGATCTTGAGCCATAAGCCGAAGTGTGGAGGGACACGGAGGAAGGCTTCGCACACGATGATAAACGCCAAGATGTGAAGGAACGAATTTGGGGCCAGATCGTGAAAATACAGCCCGTAGTAGAACATGAGACCCCTTACAAAGGGGTGGAGGGCGAATCCGAGTCCACAGAGGAAGTGGGGAATAAACACCACCCTCTCACGGGGCCACTGAGTGGGGATAACCTACGCCGGATCGGGAAGCCTGTGCTTGATTTTCGCGGTCAAATATCGTGCTTCCCGCGGCTCCTTGATGTTCTCCTCCGCTATGGAGGAGGGCACCCACTTGCCTTGAGAGCCGGCCATGGTCGGAGGAGTTGTTGGGAAGGGAAGAGCTTGGAGTTTGGGCGATGGAGCTCGGGGACGGAGAGGAAAAGAGAATGAGGCGTGGGGTGGAACAGATGGGTTCTATCCACTTATATGGACTGCGAATATCAAGCGTCCCCTCCCTCGAGCCTTAAAAGTCACCTGTTCCCAAGGGGTCATGCGAACCGCACGATTAGGTTACCAAAACTCGTATTGATGAGAATCCCGTAATAAGGGGGCACGATCTCTACTTTGACAAGACGTGTCGCCGAAGGTTGCGTCTCGAAGCGCAAAAAGGGAGGCCGAAAAACGGTTCGAACTGATAAAACGGCTGAATGTAACATCTCGTTCGTGAAATCATCAGAAGACGAAACTTATCTGCATTTTACCTTTATATTTTAGGATCGGGACAATTGTACAGAGCCGGATATAGCGCTTGTGGTCAACTATTTTGAAGTGTTCGGAGGAGGAACCCGCCTTGCAATGCCGAAGACAATCTGCGCCGGACACATCGTCATTGAAGACTGGTTTAAGGGCTACTGAGGGAGTCCTGGATTACGGGGTCCTCGGGCGTCCGGACTATGCAACATGGGCCGGACTAATGGGCCGTGAAGATACAAGATAGGAGACTTTCCCCCGTGTCTGGATGGGACTCTCCTTAGCATGGAAGTGAAGCTTAGCGTGCGGATATGAATATTCCTTTCTCTGGAAACCGACTCTGTACAACCCTAGCCCCCTTCGGTGTCTATATAAACTGGAGGGTTTAGTCCGTAGAGACATTGTCATAATCATACAGGCTAGACAATTAGGATTTAGCCATTATGATCTCGTGGTAGATCAACTCTTGTAACCCCTATATTCATTAAAGTCAATCAAGTAGGACGTAGGGTATTACCTCCATCAAGAGGGCCCAAACCTGGGTAAACATTGTGTCCCTGTCTCCTGTAACCATCGATCCTTAGACGCACCGTTCGGGACCCCCTACCCGAAGTCTACCGGTTTTGACACCGACAAAGAGCCCTCTATAATGTAATTCCAGAGAGTTGAGGATAACAAGGACTTGGCCCAATCAAAGTTATATGGTGTCAGCAGTGCTAAAGGTAAGAAACTGACCCACTCATCAGGTACTTGTATACCCTTGTCAGTGTCTGAGGCTAGAGCGAAGTGCTTCTCCCAAAGGGCAACCCCCTCTTTGTGAATGATCTCAGTTTTAGAGTCTTTTTCTGCAGCTGATCTAGTGTTAGAGTTGAGCAGAGCAAGATGTGCCTGATTGGACTGGTTAACTAGAGCCACCTCATCAACTTTATAGATAGGATCAGGGAAACCAGGGGGGCCGTACCTGAGCTATCCGGAGAGTTATTAGCTTGTGTTGATGCTCCAACTAGTTGTGATTAAGAAACTTCCGTAAATGTAGGGGCTTGATCCGGGAGGGAACCATAACTGGCAAAGCACTTGCAGCATGGCTGGGATGGATTGGATCTGAATTCATACCCTCAGAAGGCAAGAGAGCATCTTTAAGAACAGTGACGACCACTAAATCTTGCTCTGCTTGCTCCGAGCTACCAAAAGTAGCCTGTTGCTGAAGATTTGTAGCATGTTCTGTCATCATCACTGTAATCATAGGGTCTTCAATATCCACGTGGTCAGACTCTCGTTCCACCTGATTGTTTGATGCATGTAACACTATGGCAGCACCAAACAGCTGAAGCTGAGAAGTTGCAGCCTGGGGGCATGCTACATCTTGAGCTTGCATTAGTTTTCCCCGAAGAGGAAGGGATGATGCAGCAGAGTAGCATATGTATTTCCCTTAGTTTTTGAGAACCAAGGTATCAATCCAGTAGGAGGCCACGCTCAAGTCCCTTGTACCTGCACAAAATGATAGCTACTCGCAACCAACGCGATTAGGGGTTGTCAATCCCTTCACGGTCACTTACGAGAGTGAGATCTGATAGATATAATATTTTTGGTATTTTTGGTATAGAGATGCAAAGTGAAAAGTAAAAGCAAAGTAAAAAAGCAAAGCAAGATTAAAGTGATGGAGATTGATATGATGAGAATAGACCCGGGGGCCATAGGTTTCACTAGTGGCTTCTCTCAAGAGCATAAGTATTCTACGGTGGGTGAACAAATTACTGTTGAGCAATTGACATAATTGAGCATAGTTATGAGAATATCTAGGCATGATCATGTATGTAGGCATCACGTCCGTGACAAGTAGACCAAAACGATTCTGCATCTACTACTATTACTCCACTCATCGACCGCTATCCAGCATGCATCTAGAGTATTAAGTTAAAAACAGAGTAAAACCTTAAGCAAGATGACACGATGTAGAGAGATAAATTCATGCAATATGAAATAAACCCCATCTTTGTTATCCTCGATGTCAACGATACAATACGTGCCTTGCTGCCCCTTCTATCACTGGGAAAGGACACCGCAAGATCGAACCCAAAGCTAAGCACTTCTCCCATGGCAAGAACTACCAATCTAGTTGGCCAAACCAAACGGATAATTCGAAGAGACTTGCAAAGATAACCAATCATACATAAAAGAATTCAGAGAAGATTCAAATATTATTCATAGATAGACTTGATCATAAACCCACAATTCATTGGTCTCAACAAACACACCGCAAAAAGAAGATTACATCGAATAGATCTCCACAAGAGAGGGGAAGAACTTTGTATTGAGATCCAAAAATAGAGAAGAAGCCATCTAGCTACTAACTATGGACCCGAAGGCCTGAGGTAAACTACTCACACTTCATCGAAGAGGCTATGATGATGTAGAAGACCTCCGTGATGACGGCCCTCTCCGGCGGAGCTCCGGAACAGGCCCCAAGATGGGATCTCATGGATACAGAAAGTTGCGGCGGTGGAATTAGGTTTTTGGCTCCTGTTCTGATCGTTTGGGGGTACGTAGGTATATATATGAGGAAGGAGTACGTCAGTGGAGCTCCGAGGGGCCCACGAGGCAAGGGGGCGCGCCCTAGGGGGGGCGCCCCCACCCTCGTGACCGCCTCTCTGATGCCTTGGCGTAGGGTCCAAGTCTCCTGGATCATGTTCGGTGAGAAAATCACGTTCCCGAAGGTTTCATTCCGTTTGGACTCCGTTTGATATTCCGTTTCTTCGAAACACTGAAATAGGCAAAAAAACAACAATTCTAGGCTGGGCCTCCGGTTAATAGGTTAGTCCCAAAATAATATAAAAGTGGAAAATAAAGCCCAATATAGTCCAAAACAGTAGATAATCTAGCATGGAGCAATCAAAAATTATAGATACGTTGGAGACGTATCAGGCATCCCCAAGCTTAATTCCTGCTCGTCCTCGAGTAGGTAAATGATAAAAAGAGAATTTTTGATGCGGAGTGCTACTTGGCATAATTTCAATGCAAATCTTCTTAATTGTGATATGAATATTCAGATTCGAAAGATTCAATACAAAAGTTTATATTGACATAAAAATAATAATACTTCAAGCATACTAACAAAGCAATTATGACTTCTCAAAATAACATGGCCAAAGAAAGTTATCCCTACAAAATCATATAGTCTGGCTATGCTCTATCTTCACCACACAAAGTATTTAAATCATGCACAACCCCGATGACAAGCCAAGCAATTGTTTCATACTCTAACTTTTTCAATCTTCACGCAATACATGAGCGTGAGCCATGGATATAGCACTATAGGTGGAATAGAATGGTGGTTGTGGAGAAGATAAAAGGAGAATATAGTCTCACATCAACTAGGCGTATCAACGGGCTATGGAGATGCCCATCAATAGATATCAATGTGAGTGAGTAGGGATTGCCATGCAACGGATGCACTAGAGCTATAAGTATATGAAAGCTCAAAAAGAAACTAAGTGGGTGTGCATCCAACTTGCTTGCTCATGAAGACCTAGGGCAATTTGAGGAAGCCCATCATTGGAATATACAAGCCAAGTTCTATAATGAAAAATTCCCACTAGTATATGAAAGTGATAACATGAGAGACTCTCTACTATGAAGATCATGGTGCTACTTTGAAGCACAAGTGTGGTAAGAGGATAGTAACATTGTCCCTTCTCTCTTTTTCTCTCATTTTTTTATTTTTTATATTTTTTTATTTGGGCCTTTTCTCTTTTTATGGCCTCTTTTATTTGGGCTTCTTTGGCCTCTTTTTTTATTTTTCGTCCAGAGTCTCATCCCGACTTATGGGGGAATCATAGTCTCCATTATTCTTTCCTCACTGGGACAATGCTCTAATAATGATGATCATCACACTTTTATTTTTCTTACAACTCAACAATTACAACTCGATACTTAGAACAAAATATGACTCTATATGAATGCCTCCGGCGGTGTACCGGGATATGCAATATGACAATGATGAATGTGTCATGAACAGAACGGTGCAAAGTTGCATGGCAATATATCTCGGAATGGCTATGGAAATGCCATAATAGGTAGGTATGGTGGCTGTTTTGAGGAAGGTATATGGTAGGTGTATTATACCGGCGAAAAGTGCGTGGTATTAGAGAGGCTAGCAAAGGTGGAAGGGTGAGAGTGCGTATAATCCATGCACTCAACATTAGTAATAAAGAACTCATATACTTATTGCAAAAATCTAGAAGTTATCAAAGAAAAGTATTACGCGCATGCTCCTAGGGGGATAGATTGGTAGGAAAAGACCATCGCTCGTCCCCGACCTCCACTCATAAGGAAGACAATCAATAAATAAATCATGCTCCGACTTCATCACATAACGGTTCACCATACGTGCATGCTACGGGAATCACGAACTTTAACACAGGTATTCTTTAAATTCACAACTATTCAACTAGCATGACTTTAATATTATCACCTCCATATCTCAAAAAAATTATCATGCTTCAATCTTTTCTTAGTATTCAACACACTCAAAAGAAAGTTTCACAAATCTTGAATACCAAGCATATTATTATTAAGCAAATTACCATGCTATTAAGAGACTCTCAAAATAATTTAAGTGAAGCATGAGAGATAAATAGTTTCTTTAAAACAAATCCACCACCGTGCTCTAAAAGATCTAAGTGAAGCACATAGAGCAAAATTATAACGCTCAAAAGATATAAGTGAAGCACATAGAGCAAAACTACATAGCTCAAAAGATATAAGTGAAGCACATAGAGTATTCTATCAAATTTTAATTCATGTATGGCTATCTCAAAAGGTGTGTACAGCAAGGATGATTGTGGCATACTAAGACTCAAAGACACAAATAATACAAGACGCTCCAAGCAAAACACATATCATGTTGGTGAATAAAAATATAGCTCCAAGTAAATTACCGATGGAAGTGGACGAAAGAGGGGATGCCTTCCGGGGCATCCCCAAGCTTTGACTTTTTGGTGTCCTTGGATTATCCTGGGGGTGCCATGGGCATCCCCATGCTTAGGCTCTTGCCACTCCTTGTTCCATAATCCATCAAAAGAATTCACCCAAAACTTGAAAACTTCACAACACAAAACTTAAAGTAGAAAACTCGTGAGCTCCGTTAGCGAAAGAAAACAAAAGACCACTTCAATGTACTGTAATTAAATCATTCTTTATTTATATTGGTGTTAAACCTACTGTATTCCAACTTCTCTATGGATTATAAACTATTTTACTAACCATAGATTCATCAAAATAAGCAAACAACACACGAAAAACAGAATCTGTCAAAAACAAAACAGTCTGTAGTAATCTGTAGCTAGCGCAAGATCTGGAACCCCAAAAATTGTAAAATAAATTTCTGGACGTGAGGAATTTATCTATTGATCATCTGCAAAAATAATTAACTAAATATCACTCTTTAAATAAAAATGACAGCAGTTCTCGTGAGCGCTAAAGTTTCTGTTTTTTTACAGCAAGTTCAACAAGACTTTCCCCAAGTCTTCCCAACGGTTCTACTTGGCACAAACACTAATTAAACACAAAAAACACAAACAAAACAGAGGCTAAATAATTTATTTATTACTAAGCAGTAGCAAAAAGCATGGAATAAAAATAAAAATAAAATTGGGTGGCCTCCCAACAAGCGCTATCGTTTAACGCCCCTAGCTAGGCATAAAAGCGAGGATAGATCTAGGTATTGCCATCTTTGGTAGGCAATCCATAAGTGGCTCTCATGATAGTTTCATATGGAAATTTTATTTTCTTTCTTGGAAAGTTTTCCATGCCCTTTTTTAATGGAAATTGAAATCTAATATTCCCTTCCTTCATATCAATAATCACACCAACCGTTCTAAGGAAAGGTCTACCAAGAATAATAGAGCAAGAAGGATTGCAATCTATATCAAGAACAATGAAATCTACGGGCACATAATTCCTATTTTCAACAATAAGAACATCATTAATCCTTCCCATAGGTTTCTTAATAGTAGAATCCGCAAGATGCAATTTTAGAGAGCAATCATCAAAATCGCGGAAATCTAGCAAATCACAGAAAGTCTTGGGAATAGTGGAGACACTAGCACCCAAATCACACAAAGCATAAAACTCGTGATCTTTAATTTTAATTTTAATAGTTGGTTCCCACTCATCATAGAGTTTTCTAGGGATAGAAACTTTCAGCTCAAGTTTTTCTTCATAAGATTGCATCAAGGCATCAACAATATGTTCGGTGAAGGCTTTATATTGACTATAAGCATGTGGAGAATTTAGCACGGATTGCAACAAGGAACTACAATCAATTAAAGAGCAACTTTCATAATTAAATTCCTTGAAATCCAATATAGTGGGTTTAGCAACATCTAGATTTTTATTTCTTTCAATCCCACTTTCATCAATTTCATCATAAAGATCTAAATACTCCGAATTTTTAGAACACCTTCTAGGTAAAGGAAGATCATATTCAGTTTCATCAAGATTCATATTGCAAAACAAAGATTTAATAGGAGACACATCAATAACTTTTAGATCTTCATCTTGATTTTCATAGGCATTCGGTTTAGCGGCCATCTTATTGACTAAGGTGGCTTGCATATTCGAAATTTCAGCAGTCATCTTTTCTAGACGAGCAATTTGGGATCTTATACCATCAAATTCTTTAGAAATATCATCAAGCTCTTTATTCATATGACTCATAAAACTTTTTTGTTCCTTAAGCTTGTTTCTAAAGAAATTATTATGCTCAAATTGCAAAACCATAAATTTCCTAACGTTGTTTTCGATCTCCTCTAACCTTTTAAGGTGAAGATCACCGAATCTTGGTTGAGCCATCGCGACAAACAAGCAATCTAACACACGAGCAAACAAAAGGCAAGCGAGAAAGGAGAGGGAGGATAGAGAGAGAGGGCGAATAAAACGGCAAGGGTGAAGTGGGGGAGAGGAAAACGAAAGGCAAATGGCAAATAATGTAATGCGAGAGATAGGGATTGTGATGGGTACTTGGTATGTTGACTTTTTGTGTAGACTCCCCAGCAACGGCGCCTGAAATCCTTCTTGCTACGTCTTGAGCTTGCGTTGGTTTTCCCCGAAGAGGAAGGGATGATGCAGCAGAGTAGCGTAAGTATTTCCCTCAGTTTTTGAGAACCAAGGTATCAATCCAGTAGGAGGCCACGCTCAAGTCCCTCGTACCTGCACAAAACGATAGCTACTCGCAACCAACGCGATTAGGGGTTGTCAATCCCTTCACGGTCACTTACGAGAGTGAGATCTGATAGATATAATATTTTTGGTATTTTTGGTATAGAGATGCAAAGTGAAAAGTAAAAGCAAAGTAAAAAGCAAAGCAAGATTAAAGTGATGGAGATTGATATGATGAGAATAGACCCGGGGGCCATAGGTTTCACTAGTGGCTTCTCTCAAGAGCATAAATATTCTACGGTGGGTGAACAAATTACTGTTGAGCAATTGACAGAATTGAGCATAGTTATGAGAATATCTAGGCATGATCATGTATATAGGCATCACGTCCGTGACAAGTAGACCGAAACGATTCTGCATCTACTACTATTACTCCACTCATCGACCGCTATCCAGCATGCATCTAGAGTATTAAGTTAAAAGCAGAGTAACACCTTAAGCAAGATGACATGATGTAGAGACATAAATTCATGCAATATGAAATAAACCTCATCTTGTTATCCTCGATGGCAACGATACAATACGTGCCTTGCTGCCCCTTCTGTCACTGGGAAAGGACACCGCAAGATCGAACCCAAAGCTAAGCACTTCTCCCATGGCAAGAACTACCAATCTAGTTGGCCAAACCAAACGGATAATTCGAAGAGACTTGCAAAGATAACCAATCATACATAAAAGAATTCAGAGAAGATTCAAATATTATTCATAGATAGACTTGATCATAAACCCACAATTCATCAGTCTCAACAAAAACACCGCAAAAAGAAGATTACATTGAATAGATCTCCACAAGAGAGGGGGAGAACTTTGTATTGAGATCCAAAAAGAGAGAAGAAGCCATCTAGCTACTAACTATGGACCCGAAGGTCTGAGGTAAACTACTCACACTTCATCAGAGAGGCTATGATGATGTACAAGCCCTCTGTGATGACGACCCTCTCCAGCGGAGCTCTGGAACAGGCCCCAAGATGGGATCTCGTGGATACAGAAAGTTGCGGCGGTGGAATTAGGTTTTTGGCTCCTGTTCTGATCGTTTGGGGGTACGTAGGTATATATATGAGGAAGGAGTACGTCGGTGGAGCTCCGAGGGGCCCACAAGGCAAGGGGGCGCCCCCTAGGGGGGCGCCCCCCACCCTCGTGACTGCCTCTCTGATGCCTTGGCGTAGGGTCCAAGTCTCCTGGATCACGTTCGGTGAGAAAATCACGTTCCCGAAGGTTTCATTCCGTTTGGACTCCGTTTGATATTCCGTTTCTTCGAAACACTGAAATAGGCAAAAAACAGCAATTCTGGGCTGGGCCTCCGGTTAATAGGTTAGTCCCAAAAATAATATAAAAGTGGAAAATAAAGCCCAATATAGTCCAAAACAGTAGATAATATAGCATGGAGCAATCAAAAATTATAGATACGTTGGAGACGTATCAGGGCATAAGATGTAGATCAGACTGAATGATGTTCTCTTGTGTTGGCATGACTGGGATGTTGAGATCAAAATCTGCATTAATTGGTTGCAAAGGAGCAAGCAGAACTAGAGGGGCCAACAGCTCATGCAGCTCTAGCTCATTGGGTCCATTGACTCCTCCAACAACTGAGTTTTCAGAATTACCTCCCACCTCTGTAAGACTTAAGGTCAGGGTAATTGAGATATCATCTTCTCCCATATTCAGGTTATCTGCCTCTACCATGTTCCCCATAAGGTCATTGAGTTCTAAGAATTCCCCTACATGCAATTCTATGTCCACCAACTCATTATTTGGGGGCTTCATCTTCCATAGGTTCAGCTGCCTCTTCCATGACATGATCATTTGGGGTGTTGTGATGCTATTGTTGGACCAGGTGTTGAGCCACTGGGCCCACCACAAAATTCTGTTGATTGGGGGTGGTGAAACTATTCAGGTGGTCGTGGATGTGGGTTTCCATCAACAGTGATGGGATCTTCTTCAGGCGGTCCACCACCAATGAGAGCATCTTCAAAAATGACCACTGGACAGGTCCAAGATTCACCTGCGACGTGGTTTTCTCCTATGACCACAATGCTGATGGGGACATCTTTGAGGGTATCAATCTTGACCTTGACCGTAACTGTTGCATCTATCGATTTCACTCTATCCCAGGACATAAGCCTCCCAAAATTGGCAGTTGCATTGGCCAACTCGTGCATATTTCTGAGATCAGTCGGGAAACCGACCAGCAACAACCAAACTTCCCTATTGAGGCTGAACTTTTTCCAGTTAAAACCTTCATTGTGCTTCTGGAAGGATATGTGAATATCATCGAACTGACGAGGACTCCCATTGATGAGGTAATCTCTATCTGCCTTACTATCAAACCACACATAGGCCTGACCAAATGGGCACTTGGAGATGGCAGAGACAACAATGGCCTAGTGTGCAGAAAATCACGAAGAACATCCTTGACATTGACAAAAGCAACTTCACCTTGCGGCATAGGAATCGAAGTAGCGATGGCGAGATTCTGTTAGACGGAGTGAGAGCCCCATGGATGACCCGCGTCTGAGCTGGTTTTCCTTCCACTTCGATATCTTGACATCCAGGCGGGAGGAAAGGGGTTGGGTCGAAGGGGAAGGTAGCCATGGATGGCGAGGAGGGTGGCCGCGGAGGGTTTCTAGTCCGGGGTTCAGGCGCAGGGGAGGGGCGGTGGGAATGGAGTGCGTCTACAGAGTTTCCGAGGTGAGCACCAGATGAAGAAGCAGGCGCTGGTTGCAGGTTGAGGATGTCAGGATCGCTGAACTGGTGGGCCTGGGGGAAGGTGAGGCGGCCATCACGGCTAGTTTCCAAAGCAGGGTGGGTTTGTTGCCTAGGAATCCTCCCAAAACTGGAAGGTGATACGTCTCCAACGTATCTATAATTTTTTATTGTTCCATGCTATTATATTACCTGTTTTGGATATTTAATGGGCTTTATTATGCACTTTTATATTATTTTTGGGACTAACTTATTAACCGAAGGCCCAGTGCAGATTGCTGTTTTTGCCTATTATCTGTTTTGCCTATTTACTAACTTATTAACCAAAGGAATATCAAACAGAATCCAAATGGAATGAAACCTTCTTGAGGATTGTTTTTGGAACAAACGCAATCCAGGAGACTTGGAGTGGACGTCAAGGAAGCAGCGAGGAAGCCACGAGGCAGGAGGGCGCGCCCCCACCCTCATGGGCCCTCATGGCTCCACCGACCTACTTCTTTCTGTTGGGGATCGTAGTAGAAATTTAAATTTTTCTACGCATCACCAAGATCAATCTATGGAGTAATCTAGCAACGAAGGGAAGGGGAGTGCGTCTACATACCCTTGTAGATCGCTAAGCGGAAGCGTTGTAAGAACGCGGATGAGGTAGTCGTACTCGTGGCGATTCAGATCGCGGTCGATTTCGATCTAAGCGCCGAACAACGGCGCCTCCGCGTTCAACACACGTGCAGCCCGGTGATGTCTCCCATGCCTTGATCCAGCAAGGAGAGAGGGAGAGGTTGGGGAAGACTCCGTCCAGCAGCAGCACGATGGCGTGGTGGTGGTGGAGGAGCGCAGTACTCCTGCAGGGCTTCACCAAGCACTATGAGAGACGAGGAGGGAGAGAGGTAGGGCTGCGCCTTGGGAGAGAGAGACTCGCGTGTTGGGCAGCCCCAAAACCTCCACTATATATAGGGGGAGGGGAGGGCTGCGCCCCCACCTAGGGTTCCCTCCCTAGGGGTGGCGGCAGCCCCCAGATCCCATCTGGGTGGCGGCCAAGGGGGAAAGAGAGGGGGCGCACCTAGGGTGGGCCTTAGGGCCCATCTGCCCCTAGGGTTTGCTCCCTCTCCTCTTGAGGGCGCCTTGGGCCTTGGTGGGAGGCGCCCCATCCCACCTAGGGGCTGGTCCCTTCCCACTCTTGGCCCACGAAAGCCTCCGGGGCTGGTGGCACCTCCCGGTGGACCCTCGGAACCCTTCCGGTGGACCCCCAGAACCCTTCCGGTGGTCCCGGTATATTACCGGTGATGCCCGAAACACTTCCGGTGGCCAAATCCACACTTCCTATATATCAATCTTTACCTCCGGACCATTCCGGAACTCCTCGTGACGTCCGAGATCTCATCCGGGACTCTAAACAACATGCAGTAACCGCATACATACTTTCCCTATAACCCTAGCGTCATCGAACCTTAAGTGTGTAGACCCTACGGGTTCGGGAATCATGCAGACATGACCGAGACATCTCTTTGGTCAATAACCAACAACGGGATCTGGATACCCATGTTGGCTCCCACATGTTCCATGATGATCTCATCGGATGAACCACGATGTCAAGGATTCAATCAATCACGTATACAATTCCCTTTGTCTACTGGTATGATACTTGCCTGAGATTCGATCGTCGGTATCCCGTTACCTTGTTCAATCTCGTTACCGGCAAGTTTCTTTACTCGTTCCGTAACACATCATCCCGTGATCAACTCCTTGGTCACATTGTGCACATTATGATGATGTCCTACCGAGTGGGCCCAGAGATACCTCTCCGTTACACGGAGTGACAAATCCCAGTCTCGATTCGTGCCAACCCAACAGACACTTTCGGAGATACCCGTAGTGCACATTTATAGCCACCCAGTTACGTTGTGACGTTTGGTACACCCAAAGCATTCCTACGGTATCCGGGAGTTGCACAATCTCATGGTCTAAGGAAATGATACTTGACATTAGAAAAGCTTTAGCATACGAACTACACGATCTTGTGCTAGGCTTAGGATTGGGTCTTGTCCATCACATCATTCTCCTAATGATGTGATCCCGTTATCAATGACATCCAATTTCCATGGTCAGGAAACCGTAACCATCTATTGATCAACGAGCTAGTCAACTAGAGGCTTACTAGGGACATGGTGTTGTCTATGTATCCACACATGTATCTGAGTTTCCTATCAATACAATTCTAGCATGGATAATAAACGATTATCATGAACAAGGAAATATAATAATAACTAAGTTATTATTACCTCTAGGGCATATTTCCAACACTTTCACCTATATATACTCATATACCCTGAAAACATCTAGGAGCACCACGAAACCCTATTTCCACCACCGCAACCTTCTGTACCCGTGAGATCCCATCTTGGGGCCTTTTTCGGCGCTCCGCCGGAGGGGGAATCGATCACGGAGGGCTTCTACATCAACACCATAGCCTCTCTAATGATGTGTGAGTAGTATACCACAGACCTTCGGGTCCATAGTTATTAGCTAGATGGCTTCTTCTTTCTCTTTGGATCTCAATACAAAGTTCTCCTCGATTTTCTTGGAGATCTATTCTATGTAATTCTTTTTGCGGTGTGTTTGTTGAGATCTGATAAATTGTGGGTTTATGATCAAGACTATCTATGAACAATATTTGATTCTTCTCTGAATTCTTATATGCATGATTTGAATATCTTTGCAAGTCTCTTTGAATTATCAATTTGGTTTGCCTACTAGATTGATCTTTCTTGCAATGGGATAAGTGCTTAGCTTTAGGTTCAATCTTACGGTGTCCTTTCCCAGTGACAACAGGGGCAGCAAGGCACGTATTGTATTGTTGCCATCGAGGATAAAAAGATGGGGTTTATATAATACTGCTTGAGTTTATACCTCTACATCATGTCATCTTGCCTAATGCGTTACTCTGTTCTTATGAACTTAATACTCTAGATGCATGCTAGATAGCGGTCGATGTGTGGAGTAATAGTAGTAGATGCAGAATCGTTTCGGTCTACTTTTCACGGACGTGATGCCTATATACATGATCATGCCTAGATATTCTCATAACTATGCGCTTTTCTATCAATTGCTCGACAGTAATTTGTTCATCCACCGTAGATTATGCTATCTTGAGAGAAGCCACTAGTGAAACCTATGGCCCCCGGGTCTATTCTCCATCATATTATTTTCATGTCAACTTGCCAACTTCTGTTGCCGCTTATTTTGCAATCTTTACTTTTCAATCTATACAACAAAAATACCAAAAAATATTTATCTTATTATCTTTATCAGATCTCACTTTTGCAAGTGGCCGTGAAGGGATTGACAACCCCTTTATCGCGTTGGTTGCAAGGTTCTTGATTGTTTGTGCAGGTACGAGGGATTTGTGTGTAGTCTCCTATTGGATTGATACATTGGTTCTCAAAAAATGAGGGAAATACTTACGCTACTTTGCTGCATCACCCTTTCCTCTTCAAGGGAAAACCAACGCATGCTCAAGAGGTAGCAAGAAGGATTTCTGGCACCGTTGCCGGGGAGATCTACGCACAAGTCAAGACATACCAAGTACCCATCAAAAACTCTTATCCCTCGCATTACATTATTTGCCATTTGCCTCTCATTTTCCTCTCCCCCACTTCACCCTTGCCGTTTTATTCGCCACTTTTCCGTTCGCCTTCTTTCGCTTGCCTCTTGTGTGATTGTGTGTTGGATTGATTGTTTGTCACAATGGCTCAAGACAATACTAAATTGTGTGACTTTTCCAATACCAACAATAATGATTTTCTTAGCACTCCGATTGCTCCTCTTACCGATGTTGAATCTTGTGAAATTAATACTGCTTTGCTGAATCTTGTCATGAAAGATCAATTTGCTAGCCTTCCTAGTAAAGATGCCGCTACCCATCTAAAGAACTTTGTTGATTTATGTGATATGAAAAAGAAGAAATATATCGATAATGATATTGTTAAATTGAAGCTATTTCCGTTTTCACTTAGAGATCGTGCTAAAACTTGGTTCTCCTCTTTGCCTAAAAATAGTATTGATTCTTGGAATAAGTGCAAAGATGCTTTTATCTCTAAGTATTTTCCTCCCGCTAAGATCATCTCTCTTAGAAATGATATTATGAATTTTAAGCAACTTGATCATGAACATGTTGCACAATCTTGGGAGAGGATGAAATTAATGATACGTAATTTCCCTACACATGGTTTGAATTTATGGATGATTATACAAAAAAATTTATGCCAGATTGAATTTTGCTTCTAGAAATCTTTTAGATTCGGCCACGGGAGGCACTTTTATGGAAATCACTTTAGGAGAAGCTACTAAACTTCTTGATAATATTATGGCTACTATTAAAAAGGTTGATACGATAGAAGAGATTAATGTTTTGAGTGGAAAGATGGATGATCTTATGAAATTGTTTGTTAATGAGAGTGTTTCTTCTGATCCTAATGATATGCCTTTGTCTACTTTGATGGAGAATAATAATGAATCTATGGATGTGAATTTGTTGGTAGGAACAATTTTGGTAACAACGCGTATAGAGGAAACTTTAATTCTAGGCTGTTCCCTAGTAATTCCTCTAATAATTATGGTAATTCCTAAACAACTCTTATGAAAATTTTAATAAGATGCCCTCTGATTTTGAGACTAGTGTTAAAGAATTTATGATTTCGCAAAAGAATTTCAATGCTTTGCTTGAAGAAAAATTGCCTAAGATTGATGAGTTGGCTAGGAACGTGGATAGAATTTCTCTTGATGTTGATTCCTTGAAACTTAGATCTATTCCACCTAAGCATGGTATCAATGAGTCTCTCAAATCTATGAGAATTTCCATTGATGAGTGCAAAGAAAGAATCGCTAGGATGCATGCTAAAAAAGATTTCTTTATGAAAGCGTGTTCTTCTAGTTTTCTTGATAGTAATGATGAAGATCTAAAAGTGATTGATGTGTCTCCTATTAAATCTTTGTTTTCCAATATGAATCTTGATAAATATTGTACTGGAGATGAGTCAACTTTAGTTAAAAGGCGTCCCAATGATTCAGAGTTTTTAGATCTTGATGCAAAAATTGGTAAAAGTGGGATTGAAGAGGTCAAAACTTTACATAGCAATGAACCCACTATTTTGGATTTCAAGGAATTTAATTATGATAATTTTTCTTTAATAGATTATATTTCCTTGTTGCAATCCATGTTAAATTCTCCTCATGCTTATAGTCAAAATAAAGCTTTTACCAAACATATCATTGATGCTTTAATGCTATCTTATGAAGAGAAACTTGAATTAGAAGTCTCTATCCCTAGAAAACTTTATGATGAGTGGGAACCTACTATTAAAATTAAGATTAAAATTATCTTTATCAGATCTCACTTTTGCAAGTGGCCGTGAAGGGATTGACAACCCCTTTATCGCGTTGGTTGCAAGGTTCTTGATTGTTTGTGCAGGTACGAGGGATTTGCGTGTAGTCTCCTACTGGATTGATACCTTGGTTCTCAAAAACTGAGGGAAATACTTATGCTACTTTGCTGCATCACCTTTCCTCTTCAAGGGAAAACCAACGCATGCTTAAGAGGTAGTAGAAGGCGAGTCGTTAATTGCTCTATCTCCATAATAGTTAGCCTGAATGTGGCCCCAGCGATGGCATTTGCGGCATCTGATTTTGTTAGTGCAGGTGGGCCATAGGTGACCCATCGAGAGAAAACACACACAAAACGGGCTGCGCAGATTAGGCCTAGGCGGATTGGGCTGA
This sequence comes from Triticum urartu, assembly GCF_003073215.2. Lineage (NCBI taxonomy): Eukaryota > Viridiplantae > Streptophyta > Magnoliopsida > Poales > Poaceae > Triticum > Triticum urartu. The sequence continues at coordinate 140,225,759 of NC_053023.1, forward strand.
TGGACTATAGGTGTAGCGACCCGACCCGAATGGATCAAGTCTCTGTGCTTAAGTGTCATCCCTAGATTAGTATGCTGACACACATAGTACTCGAGGATTTATAACAGAGGTAAATCACATGTAAAAGTAACATAAATACTATTACCTCAATCCAAATAGCGGAAGTAACAAGGTTGTGGATTCCCATCAACACCAACGGCAAAGTTGAGTGTAGAAAGCGTAACCCTAACGTATCACTTACTCATCGTAAGAAATCCTGCAACATGAGACGTTGCAGCCACAAAGGGTCAGTACATTGAATGTACTGGCAAATTCACACCATAGAGAGAAAAGATGAACAATGGCTATCACTACATGCATATATGGCTGGTGGAAAAGCTCTATGGTTATAATGTGTTTTGCGAAAAGCCAATTTTTCCCTACTACAAAGGAATAAATTTTATTTAACTATCATGGTGGTTGTTAAACATTGAGAATGGTTGACAGCATTCTCAATCCCAATTAAGTAACATCATTAAAACCCAACAATATTCATTTATAGTAACGTGATGAGATCAACAGGATAGTCCAAGAACTAGATACTCAAGACGTCCATAACCGGGGACACGGCTAATCATGATTTGTTTATACACTCTGCAGAGGTTTGCGCACTTTTCCCCACAAGAGTCGATCTCCTCCGTTGGATTTCTCGCACTACATGGTGTTTGAGAAACGGATGACCGAGACATAGTCTTTCAGAAGCGTTTGCACCTTACGATGGGTAGACCGTACCACCTACAACCCCTACATCTGCTAGTCTACCACTGTAAGAGTTCACACGACTTAATCAACTATGCTAGAGCCCATAATAGCTTGTGGCTGCACACGGAAGTTTCTAGTATGAAAAATCTCATGATCCCTTTGAGCCTGGGTGGCGGTCCATAAAAAAACAGGCAATCCTGGTCTACCCCGGTGCCTAGACAGGCAATCCGAGAATAACCAGGTGCCTCAATCCACCCAGATGTGTGTTTAAGTTGCCACCTTAAGTAAACCATTAATTAACAATCTCACATCTGTCATGAATACTCTCAAAACCCAATCCACGTCTACGAGCATAGCATGGCACTATAAGCATAACGTAAAAGTAACTCCCAAGGTTTGAATGTAACAGGGTAATAGGTTCTACCTCATCAACTACTTCCCAATACCCACATGTTATCAATCCTACTCATGCAATGTTTGAGGGTTGAAACTAATGCATAAAAACCGGGTATGAGAATGGTATGATCAAAGTGTGAACTTGCCTGCAATGTTGATGAAGATGATTCGCACTCAAAACTCTTGATAGATCTACTCGTCACACTCCGGTCAATCTATCGTAAGCAAGCAATAGTAACCACACATAAGCAATCACTCAAAAGATCAGAAAGATCGAAGAAGACGATTCGGAAAACATCAAAACCAAGCAAATAGTACCAAAATTATGTGAATTTGGCCTTATCACAAGGTTTAGGTCAAGAGCTTCGATTTGCAAAAAGAATCAACTCAAACGGAGCTACGAAACTCAAGTTATGATCAAACGAAGTTTGAATTCAAATCTGCTCTAATTCAAATTTTAAACTTTTCAAAAACATGTTTGAGTTGGATTACTGGATAGAGGAGATCATAACGAAGACGTGGGCGTTGGTTTCGTTGGATTTGGATCAACGAGTAAAAAGTAATGATCGTTTGAAGTTCAGGGACTAAACTGTAAATAAAATCATCATAGATAAGTCCCTGGCCGGAATTAAAACAGAAAAAGAAAAAGACTAAACTACGAACGTTCGTTACCGAACGCTAATGGACGAATTCGTTCGCTGCGAAGGGATAAACAGCTAACGTTCACCGAATGGCCTAACTAAAAAAAAAGAAAACCGATCTAAACGAAAAAAAACCGGTTCACGCTTTTGGGGTTTTACCGGTCGGGCGGCTCATCGGTTTTACAAAAAAACCGGCGCTGGCGGCGGTTGGCAGATCGGTGGCAGCGGCGTGCATTCGGCGAGCCGGCGAGCTCCGGCGAGCTCCGGGGTCTGCGGCAGGGTGCGGCGTTGGGCGGCAGCAGCGGCTCCGGCGGGCGAGCGGCGCGGGGCGAGGCAGCGCGGCGCGGCAGGCGGCGGTACTAGCGAGCGGCTGCGCGGCAAGGGCGGCTGTGGCGGTGGCGGGGCGCGAGATGCGGCAGCGGCGCGAGCAGAGAGGCGGCGGGGCAGGTGCGGGGAGAGAGAGGGGGTCCGGCTCCCTTTTAAAGGGCCCTCGGGTGCGGCGCCTTGCGCGAGGGGGCAGGGAAAGTCCGGCCTCGGCACGGACGCCGAGGTCGGCGCAGTGGCGGCGTCGCTCGGGACTCCGTCCCGAGCTGGAGGGCGAGGCGGACGGGGAGCTGGGCTGGGCCGCGGCCTGGCAGGAGCTGGGCCGGCCCAGTCGGCGAGTGATTTTTTTAAATAAACATTTTTTCAGAGAACTAAAATAATAAAAACAAAATAACTAAAAATACTATATAGGCATATAATATATCAAAATTTTCAAAAAAAGAAAATCTACCACGTGAACATTTTTGTAAATCAAATAAAATCCAAAAAAATTCAAAATAATTTAAAGAGTGCTACTGGTCTAATAAAAACTCAATAAAATTATTTTAAAAAATACCAAAATGATTTCAAATTAATTTTTCTCCAATTTTTTATTGTAGGGAATCATGTTACCCTATTTTCCATGTATTTTGTTTTTGAAGAAGAAAATAATTTGAAAAAAACTCAAATAACTCCAAATTGAAAATAATTTCCAAAAGGACTTTGAATTTGATCCTTTTAATTTCCAACTCATATTTCATATATTTTGAAGAAGTCAGTTTATTTTCTCTCATGAAAATCATCGAGTTGCATAAAGTTTATGAATTTGAAATATTTTCAAACAAAATTCAAATATTTTCAACAACCCTTTTCATTTAATTTAAATGGAAGAAGTCATGTCATCTTCTCTCTAGGGTTTTGTGTTGAAAAGAATTTGAATTCACGGAGATCACGAATGCAAAATGAAAGTTTGGGAAAGTCCTTTTATCCCCTCTCATTTAACTTTCAAAAGTTTCGAATTCACTCACTTTCAGACAATCAATCAAACAATCAATCAAATCTATCTATTTATTATAACATTCCAATATTTAGAATTTTGGGATGTTACAAACCTACCACCCTTAAAATGAATCTCGTCCTCGAGATTCGGAGAGGCTAGAAAGAAAAGGTTAGGGTTTGGGGGTCTCCTCAAAATCCATCGATCGTCTCCGGGGTCTCGGGTGCCACCACCCTTAGGAACATTGTTACGGTTCCATCAAAACTCATATACTTCATCCATATTGTTATCAGTGTCGGTCTTCTCAGATCTTCAGGATAATTCCTTATCTGGCTCTTTCGGTAGTGGCATAACCTATTCCTCAATTCTCCTGTCCCTTCCTATTGTTAAGGTTACTCCGAGACCGGGTCTTCTTACCTGACAGGTCTGGCGCCAATACTAACTAACTATCGATATCTCATGGTGGTTAACAATTTAGGGTTTCTCCTGCAGGAAATGGGTCTGGGTTGATCCTCACCGTATAACCTACGGTTGGCAACAACTGCCGTGTACAAGGGAAAAATACTTATACCATTCTAAGGTTTTAAACAGAGTTTTGATCATCGTCTCTCTACTATAGGTAAGTCACTCAGATTTACCATCCCATATATCAAGGCGAACAATAAGAGTAAGTCGGTATGGTGATCAATCCATCCCGCACCCAAATCATTACCTTGTATACGGTTTAGCGAATCTCGCATTCTAACACTCGGTCATCCTCACAAGCATTGCAGAATTTCTCTTGTCGACGAACCAAGTTCAGATATATCCATAGATTCTGCAAGCCAAACAAACATCTATCATTCCTTCACAACTCTCAGGTTTTGCGTTACTCCTATAAGATCGTCTATCGATAAGGGCATATCCTCTTCCAGGGTTTTTCCTTCAGCAAGAGTGTGCTTGCTTCTTGGCAGGTCCTGGGGCCTGTGGGTTATGGCCCACCTCATCACTTGTAAACCTTGCACTTATCATCGGGCAACTGATCATTATTCCAGCTTCCAACTTCCTAGTATTCTTAAATCCATCCAATTGTACTGTCTTCCTTCTATTGGCACCAAACTAGGACATGTTTACTCAGACTCATCATGGAGTTTCCATTGATCCATATTTCCAACATCATACCTCCTTTATATCCAATAGTAATTTATCTATTCATCCCCGTGGGATATCCCTCATACCGGGATAAAAACTTATACTTATGAAGTCCATATTCCACTTCGTGGAACATCATTATCCTTTCCAGGGTCAAGCGTCCTTACATGGGAATATTGGCCATCTCTGCATGGCACTTCTTCAACTGGGAAATGTGAAACACATCACGAACTCCTGAAAGTCCTTCGGGTGACTCCAACTTGTTGGCCACTTCTCCCATATGCTCCAAAACTCGGTATGGTCCTACAAATCTCGGGGCTAACTGTCCCTTAACTCCAATCCGTTTAACTCCTCGCATAGGGGACACGCGAAGACATGCTCTGTCTCCAATTTCATAGACTACCTCATTGAGTTTTTTTAGTCTACATAACCCTTCTACCTGGACTGCGCTACCTTCAATCTATCTCGAATAAACTTAACATTGTCTTCTAACTCCTTTGATCACCTTTGGTCCAAACAACTGTCGGTCTCCAACTTCATCCCACATACTCTTGGGGCATCACACATATCGTGACAAAACTCGTATTCATTTTGTCTGAAATCCATTACAGGGTACTACCACCCTTAAAATGCACAAATCTTCCATAGACCATATTTCTCTTATCCTCAAAAATGGTCAAAATCCTTCTTCATAGAGTAACAACTCATAAAATCCATATCAGTACCAATGATGCTACTTTATTCATTCTCAAATGATTACAATCTCTCGCTTCTCCATTACATGTCTCAACTCAACACCTCAATATAAAATAAAAATGTTCTCACTTCTACTACTCCATTTCTTTTGTTGCAAATTCAACTATCTAGCACAAGTTTCCTTCTCCTTGGGGCATTCTCTGGCAAAGTGCCCTGCTCCATTACAACTAAAACAAATTACTTCTGACAAGTATCGAGGTTCCCTTTTTGGGCAATTGTTGAGGTAGTGCCCTGACTCCTTGCACCTGTAACAGGTGATATGACTCAGGTCCTTCCTGGAATCCAATCTGCTTCTCTTCCTGGACCTTTCCATGCCAATCATGGCTTCTATTTCCTGTGGGTCATATTCTACTTCCCCTGTCGGGAATTCTACTAGATCCCCATTCATGCAATTCTGGGAGATGTGACCTTCTTCTCCACATGAATAGCATGACTTGGTGCAGGGTTTAATTGGTTCTTCTTTGGGCGTGTCCTCCACCTCTTCCTTCATCACAGTTTCTTCTAAAATTTCCATGAGGGCTCCTTTCATTACTTCTTTCTTCTGCTGGATGGTTCATTGTACCATGGGGTAAATGTGACACTGAGCAGGATAGTGGGTAGTCCCTTCACACAAGAAACAAGTAATCTGCCTATTTGGGCATTCTTCAACTGGGTGACTTCCTTCACAATTAGGGCATTTATCCTTGTGTTCTTTATGGGTGTGTCCTATTTCTCCACAAATCGTGCATGCACAAGGTTTCTTCATATCCTTTCCATAAGGTTTCAACTTCTGGGACGCAAGCCGAGACTTTGGCAAAGTCAACTTTAATTCTTCCCAAGTGGTTACTCCTTGCCATCCATTCATGGTTTGGTATATCCTCCACCAAGTAGCAGCACCTCTTTCAAAGCACTGAAGAGCATGCTGGGTCATATCCTTTCTGACTACAGGATTATTCTTCATGTGATCCTCCATGTTCTGAATCCATCGGTCTGTCTCCAATTGACTCATCGGTCCAGAAAATATAAGCTCATCTTCATTCATCTTATATTGGGTCCATGTGGGTTTGGGGTAAGATAAGAGAGAGGGAGAGGTATACACACAATACAAACAAAAGTTTTGAAAAGACAGATTTTATTTGTGGCCGTCGGGAAAACCTCAAACAAATGACGGCTCACAAACGTCGCATCTAACGTAGGTATACAACAGGGGTTTGGTCTTCTAAAGGTCAGTAAATCTTCAACGTCTCCAAACTCTTCAAGCCTTGTTCATGCCTCCAATGGCTTCTTCCGATCATGCTTGTCTTCTCAAGTTCTTTTGCCAGATCATATTTGTTGACGTGAAATCTCTCATGACATCCTTTAATATTCTGAACATCCTTGGCATGAACCATGGTCTAGTTCCTGACGAATCTCCGATTTCTTGAGGTTTTGCTCCTCCAGCTTGGCTACTTTCGCTTCTTGGACCTAAGTTCTTCACGAAATGCTCCTTGTCAAAATACGGCTTCTTGTAGCTCCATCTTAACTTCTTGATGTACTACTCCAGATCCTGGTGATACACCGGCTAAGGTTAAAACTTCATCTTACTAATAGGTGCTCCATCAGCCTTGTTCCATCAAATCCATTCTGAAGAAATGCATCCTTGACCCAGCACGGTGACAATAGCATTAGCGGTGATGACATCACGGATAACCGTGTTTCTGCCCTTGTTATTGCCATGAGCTATCTTCCATAGTTGATATCTCCTGCCTTAGGGTTTTCAAAACTTCGAGTTCTCATGCTCCTTGTTTCAGTCTTTCTCCGATACACCTTGATCTCGGGTATTGACAACTTCCATAGTCTGCCAAGTTCCATAAGGGTAGCCTTCCTAGGTCATACAAATCTGGAAAATTCTTTAGAGTCTTCAAATTCTCCTAGTCTTCGGAGTCTTCAACCGTTGTAGCTTCCATTATTATGATGTATGGTAAAATCCTCTTCATTCCAAAGTGGTCTTAGTTGTCCGGTATCTTGTACTTCTTGGAGAGGTCTCATCAGTCAAATCTTTGTGTGGTCAAAAGGGGAAAGGGGTATGGTCTCACTAAAGGGAATATTTGAATAAGCTCAGAAGAGAAGAGAGGTAAAAGATCTTTTTGAAATGGAAAGTTGTAGAGAAAAATCTTTGCTATGGGCTTGCCAGTTTCTAGGGTCACGTCATACAGTCAACATGTGCTCTGATACCATCTTGTAGCGACCCGACCCGAATGGATCAAGTCTCTGTGCTTAAGTGTCATCCCTGGATCAGTATGCTGACACACACAGTACTCGAGGATTTATAACAGAGGTAAATCACATGTAAAAGTAACATAAATACTATTACCTCAATCCAAATAGCGGAAGTAACAAGGTTGTGGATTCCCATCAACACCAACGACAAAGTTGAGTGTAGAAATCATAACCCTAACGTATCACTTACTCGTCGTAAGAAATCCTGCAACATGAGACGTTGCAGCCACAAAGGGTCAGTACATTGAATGTACTGGCAAATTCACACCATAGAGAGAAAAGATGAACAATGGTTATCACTACATGCATATATGGCTGCTGGAAAAGCTCTATGGTTATAATGTGTTTTGCGAAAAGCCAATTTTCCCCTACTACAAAGGAATAAATTTTATTTAACTATCATGGTGGTTGTTAAACATTGAGAATGGTTGACAGCATTCTCAATCCCAATTAAGTAACATCATTAAAGCCCAACAATATTCATTTAAAGTAACATGATGAGATCAACAGGATAGTCCAAGAACTAGATACTCAAGACGTCCATAACCGGGGACACGGCTAATCATGATTAGTTTATACACTCTGCAGAGGTGTGCGCACTTTTCCCCACAAGACTCGATCTCCTCCGTTGGATTTCTCGCACTACATGGTGTTTGAGAAACGGATGACCGAGACATAGTCTTTCAGAAGCGTTTGCACCTTACGATATGTAGACCGTACCACCCACAACCCCTACATCTGCTAGTCTACCACTGTAAGAGTTCACACGACTTAATCAACTATGCTAGAGCCCATAATAGCTTGTGGCTGCACACGGAAGTTTCTAGTATGAAAAATCTCATGATCCCTTTGAGCCTGGGTGGCGGTCCATAAAAAAAACAGGCAATCCTGGTCTACCCCGGTGCCTAGACAGGCAATCCGAGAATAACCAGGTGCCTCAATCCACCCAGATGTGTGTTTAAGTTGCCACCTTAAGTAAACCATTAATTAACAATCTCACATCTGTCATGAATACTCTCAAAACCCAATCCACGTCTACAAGCATAGCATGGCACTATAAGCATAACGTAAAAGTAACTCCCAAGGTTTGAATGTAACAGGGTAATAGGTTCTACCTCATCAACTACTTCCCAATACCCACATGTTATCAATCCTACTCATGTAATGTTTGAGGGTTGAAACTAATGCATAAAAACTGGGTATGAGAATGGTATGATCAAAGTGTGAACTTGCCTGCAATGTCGATGAAGATGATTCGCACTCAAAACTCTTGATAGATCTACTCGTCACACTCCGGTCAATCTATCGTAAGCAAGCAATAGTAACCACACATAAGCAATCACTCAAAAGATCAAAAAGATCGAAGAAGACGATTCGGAAAACCTCAAAACCAAGCAAATAGCTCTTGCAACATAAAACTATTTCTAATAGTACCAAAATTATGTGAATTTGGCCTTATCAGAAGGTTTAGGTCAAGAGCTTCGTTTTGCAAAAAGAATCAACTCAAACGGAGCTACGAAACTCAAGTTATGATCAAACGAAGTTTGAATTCAAATATGCTCTAATTCAAATTTTAAACTTTTCAAAAACATGTTTGAGTTGGATTACTGGATAGAGGAGATCATAACGAATACGGGGCGTTGGTTTCGTTGGATTTGGATCAACGAGTAAAAAGTAGTGATCGTTTGAAGTTCAGGGACTAAACTGTAAATAAAATCATCACAGATAAGTCCCTGGCCGGAATTAAAACAGAAAAAGAAAAAGACTAAACTACGAACATTCGTTACCGAACGCTAATGGACGAATTCGTTCGCTGCGAAGGGATAAACAGCGAACATTCATCGAATGGCCTAACTAAAAAAAGAAAACCGATCTAAACGAAAAAAAACCGGTTCACGCTTTTGGGGTTTTACCGGTCGGGCGGCTCGTCGGTTTTACAAAAAAAACCGGCGCTGGCGGCGGTTGGCAGATCGGTGGCAGCGGCGTGCATCCGGCGAGCCGGCGAGCTCCGGCGAGCTCCGGGGTCTGCGGCGGGGTGCGGCGTTGGGCGGCTGCAGCGGCTCCGGCGGGCGAGCGGCGCGGTCGTGCGGCGCGGGGCGAGGCAGCGCGGCAGGCGGCGGTACTAGCGAGCGGCGGCGCGGCAAGGGCGGCTGTGGCGGCGGCGGGGCAGAGAGGCGGCGGGGCAGTTGCGGGGAGAGAGAGAGGGGGTCCGGCTCCCTTTTAAAGGGCCCTCGGGTGCGGCGCCTTGCGCGAGGGGGCAGGGAAAGTCCGGCCTCGGCACGGACGCCGAGGTCGGCGCGGTGGCGGCGTCGCTCGGGACTCCGTCCCGAGCTGGAGGGCGAGGCGGACGGTGAGCTGGGCTGGGCCGCGGCCTGGCAGGAGCTGGGCCGGCCCAGTCGGCGAGTGATTTTTTTTAAATAAACATTTTTTTTCAAAGAAGTAAAATAATAACAACAAAATAACTAAAAATATTATATAGGCATACAATATATCAAAAATTTCAGAAAAATAAAATCGACAACGTGAACATTTTTGTAAAGTCAAATAAAATCCAAAAAATTCAAAATAATTTAAAGAGTGCTACTGGTCTAATAAAAACTCAATAAAATTATTTTAAAAAATACCAAAATTATTTCAAATTAATTTTTTTTCCAATTTTCTATTGTAGGGAATCATGTTACCCTATTTTCCATGTATTTTGTTTTTGAAGAAAAAAATAATTTGAAAAAACTCAAATAACTCCAAATTGAAAATAATTTCCAAAAGGACTTTGAATTTGATCCTTTTAACTTCCAACTCATATTTCATATATTTTGAAGAAGTCATTTTATCTTCTCTCATGAAAATCATTGAGTTGCATAAAGTTTATGAATTTGAAATATTTTCAAACGAAATTCAAATATTTTCAACAACCCTTTTCATTTAATTTAAATGGAAGAAGTCATGTCATCTTCTCTCTAGGGTTTTGTGTTGAAAAGAATTTGAATTCACGGAGATCACGAATGCAAAATGAAAGTTTGGGAAAGTCCTTTTATCCCCTCTCATTTAACTTTCAAAAGTTTCGAATTCACTCACTTTCAGACAATCAATCAAACAATCAATCAAATCTATCTATTTATTATAACATTCCAAAATTTAGAATTTTGGGATGTTACAATAGGCTGACGCACCGTAGTAGTGGGCCTCCCAGTTTGATTTCCCGTTGATGTCGCGCAGCCGAGCGCAACATTATTGGGAGCAGTTAATGGGTGGCTAGGATTATGTGCTGATTGTGTGAGACGCTCTGAAACTGAACAATGATTCTACAGATCAGATTTGAGGTTTGGGTAGGAATCATCAAAAAATCTAGGAGCTTGGAGGGCCTCAGCATAGGATTTGCGATTGGAGGATCTGTGGACCGTACTCCATTCTTGATCAAGTTCTTTTCGGTATAGCTAGAATTCTTTTCTGAAACCAGGGCCTCCATTTCCCTAGAAGAAAAAACCCAGGTTGAACAAATCATTAACAATATTGCCCCCTTTCATGATCGCAAAACCCATGAACTTGGAGCAGAACACAAACTTGAAAGACCAATTATGGAGACAAGAAACCTTGAAACGAGACGCATGACCCCCGAAACACGACTGAAGAATGAGACTAACCGAGTCCGCATTGATATGTAACTTGGATCTTGAGATTTATGCAACCATGATGAACTCTCTGGAGGAAGATCCATCAAAGTGAATGACCGATGAACGAAATTCCTTCCAGATGAAGGCTTCAAACATGAGGCCAGCCTCAAACTTGAGATCAGAAAGTGCCATGAGAGACAAAAAGACTCAGGAGGAAGGTGTCCGTCCTAGGCGGGGTGCCGAGCGACCATATGGTGGACGCCGAGGCCAGAGTGGCCGTCGACATAGACTAGGAGCAATGGCCGCCATGGCCGGAGTGGTCGTCGATGCTGGCTAGGAGCGGTAAAAGGAAGTTTTTACCTTCTGGTGGTGTAGATTGTAGGTGAGTGGAGTCATACAATGGCAGTCGCTTCAGATGTGAAACTCTGTTATCATTATTTTGACTGAAATAATATTTCATAAGAGCAAAGTTATGTGTACCACACTTCCTCGCATGACTTCGTATGATGCAATGAACCATCGTTGGACCACATTAATGTGTAGCTACCATAGTATCATAGGCAAATCAAACATCAATCTATCATATGCACAACCGTTCCAATTTTATAACGGTTTCATATGTTGTGTTGTGGCATATCATGTTAAAATATTGCCTTAGATTATTAAAAAGAACTTATTTAGCGGCGCTTGAAACTAGCTCAAGATTGACTCGAGATCGTTACAAGCTGAGGACGAGCCACTTTCTACGACTCAACCATGAGCTTCGCCGAGTTTGAGCTTGCATTAATTTTAGTATAAGTTGAGTTGAGCTTAGTCCAACTCGCTTGAATCTGGTTAAATCTGTTTTCACCATGTCATATTTTCTTGAACTTCTTTAGTGGCCTCGGAAAAAGTATGTTTGGACAAGCAAGCTGGTGGCCTTGGAGTTTTGGACATTATCCTGCAAAATAAAGCTCTTATGACTAAGCATCTACACAGATTCTTCGGTCATCATGATCTCCCCTAGGTCCATCTAATTTGGAAATCCTACTACTCCTTTGACACACCCTTTACAAGACCAGTAGACTCCTTCTAGTGGAGAAGTGTCCTAAAGCTGTCGCCACATTATAAAACAGTTTCATGTTGTCAAGTTGGTCATAGTAACTCTGCATTTTGTGGTCTAATAAATGGGTTGAACATAGATGCATGGAATTGTTCTCTGAGCTTTACTCTTTTGCAATTAATGATAAAATTTCTCTAAAGCAAGCCATAGACAACCCTAGTTTGGAAGAGCTTTTTCACATACCACTTTCCATTCAGGCCTTTAATCAGTTCGAAACAATGCGGGACTTACTTAACCAACTCCAGTTTCACGATGGATATGATTATTGGCCTTATTCCTGGAAATCCTCTAAGTTCTTCACAAATAAAGTGTACAAATCTCTAAGACCTACAACCAGTGCCCACCCTCTATTCAGTAAGATTTGGAAAACTACTGTTATGCTAAGATATAGGATATTCTTTTGGCTAATCCTTCATGACAGACTAAACACTAGAAATTTGTTGCAAAGGAAATTCCTTTGGTTGCCCTCATACTCCTGTGCTATTTGCTCTGCTTAATGCATGGAAACTACTTTTCATCTATTTTGGGACTGGCTGTAGAAGAAAAATCAATCTCTGTTACTCGAAGAAAAATTACTTATGTCTTCCTTGATATTTAGCTACTGGCCACTCAGATCCCTCATGAGTTGCTTTGGACATAATCATCATGAGTTTTTGGAATAGATGGATGCAAAGGAAAAATAATATCTTCAACAACGTTACCCCTAGCTTGCTCTATTGGAAAATTTTGCTCAAGCAAAGATCTTAGGATTGTGGGTTTAAGACTCAAAGATGCTAAGTCTCAGATTCTGAAAGGCTGGATTGATACTATTATTTGATCTTTTAGATGATTCCTAGAGCATGCATTGGCTAATCGCCTCCTGCTCCTGCTCCTTTTTGTTTTTAGTTTTCCTAGTTTTCTTTTCCCTCTCTTCTTTCTTTCTTTTTATTATTTGTAATTGGTTGAAATTTTATTTTAATGAGAAAAATGTTGTAGATGATTGATCTATAGTTAGGGCTAAAAATCGCTCGCACTCGACTTGTTTGTATCCCTACTTTTCCTAATGTTAAGAATCATTTTGGATACCGTAGGAACGAAAACACGGTTCAAGAGAAGTCTAAAGATTATCGTCAACACACATTCCGCTGATAGAAATAGTGTGCATGTAGGCATGATATATACATGAAATCTTTTACTAAATGTAGGCATACACATGAGAGTTGAGCTTCCTAATAATTTTAGAAGCATCAAAATGTGAATAACATGTGCATTCAATGTTAAGAACAGATGATTAAATATGAGTTGCTTAATACTTTCTTATATCTAAGTTGGCGGCCTCTCGCTAATGTCTTTATGTTGGGATTCACACATTGGTGAAGAGAACCAAAATCACACGGCTAGCAACATCAACTTGGGGTTTGGAAAATGTAAATGAACTCAGGTGTAAGTTGCGAGGCCCTTATATGAACTCAATATTATAGCACATTTATCACGACACCCTCACCCCCATGTCCACAACTTCTATCTCTCGAGACACTATCAATCCCACCACCTCTGTGGGACAGCCATCACCATGGCTTCTCTTCATCACTTTGAGGCCACCTTCATCGGCACCACTCTCCCCCATGGCTTTTCGAGGTACAAATCAATGCTTTAGATGAAGTTTTGGTACATCGTCCTCAGGGCGGTTTTTTCTTCCGACTATGCAAGTGGAGCTACTCCCTCAGCATACAAAAGACATAGATAAACAAGTCCACGACTAATTATAACAACACAAGGATAGGGCAATAAAATTGGTCCGTTCGACACAAGTCCATAAACACATAGACAAACAAGTTCATTGACAATTATAACAACATAATGATATCACAATAAAACTAGTCCATTCCACACAAGTCCATGAAACACATAGACTTGAAAATATTTATTGACAATTATAGCAACATCGGGATAGGGCAACCAAACTAGTCCGTTTCCGCACAAGTTCATTAAACATAGATCAACAAGTTCGTTAACAATTATAACAACACAAGGACAGCCAACAAAACTAGTCCATTCCACACAAACCCATGAAACACATAGATAAACAGTTCATTGAAAAATATACCAACATAGGGATAGGACAGCAAAACTAGCCCATTCCACACAAGTCCATGAAACACATTAATAAACAAGTTCATTGACAATTATAACAATATAAGGATAGAGCAACAAAACTAGTCCATTTCACATAAGTCCATGAAACATAGATAAATAAGTTCATTGACAATTATAGTAACATGAAGATAGGGCAACAAAATTAGTCTATTCCACAAAAGTCCATGAAACTTTTAGATAAACAAGTTCTTGAAACTTATTACAACATCTACCCCTACTTATAAATGCATGAGTTGGGCAAATCCAAATGATTTTAGCCATTCACCCACCGATATCCAACGTACCACATCGTTCCAATGTTATATCCATCACATCACCGACAAACTGGAAACACCGCTAATTGCATTAACTATAATTGATTGTAGGAACATACTACTTTATGAGTTGGGTGAATCCAAATGATCTCAAACATTCAACCTACCGACAACTTGGAAACACCAAATTGCAATTAAATTTAAAAATAACATTAATTGATAAGTGTAATTGATTTTAGAAACAACATTAACAAGCTACCTCAACTAATTTCTATGTGATGCTCAACCACAAACTAGGTTTTGGCTCTGGTGTTTTCTCTCAGAAGATTCACTCAGATCTCTTAGAGGGGTGCTCAGACAAATACTTGTAAAATCAAACAAAGCAACCAACCAACAATGATTGGGTGGGGGTGGCTATTTACGACCAGACCAAACCCGAGGGTGAAATGACCAATAGGGACCTGCGGCCAAACCAATGATCAATCGACACGTATCCAATAGACAAATTTCAAACTCACGTGACAACTTTCCTTGAGGAACAAGTATAGCTGACTCCACTCCCTGAGGTTTCCCTCGAAGCCTAGAAGAACTACGTCTCATGCTTACGAGTAAAAACTCAACACACGTAGAGATTTATCTCAACTCACTTGGGATAAGTTCTTGGTTAAGCATCAACACAGACTAAGTATTGAAAATCTTGAACAAGTAGTACGGTTACCCTATGACTCAAATGAAGAAAATGAAATTATGAAAGAAAACACCATCTTCATTCTTCTTCGTTGTAGCCAATCGATCCTCGAACAACACACCATATCAATTGCTTAAACACAAGAATTTTTAGGGGGTCGCCTCCAATAGTAATCTCCCTGGTAGCAAGATCCTCGAAAAATAATCATTCTTCTCTACTGCGCAAATGATCATCGCCTGAGTTTATGGAAAACTCCTTAGAACTCCAGGGACTATTTTACTATGTGTGCACTAGAAAACACTTTAGTCCCTCATCAGTTTTTCCCAACAATCTCCAAAATACTCAAGGGGCACTAGATTGCACCAACAAAACCAAAAGGCTCGACACGCCCTTTGAGTGGACAAACGAGGGTGCTAATGCAGGCTACAATCGATGCAGAGTGACCACGACCATGCAAACTAATACGTCTCCAATGTATCTATATATTTTTATTGTTCCATGCTATTATATTATCTGTTTTGGATGTTTTATATCCATTAATATGCTATTTTATATTATTTTTGGGACTAACTTATTAACCCAGAGCCCAGTGCCAATTTCTGTCTTTTCCTTGTTTTTGAGTTTTATAGAAAATGAATATCAAACAGAATAAAACTGTACAATGATTTTTCTTGGACCAGAAGACGCACGTAGGACTTGGAGAGGAAGTCAGAAGTCCCGAGGGCTCCACAAGCCCTCAGGGCGCGCCCTAGGGGGGGCACCCCTGGCTTGTGGCCCCCATGGGAGTCCTCCGACCCTAGTATTTGGCCTATAAATTCATAAATATTCCCAAACAACCAGAAGCGTCCACCAAAATACTTCTCCGCCACCATAACCTTCTGTTGCCGTGAGATCCCATCTTGGGGCCTTTTCCCGGCATCCTGCCGGAGGGGGATTCGATCACGGAGGGCTTCTACATCAACCCTATTAACCTTCTGATGAAGCATGAGTAGTTTACAATAGACCTACGGGTCCATAGCTAGTAGCTATATGGCTTCTTCTCTCTCTTTGATCCTCAATACCATGTTCTCCTCGATGTTCTTGGAGATCTATCCGATGTAATCTTCTTTTGTGGTGTGTTTGTCGAGATCCGATGAATTGTGGATTTATGATCAATTTATCTATGAATATTATTTGAATCTTCTCTGAATTCTTATATGCATGCTTTGATGTCTTTGTATTTCTATTTGAATTGTCGGTTTGGTTTGGCCAACTAGATTGGTTTTTCTTGCAATGGGAGAGGTGCTTAGTTTTGGGTTCAATCTTGTGGTGTCCTCACCTAGTGACAAAGTAGGGGTAGCGAGACACGTATTTGTATTGTTGCCATCAAGGGTAAAAAGATGGGGTTTTCATTATATTGCTTAAGTTTATCCCTATGCATCATGTCATCTTACTTAAGGCGTTACTCTGTTCTTATGAACTTAATACTCTAGATGCATGCTGAATAGCGGTCGATGTGTGGAGTAATAGTAGTAGATGCAGGCAGGAGTTGGTATACTTGACACGGACATGATGCCTATATGCATAATCATTGCCTTGGTTATCATCATAACTTTGCGCTTTTCTATCAAGTGCTCGACAGTAATTTGTTCACCCACCGTAGTATTTTACTTCAAGAGAGAAGCCTCTAGTGTAACCTATGGGCCCCAGGTCTATTTTCCATCATATATTTTCAGATCTGTAGACTAAAAAACCCAAAAATATCTTGATGCAATTTATTTACTTTTATTTTGTTTTACGTTTTAGTAATCTTTTATATCTATCTCTATCAGATTTCACCTTTGCAAGTGATTGTGAAGGGATTGCCAACCCCTTTATTGTGTTGGGTGCAAGTGTTTGTGATTGTTTGTGCAGGTGCATAGATTGGAGACTTGCTTGTATCCCCTACTATATTGATACCTTGGTTCTTAACAAAAGGGAAATACTTATCTCTACTTTGTTGCATCACCCTTTCCTCTTCAAGGGAAAAACCAACGCAAGCTCAAGAAGTAGCACAAACACATGGAGTACTAAGATTCTCGAATGCCAAATATTAGGCAACATCCAACCAAAGGGGAGTTACCGGAGTGGAGGCGAGAATAAAAAGCTCCCCAATATACTACTGAATTGGACATGAATGCACATGCACAATTATTAGTAATGACAGGGCAACAAGACTAGTCCAATCCACTTGAAGTGCATAAACAACTATAACAACATACTAAGTTGAACAAGTTCGTGCAACACATAGGTAAACAAGTACATTGACAATTATAACAACATGAGGATATTAAAAATTATTTTCACAAAAAATAGAGGATAATAACAATTCCAAAGGTAGGGGCACAAGGATATTGTAGAAGAGTACTCCATCTATCAAGTGACAAACAATCATACGTTAACAATCCCATCTATCTACTCATCTGGATGGATGATTGAGGCATCAACGTTGAAGGATACGAGGATGCATCATAGATAAAAAAAAATCACTCCTCAATGGCATGAGCCAAAAGATGGATGCATATGATGTGTTTTATTTTGGTAAAT
Organism: Triticum urartu; assembly: GCF_003073215.2. NCBI lineage: Eukaryota > Viridiplantae > Streptophyta > Magnoliopsida > Poales > Poaceae > Triticum > Triticum urartu. Next base: position 140,243,318 of record NC_053023.1, read on the forward strand.
GATATCAATTAACTAGTCTATCAATTCCATAAATTGCATGTAGTAATAAATGGATCAGCAAAATTCTTTCTAATATTTTAGGTAGAAGAAACATTTCTTCTAGAAATCCTAGATCTTCTTGTGAACTGTCTCCTCACCTTTCTCAAGTTTTTGGATTAATGATAGCAGAGGCAGGCAATTAGTTCTGGGTTGAGTTCCTCATGTGTAACAAGGTCCACCTTTACCTCCTCAAAAACATGATCGGTAACAACCAGGTCCTCTTGAACTAGGAAAACCTCATCAAAAACATGCACATCCATCTCGCCCGGTGATGAGAAGCCCATGATTTCCTTCCCTAGTCGAGCCTCTCTAAAATAAGTGTGAGAGGTAAGGAGGCAATGAGCTGACTAGGAAATAGTTTTACCGTCGCCTTCGAAGCCAATACTAGTTTAGGTCCCATCTAGATTAGTCCATCCACCATTATCGTACTTGAGGTATATTGTGTTACCCACCTCTTCGATCTCAACAAAGTTGTTCGACCGATACTTTTGTTACCTGGTAATTCAAGCTTTAGTATCTATACACACATACACATGATTGGCATAATTTCATCATTGACACTTGTCATTTGGGACTACACCGCGTCCATGGGAGATGAGAGTGTTACAGCCTAGGGGTGCCTCACCTAGATTCCTAGTAGTTGGCCCAAGTAGGTTGGCCTAAGACCCCCTGGGCCATCTTGTCGGCCCATGGGATATGGAGAAGGAAGACTGATACGTCTCCAATGTATCTATAATTTATGAAGTATTCATGCTAATATATTATCATTCTTGGATGTTTCACAATCATTTTATGGCAACTTTATATCATTTTTTGGGACTAACCTATTGACCCAGTGCCCACTGCCAGTTGCTATTTTTTGCATGTTTTTTACTTCGTAGAAAATCAATATCAAATAGAGTCCAAACACCACGAAACTTTTTGGAGAATTTTGATGGACCAAAACACCCAGGATGGGGCAGAGCAGCACCTGGGGGTGTCCCGAGAGGGGCACAACCCACCAGGGTGTGCCTGGGGGCCCCGGCGCGCCCAGCTGGGTTGTGCCCACCTTGGTGGCCTCCCGCACCCCCTCTTTACCCTATAAATTCCCAAAAATTCCAGAAACCCTCGGGGTTAACCTATATTAGAAGTTTCGTCGCCGCAAGGTTCTGTGGCCATCGAAAACCAATCTAGACCCCGTTCCGGCACTCTACCGGAGGGGCAAATCATCACCGATGGCCATCTTCATCATCTCGGCAGCCACCACGATGAGGAGGGAGTAGTCCACCCTCGGGGCTGAGGGTTTGTACCAATAGTTATGTCTTTAATCTCTCTCTCTCGTGTTCTTGAGATGTCATGATCTTGATGTATCTTGGGCTTTGTTAATATAGTCGGATCATATGGTGTTTCCCCCTCTCTATCTTGTTGTGATGAATTGAGTTTTTTTCCTTTGAGATTTCATTGTTATCAGATTGAATACTTTTATGGATTTGAGAGCACTTGATATATGTCTTGCATATGAATACTCATGGTGACAATGGGGTATCATATTGATTCACTTGATATGTGTTTTGGCACTCAGCTCGCGGATTCCCAAGGAGACATTGGGGTAATCTATGCATAGGGATTAATGCACATTCTTGTCTTTGTTTCTCTGGTAGAAATCTTGGGGCACTCTTTGAAGTTCTTTGTGTTGGATTGAGTATTATGAATATGAATTTGCTTTGGTGTTATTTTAGTACGAACTCTAGGATAGATCGAACGGAAAGAATAGCTTTGTGTTATTTTAGTATGAACACTTGAATAGATCGAACGGAAAGAATAGCTTTGAGGTGGTTTCGTACCCTACAAACAATTTATTCTTCTATTCTCCGCTAGATAGGAACTTTGGAGTGATTCTTCATTGTAGTTTGAGGGGTGGTTATACGATCCAATTATATTAGTATTGTTGAGAGGTTGCACTAGTGAAAGTACGGACCCTAGGCCTCATTTTCAAGCATTACAATACCATTTTTGTGCCTGTTTACTATTTGCTACCTTGCTGTTTTTATTTATTCAGATTATAAAAATATATTTCTACCATCAATATTACACTTTTATCACCATCTCTTTGCTGAACTAGTGCACCTATACAATTTTCCATTGTATTGGGTGTGTTGGGGACACAAGTGTCGGCGTTCTGGGACCGGGGTACCCAGACTTGCCTGCCTGCGGCCCGTGGCGTGGCTCCATCAGCGGCCCTGTATGGCCCAGTTCGGCAGCAACAACACAAGACCCTCGCGAGGGGCCAAGCTTCACGAGGCGGACGACACCAAGACCTCCCTGGGGGGCGGCCTCACTAGGCTAGCTCCCGAGGAGCGGAGATATCAAGGCAAGGTGCACCTCGCGAGGTTCGCATGTCGTGAGCCATGACGACCAAGGCCAGGCGGGTGCCAGCGGGCGCAGCATGCCAGTTTCCCCTTTGGTGCTAAGGGGGCAAGCGCAGGCGCGGAGTCCTAAGGAATCAAGCAAAGGATTCCATTTCGGTGCTACAATACCAAGACCACCAGGACGGTAGGACGGAGGTCATCACGGAGCCCACGACAACGTCACCACTAGAGCCTTTTGCGGGCGAAGACTACTTTTGTCAGGATAGCTTGTACTAGTTGTCTCCCTTCAAATTTGGCCGTTGTGGGATCCCTTCTCGCCTAACAGTTGGGAAGAGGACCAAGGCCACTATAAATAGGACTTAGCCACCACCGTAGCGGGGGATCGACCCATCTAGCTAGGAAGGGATGGATCAGTCAGATCATCCTCTCACCCACCAACTCATCGAGCTTAAGAACACCTCACCTCCCGAGGCTGTCCATCCATTGTACTAGTTTATCCTCAGCCCCTCAAGCCAATCCACCACCAAGCTGGAGTAGGGTATTACACAACAAGGTGGCCCGAACCAAGATAAATCTCCGTGTCTCTCGTTCTTTGCGTTTGTCGAGTCAAGTTGTGGAATCGTTGAGCCGACAGGTCAGGGAGTAGGAGTTCTTCGTACGCACCCCAGTGTTCGAACCTCTCAAGGGTCCGCGGAGCCCTGAATCCGACATTTGGCGTGCGAGGTAGGGGTGTGTCTCTCGGATTCCGGGTTCCGGCAGACCCTTGAGGTTCGAACACTGGGGTGCGCGCGGAGATTTCGCCTCCTACCTACCTGCACCCCTCCGCCCTGCTAGGATCTAAACTGTCGGAAGAACAACACAAGAGACACCGGGTTTATACTGGTTCGGGCCACCGTTGTGGTGTAATACCCTACTCCAGTGTGTGGTGTGTGGATTGCATCTTGGGCTGATGACGATGAACAATACAAGGAAGAACAGCCTCGCGAGGGTCTGTTCTTGGCTGAGGCGATGAACTGCTGGGAGGAGTTCAGTCACCTTTCTCTCTCTCCCTCTCTCTCTCTGCTTCCAACCAGCCGACCTCTTGCCATGTGGGTGGCTAGTCCTATTTATAGAGGCCCTGGTCCTCTTCCCAAATATCGAGAGGGAAGGGAGCCAACAATGGCGGGCTAATTTGAAGGGGGACAGGAAGTATCAGCTATCCTGACAAAAGTAGTCTTCGCCTGCGCAAAGCTCTGGTGATGACGCCGTCTTGGGCTCCACGGTGACCTCCGTCTCGTAGTCCTCCTGGTCTTGGTCTCGTTGCACCGAAATGGCAACCTTTGCCTGATGCCTCGGTACTCCGCGGCTGCGCTTGCCCCCTTTGCACCAAAGAGGGAAGGAGGACGCTGCGCGGGCTGGCACCCGCCTGGCGCCCTGAATCGTCATGGCTTGCGTCACGGGCACCTCGTGAGGTACCCCGCCTTGATCTCTCCGCCTCCTCGTGAGCCAACCTGACGAGGCCGCGCCTGAGGAGGCTCCGCGTCATCCGCCCCGCGAGGCTTGGCCCCTCGCGAGGGTCTTGGGTTTGTGTTGGTGAAGACGGGCCGTGCTGGGCCCCCCTTTGAGCCACGCCGCAGGCCGCAGGCAGGCAAGTCTGGGGACCCCCGTTCCCAGAACGCCGACAGTAGCCCCCGGGCCCAAGGCGCGCCCGGGCTTGGCCGTGCACAGAGGCGGAAGGGCAAGAGCGAAGCGCCGCGGGCCCTAACAGCCTGCGGCCTTAGGCACCGCGTGGCGGTTGATTGGACGTGGGCGTCTCCACTTCCCCATGGCGCCTCGGCAACTGCACTGACTGGACAAGTCCCTGCATGCAAAACGGGTCATGATTACCTGCGATCGTGGAGGTCAGCGGTTGGCCTCCGCCGGCTATAAGTACGGAACGGCGTGCGCCCTTCCGGTTCATCTCCCCTGGCTTCTCCTTCTTCTTCATGGCCCCGTCGAGGAGGTTCTCGGCCACGGAGAAGGGGAAGGCTTGCCAGGCAGAGCATGCCTCTCCCCCGCCCAAGCGCGGCCAAGGGCGCCCCCGCAAACATCCTGTGGCCACCACGGCAGCTCCCCGCGGCCGCGGAGACGCTTTCCAGCGCGGTGGCGGGCGGATTGCTGCGGCCGGGGGGTACGCTCCGGCTGCGCGTCCCCCTATGCCGCACTTTCGCGCTGCAGAGGTGCTGCCGGAGTTCGTCGTGTGGTCGGCGGAGCCGACTAGCACCCGGCTCCCACTTCCTCGCTTCCTCCTCGGCGAGCTCCCGACCGGCACCCCGGGCGGCCTCTGGCTTCAGGCCGACGGTTGCTGCAGCCGGGCCTCATGGGTTTCACTGGGGGTCTCCGCAGCTGGGAGCCTGGCCCTAGCCCGCGGTTGGCAGACGTTTGCCCGCGCGCGTGGCCTGGGCCGTCGGTGCACCCTACACTTCAGGTTCGATGGCGATGCCACCCTCTACGTGAGGGTGTTTGGGGAAGATGCTCGCCGCACAGGGTGTTGCCCCGAGGGCGACGACCGCGGTTGGAAACCTGTCTCCGACGATGATGGAGAGGACGGCACTCGCGGGGCTGGCGGCGCTCAGGGTTCCTCAAGCTTCTCCGGTTCTTCTTCAGGCGGCGACTCTTCTAGTGGTGGCCGCAGTCAGCCCCCACGCCGTCGTATCTGCTTGGGGGGTGGTAGCGTGTCCGCCCACCATCGCGCCCTAGTTAAGTGTGAGAGGGAGTCCGCCTGAGCTCTGGAGGCAGCTCGGGCTTCCCTGCGGGCCGGTGCGAGGTGAGCCGCACCAGATTTGTTCTTTCTCTTCCCTTTTCCTGCGTAAAAAAGGACAGTAGTGTGGTGCCCCGCGGGGCGTGCATGGGTTATTGCTGTTAATTATCGTTTTGCCTTCTTCATCGTACCTTCTGACTATGTGCCCGCGCGTGGATGGTTCCCGGCCCCAGCCGTGGGGGTGACTGACCCAGGCCCTGTGTTTGTGTCGCGGTGCCCGAGGGGCACGGACTGGAGGGGTGCTTCTGCAAGGGGCCCAGGTCGCGAACCCTTTGAGTGACTAGGATAGGAACACTCGCGAGGGTGCTCGGCTCTCCCCCTCGTGAGGCCTTGCACAAGAGAAATCGAGGCAGGAGCGTGAAAAGCCGAATGAGGGAGTCCTGGATTAGGGGGTGTTCGGGTAGCCGGACTATACCTTCAGCAGGACTCCTTGACTATGAAGATACAAGATTGAAGACTTCGTCCCGTGTCCAGATGGGACTTTCCTTGGTGTGGAAGGCAAGCTTGGCGATGCGGATATTCAAGATCTCCTACCATTGTAACCGACTTTATGTAACCCTAACCCTATCCGGTGTCTATATAAACCGGAGGGTTGTAGTCCGTAGGCAATCAACTCCATACACAACAATCATACCATAGGCTAGCTTCTAGGGTTTAGCCTCCTTGATCTTGTGCTAGATCTACTCTTGTACTACCCATATCATCAATATTAATCAAGCAGGAGTAGGGTATTACCTCCATCGAGAGGGCCCGAACCTGGGTAAAAAACATCGTGTCCCTTGTCTCCTGTTACCATCCGGCCTTGACGCACAGTTCGGGACCCCCTACCCGAGATCCGCCGGTTTTGACACCGACATTGGTGCTTTCATTGAGAGTTCCTCTGTGTCGTCTCCTTTAGGCCCGATGGCTCCTTTGATCATCAACAATGATACGGTCCAGGGTGAAACTTTTCTCCCCGGACAGATCTTCGTCTTCGGCGGCTTCGCTCTGCGGGCTAATTCACTCGGCCACCTGGAGCGGATCGAAAGCTACGCCCCTGGCCATCAGGTCAGGTTTGGAAGCCTAAACTACACGGCTGACATCCACGGGGACTTGATCTTCGACGGATTCGAGCCACAGCCAAGCACGCCGCACTGTCTCGATGGGCATGATATAGCTCTACCGCCGAACAGCGCCTTGGAGGCCGCATACGCATCGGTTTCGACCATTGATTCGGAGCATACTGTGCCGATGGAGGATCAGCGGTTGGACGCTGCCTCAGGGGTTGCGATCTCAGAGGTGATCGAGCCGAACTCCAGCCCCGCACTCTGCACGACCCGTGACTCCGAGGATCCGGACTCCTCCCCGGACTCCGAACCCCTCGCACCCCTGCCAATCGAATCCGATTGGGCGCCGATAATGGAGTTCACCGCCGCAGACATCTTTTAGTGTTCGCCTTTTGGCGACATCCTGAATTCTCTTAAGTCTCTCTCTCTTTATCAGGAGAGCCCTAGCCGGACTACGGTCAGCGAGGGTGGGATACGGACGATAAGGAAATTCAAAGCCCACCCACCACCCACTTTGTAGCCACTGTCGACGATCTAACCGACATGCTTGACTTCAGCTCCGAAGACATCGACGGCATGGCCGACGATGTAGGAGACGAACAGGAACCAGCACCTGTAGGGCGCTGGAAGGCCACCTCGTCATATGACATATATATGGTGGATACTCCAAAAGATGGAGATGGCGATGGAACAGTGGGGGATGACGCCCCCTAGAAACAGCCGAAGCGCCCGCGTCAGCGGCGCTACTCTAAATCCCGCCAAAGCAAAAACGGTGATTCCTGCACGGGAGATAATACTACCCCGGATAACGCCGAAGAACACCCATCTCAGCAAGATTCGGCACAGGAAGATGGAGAAGCCAACCCTCATGAGAGAGCGGCAGACCGAGAGGTCGAGGATGATAACTATACGCCTCCCTTCGAAGACGAGGCAAGCCTCGATGACGACGAATTCGTCATACCATCAGACCCCGCCAAACAGGAGCGTTTTAAACTAAGGCACGGGAAAATGCGCCCGACCTGCGAGACATACTGGAGGATAAGGCAAGACAAACAAGATTGATCTACGGATCGCGCAGGCGCCCTACGGCATGTGACAATGATCTTCACTCCAGATACAACAAATCCGGCCGGGCCGAACACAACAGACATAGCTCTTCCGAGCTACGTCGTGATATAGCCCAGTACAGAGGCGCCGCACACCCGCTATGCTTCACGAATGAAGTAATGGATCATAAAATCCCAGAGGGTTTCAAACCCGTAAACATCGAATCATACGATGGCACAACAGATCCGGTGGTATGGATCGAGGACTATCTCCTTCACATCCACATGGCACACGGCGATGATCTACACGCCATCAAATACCTCCCGCTCAAACTTAAAGGACCGGCCCGACATTGGCTCAACAGCTTGCCAGCAGACTCAATCGGTTCTTGGGAGGACCTGGAAGCCGCATTCCTCGACAACTTCCAGGGCACTTATGTGCGACCGCCGGATGCCGACGACTTAAGCCACATAATTCAGCAGCCAGAAGAATCAGCCAGACAATTCTGGACACGGTTCCTAACAAAGAAAAACCAGATAGTCGACTGTCCGGACGCAGAGGCCCTAGTAGCCTTCAAGCATAACATCCGCGACGAGTGGCTTGCCCGGCACCTGGGACAGGAAAAGCCAAAATCCATGGCAGCCCTCACGACACTCATGACCCGCTTTTGCGCGGGAGAAGACAGCTGGCTAGCTCGCAGTAACAACTTATCAAAGAACCCGGGTAATTCGGATACCAAGGACAAAAGTGGCAGGACATGTCAGAATAAGCAAAAACGCCACGTTAACAGCGACAGCAATGAAGACACGACAGTCAATGTCGGATTCAAAGGCTATAAATCCGGTCAGCGGAAAAAGCCATTCAAAAAGAATACTCAGGGCCCGTCCAGTTTGGACCGAATACTCGATCGCTTGTGCCAGATACATGGCACCCCCGAAAGGCCAGCCAATCACACTAACAGGGATTGTTGGGTGTTCAAGCAGGCAGGCAAGTTAAGGGCTGAAAATAGAGACAAGGGGCTGCACAGCGACGACGAGGAGCCCAAGCCGCCGAACAACAATGGACAGAAGGGCTTTCCCCCACAAGTGCGGACGGTGAACATGATATACGCAACCCACATTCCCAAGCAGGAGCGGAAGCGTGCGCTACGGGACGTATACGCGATGGAGCCAGTGGCCCCAAAGTTCAACCCATGGTCCTCCTGCCCGATCACTTTTGATCGAAGGGACCATCCCACTAGCATCCATCATGGCGGCTTCGCCGCATTGGTTCTCGACCCAATCATCGACGGATTTCATCTCATAAGAGTCCTCATGGACGGCGGCAGTAGCCTGAACCTGCTTTATCAGGATACAGTGCGGAAAATGGGCATAGATCCCTCAAGGATTAAGCCCACAAGAACGACCTTTAAAGGCATTATACCAGGTGTAGAAGCCAACCGTACAGGCTCAGTAACACTTGACGTGGTCTTCGGATCCCCGGACAATTTCCAAAGCGAAGAGTTAATCTTCGATATAGTCCCGTTTCGCAGTGGCTATCACGCCCTGCTCGGACGAACCGCATTCGCAAAGTTCAATGCGGTGCCGCACTACGCATATCTCAAGCTCAAGATGCCAGGCCCTCGAGGAGTAATTACGATCGACGGAAACACCGAATGCTCCCTCCATACGGAGGAGCATACAGCGGCTCTCGCAGCGGAGGTACAAAGTAGCCTTCTCAGGCAATTCTCCAGTCCGGCCATTAAAAAGCCAGACACTGCCAAGCGCGCCCGGAGTAACCCACAGTAGGACCGCCTGGCACACTCTGAGCAAGCGTAGCAATGCGGCCCCAACCCCAGCTTTCGCGACATAGCGAAACCAGTACCTCGCGTACATAACTACGCCCTTGAAATACCATGGGCACAGGGGAAGGGGCACAATAACGGCACGCCCAAAATACGTCTTAAAATGTACTAGGGGCTGCGGGATTCTTTTTTTTAATTTTTTCTTACTTTCAGGACTCCATACTTTGGACGACCTGTTCGGCAATTCGACTGCTGCACAAACGATGCAAGATCCAGGGAGGTAGACAAGCCATGCCGCAGTATGGAACTCCCAGGTGGTCTCTGTTACGAGCGGTATACCTGTTTTAAATACAATTCCGCGGCCTGCCCCTGGTCAGGACATACTGAATAGTCCAATATCTTTTGCTTACCGCACTATTTGCATCGTTCGGCTTTGATAAATAGCCTCTCTATAAACAATGCATAGCTTTTTGTCTATTTTTTGCATTATCCTCTTTTCATATATATGTTTATTAAATGACATGTTGCACCCGTACACTGTGGTACGGCAAGTACGCCAGGGGCTTCAGTACCCTTTAATATGGTGTGAGAAGTCCGTACACTTTCACAAGTGCGGCACCCCGAACTTATAGCACTATATGCATCGGCTCCGAATCATGATTTGGGTCAATAGTTGGGTTTGCCCGGCTCCTATGTTTTGGTGCCTTACGTTCCGCTATATCGGCTAAGGTAGCACTAGGAGAACCACTACGATTGTGCCCCGGTTGAGCTGGGTTAAGCACCTCAGTGGAGAAAGCTAAAACTGACTGTCATGATGAGGCGAGAGACCGGTCGCTGTTCGAGAGGTTTTTTCGAGTCCCTAAAGACTTATGCCGCTTCGAGTGAGGAGCCGGATTTGTCCGGCCAAGGCGTGGATAGCGCCCCGAACTCGGTCTTCCGAACTAGGGGCTTTGCCAAAATTTAAAATTATAAAGTTCTATGGCTAAGTGAGAGTGTTCAAGCATTATAGTCCGATTGCCTGGTTCGTTGTGCTGAGCGCCTCCCTCGAAGGACCCAACTATGGGAAAAAGAGCGCTCAGGTTTATCCCAAACACCCCAGCACTAGTGGCATGGGGGCAGAAGCCGACGACTGGCCATCTCTCAATTTTTTGATAAACGGCTGCATAGAAAATAATATTTTAAATTCAACAAGCATTGCTTAAGCGCCTATGAACAAGTTTTCAGCGCACAGGATAAAAACGAGTGCTTTTATTCAAAAATTACATCCTTGGTACATTCATCCGCCACAAGGCGGGCACCCGCAAGAACATCCTTGTAATAGTTCTCGGGCTTGCGATGCTCCTTCCCCGGCGGCGGCCCGTCCTTCACAAGCTTCTCACCGTCCAGCTTACCCCAGTGCACCTTTGCACGGGCAAGGGCCCGACGGGCACCTTCAATGCAGACGGAGCGCTTGATGACCTCGAGCCTTGGACAGGCCTCCACCAGCCGCCGCACCAGCCCGAAGTAGCTCCCAGGCAGGGCCTCTCCGGGCCACAGCCGAACTATGAAGCCCTTCATGGCCTGTTCGCCTGCCTTGTGGAGCTCGACCAGCTGTTTCAGCTGGTCGCTCAAGGGCACAGGGTGTCCGGCCTCAGCATACTGAGACTAGAACACCTTCTCCGTCGAGCTGCCCTCTTCAGCTCGGTAGAATGCGGCGGTGGCGGATAATCTACGGGGAAGATCTGCGAATGCCCCTGGAGAACTCCGGATTCGGGTAAGTAATAAGTAGTTTACTTTTATATTTCTGCTTTGCATAAAGAATGCCTTACCCGCTGCTATCTTCTTAATCTCCTCCAACTCTTGGAGGGCCTTTTGGGCTTCGGCCTTGCCAGACTTGGCAGTCTCAAGGGCCGCCGTGAGCTCGGACGCTTGGGTCTTTGACTCAAGCTCCAAACTCTCATGTTTTTTCATGAGAGCCTCAAGCTCTTGCTGCACCTCGCCGACCTGAGCCCCAAGTTTCTCTCGCTCGGTGCGCTCCGCGGCCGTTTTCTTTTCGGCCTCGGACAGCGCCTGCTTGAGGGTCGCCACCTTAGTCGTGGCCCCTATAATAAGCAGTGCAATCCTGTTATTTTTTGCAATCACGCCTCTCTATAGGCACTTTTTCTGTAAGGTATTTCCTACCTTCTTTTTCCTCGAGCTGCCACTTGGCAAGGCCAAGCTCTTGCTCGGTCCGCTTGAGGTCCTGTTTCAGGACACCCACCTCCGCAGTCAGTGCGGCGGTGGATAACAGCGAAGCCTGCACACGCATATTGACTCTTTATTGTTAGACTCCTGCGAAATTTACTAGATCCTCTATTCGGCTTTTCTTTCCGAACGCCAAACAGAGCATCAGGGGCTACTGTCTATGCGGTTATATTTTTACATATTTTTACTTACCTCGAAGCCTGTTAGGAGGCTAGCGCAAGCTTCACTCAGTCCGCTCTGGGCGGACTGAACCTTCTGGATCACCGTACTCATAATAGTACGGTGCTCCTCGTCGATGGAGGCGCCATCAAGCACCTCGAGCAGATTGTCCGGCACCTCCGGTTGGACGGAGGCCGCCGGCTCAGAAGGCTTGCTCCTCTTGGAAGGAGTTCGCCTACCGCGGTCCGGAACTGTTGAAGATTCCGGCGCGGTGTCCGGCACAAAGCCGGACTTGGAGCCCTGGGGGGCCTTATCCCCTTCACTCCTGGAGTCCGGGAGGTTGCCTTGCAGCTCCTCTGGGACCACCTCCTCCTGCCTCGGAGCTTGTCGCAACGCCACTTCGGTGTCGTCTACAGTGCGGGGGAAGACAGCGGGCGGAATTGAGTTCACGTCCGATGAGTCCAGGGAGCCGCCCGACGATTCGTCGAATTCGGCCCGGGGCGGACTGCATAATTACATTCGACATTAGGGAAAGCTGTGCGACAAAGGAACATCATGAGTTATTCTGGTATCCGAACTTACGATTTCGCCGGACGCTTGGTCCTGTTTAGCCACTCCTCTTTGCCCTCTTCGGTGTTGGGGGCGTAGTCTGGCGGAGGGGTCTTCCTTTTCCTAGACCCCTCGGCCTCCCCCGTTGGGGCGGCCTTCCTCTTCTCTCCTCCCTCCGCTTGGGGGGGAGTTTTCTTCTTTCTCCTCCTCGTTTTCGTGGGAGGAGGGCGTCTCGGACTCGTCAGATGATGAGTCCGACACCACCATGTTGCGGGCACTCTTTCGAGTCCCCGTGGTCTTCTTCTTCTTGGCCTTCTCTTCCGGCACCACATAAGGCGCCGGAGCCAGCAGCTTCACTAGTAGAGCTGGGGCTGGGTCTTCGGGCAGCGGAGCCGGACAGTTAATCGGTCCGGATATCGCCCGCCAAGCCTGTCAAAGGTAAGGGAGTTTAGATCCCGCATAGAGTTAAACTATGAAAAAAGCTGAACACCCTATAAAAGGTGAAAGTAGCTTACCTCGCTAGCGTGACGCTGCGAGCTGTATCCGCGGTCCGCGGAAGCGGATGCGGGAGCCTCGGCACCTTTGATTAGCACCTTCCAGATGTCTTCATACGTCGTGCCGAAGAGCCTGTTAAGGGTTCAGTGCTGTGCCGGGTCGAACTCCCACAGAGTAAAGTCCCGTTGTTGACACAGGAGGATTCGGCGAATGAGCATGACCTGGACTACATTTACAAGCCTGATCGGCTTGTTTACCAGGGATTGGATGCATGTCTTCAGTCTGGTCACCTCTTCCTCGTTACCCCATGATAGGCCCGTCTCTTTCCAGGACATGAGCCGCGTGGGGGGTCCGGATCGGAACTTGGGGGCTGCGATTCATTTCGGATCGCGTGGCTCGGTGATGTAAAACCACCCGGCTTGCCACCCTTTTAGGGTCTCTACGAAGGAGCCCTCGAACCACAGGACGTTGGCAATCTTGCCTGCCATGGCGCCTCCACACTCCGCCTGGCTGCCGCGCACCACCTTGGGCTTGACGTTGAAGGTCTTGAGCCAGAGGCCGAAATGGGGGCGGACGCGGAGGAAAGCCTCGCACACGACGATAAACGCCAAGATGTTGAGGATGAAGTTCGGGGCCAGATCATGGAAATCCAGGCCGTAGTAGAACATGAGCCCCCGAACGAATGGGTGAAGTGGAAAACCCAGTCCGCGGAGGAAGTGGGGAAGGAATACTACCCTCTCGTGGGGCCTTGGGGTGGGGAGGAGCTGACCCTTCTCGGGAAGCCGGTGCGCGATGTCTTTGGACAAGTATCCGGCCTTCCTAAGCTTTTTGATGTCGCCCTCCGTGACGGAGGAGACCTTCCACTTGCCTCCCGCTCCGGACATCGCTGGAGAAGGTCGAGGTGGGAAGTGCGGGCTTGGGCGCTGGAGCTCGAGTGCGCAGGAGATGGATAGGCAAAGGAGGAAGAAGGCGTAGGTAAAAAGGTGGATCCTTATCCCCTTATATGGGTGGATGCGGTTGTGCGTCCCCACCTGCCTGGTAAAACTCGCTTGCCTCCCAAGCGCCGTGATAAGTGGTGCGATTGGATTACCCACGTCCGTATTAATGAGAGTCCCGTAAAGGGGGTACACGATCTCTGCTTTGACAAGACGTGCCAAGGAAACCGCCTCGCAAAACATGCTGAGGTGGAAAAGTAAAAACGATTCGAGTAAAGGACTTGGCCATAGTGTGATGGCGCACTGCGGAATACGTCAGCAGATTTGATTTGTGTTAATATTATTCTCTCTATGGCAATATGTGGAAGCTTATTTTGCAGAGCCGGACACTACTATTGGTGTTTACAATCTTCTATGAAGGACTTGGAGGAGGAACCCGTCTTGCAATGCCGAAGACAATTTGCGCGCCGGACTCGTCGTCATTGAAGCCTGGTTTAGGGGCTACTGAGGGAGTCCTGGATTAGGGGGTGTTCGAGTAGCTGGACTATACCTTCAGCCGGACTCCTGGACTATGAAGATACAAGATTGAAGACTTCGTCCCGTGTCCGGATGGGACTTTCCTTGGCGTGGAAGGCAAGCTTGGCGATGCGGATATTCAAGATCTCCTACCATTGTAACCGACTTTATGTAACCGTAACCCTATCCCGTGTCTATATAAACCGGAGGGTTGTAGTCCGTAGGCAATCAACTCCATACACAACAATCATACCATAGTCTAGCTTCTAGGGTTTAGCCTCCTTGATCTCGTGGTAGATCTACTCTTGTACTACCCATATCATCAATATTAATCAAGCAGGAGTAGGGTATTACCTCCATCGAGAGGGCCCGAACCTGGGTAAAAAACATCGTGTCCCTTGTCTCCTGTTACCATCCGGCCTTGACGCACAGTTCGGGACCCCCTACCCGAGATCCGTCGGTTTTGACACCGACACCGAAGAACCGCAAGCCAAAGACGACAACAACTTCAATAAAACTTCAAATGAAGAGGAACAAGCCAACTGCGGAAAGCAAATGAAAAGCCGCGTCCGGCACCTAGTCTAGTCTTCGACGTCTTCTCACCAGCGCGGAGCTAAGTGCTGCCACTGGGCGTGGGAGGGAGCCCCAGGGCCTGAGGCCGGCGCTCCTGAGACTCCGGGGCGTGTACAGCCCCAACTCATTATTACGTGAGAGTGTCACGGGCGGCGAACTTCACAGGCGTTCGCCTTGCTTCATAGGCTCCGGGCCTTTTCCGAAACGCGATAGCTTCACAGGCATTCGCCTTGCTTCAGAGGCTCCGGGCCTTTTCCAAAACGCGATAGCTTCACAGGCATTCGCCTTGCTTCACAGGCTCCGGGCCTTTTCCAAAACGCGATAGCTTCACAGGCATTCGCCTTGCTTCACAGGCTCTGGGCCTTTTCCAAAACGCGATAGCTTCACAGGCATTCGCCTTGCTTCACTGGCTCCGGGCCTTTTCCAAAATGCGATAGCTTCACAGGCATTCGCCTTGCTTCACAGGCTCCGGGCCTTTTCCAAAACGCGATAGCTTCATAGGCATTCGCCTTGCTTCACAGGCTCCTGGCCTTTTTAGGGGTAGAACCTCCGGAGGTGCTGGATGTTCCATGTGTTCTGGACCGGCACTCCCTCCTGAGTCTCCAAGCGCACTGAGCCGGGCCTGGAAACATGAACAACCTTGAACGGGCCCTCCCACATGGGAGAGAGCTTGTGCAGCCCCTCCCTGGAGAGGACCCGCCTGAGCACGAGGTCTCCTACCTCGAGTGTCCTGGGGTGGATGTTGCGGCAGTGATATCACCGCAGCGCTTGTTGGTACCTCGCCGCTCGTAGCGCGGCTTCTCGGCGATGTTCCTCCCCCAGCACGAGGTCCATCCCCCGCATGGCGTCCTGTTGCGCCTCGTTGAACGCCAGGACCCGCGCGGAGCAACGTCTGACCTCGTGAGGGAGGACCGCTTCGGCTCCATAGACCAGGAAGAACGGGGTCTCTCCAGTCGGCTTGGTCACGGTTGTGCGGATGGACCACAACACGGACTGAAGCTCGTCGTACCAACCTCTGCCGCAGGCCTCCAGCTTCTTCTTGAATGTCCTAGTCTTGAGGCCCCTCAAGACCTCCGCATTGGCTCGCTCGGCCTGGCCGTTGCTTCGAGGGTGCGCCACTGAAGCGTAGCATATCTGCGTTCCAAGGTTAGCACAGTATGTTTTGAAGAGGTTACTGGTGAACTGCGAACCGTTGTCCGTGATGATGCGATTCGGCACCCCGAACTGGCTCACGATGCCCTTGATGAACTTGACCGCGGAACCCGGAGGAATGGTGCGGACAGCCTCCACTTCAGCCCACTTGGTGAACTTGTGTACAGCAACGTAAAGGTAGCGGTAGCCTCCTGGCGCCCGAGGAAATGGACCCAAGATGTCGAGCCCCCAGACTGCGAATGGCCAGAAAGGGGGATAGTCTGCAAGCCCTCTGCCGGCTGATGGATCTGCTTGGCGTGGAACTGGCAGGCCTCACAAGCTTTCACTAGCTCAACGGCGTCATTGAGCACGGTGGGCCAATAAAACCCACTACGGAATGCCTTGCCGATGAGGGCCCGTGACGATGAATGATGTCCGCAGTCCCCACCGTGTATATCTTCCAGTAGTTCCTTCCCTTGCTCCCTAGAGATGCAGCACAGGGATACATCGTTTGGTCGCTTCCAGTAGAGCTCTCCATGTCTGATGCAGTATGCCGTGGCCTGGTGTGCCACTCGCTCTGCTTCCTCCTCCTTCTCCGGCAAGGTCCCTTGCGTCAAGTAGCTCTGGAGCTCCGTGATCCAACATCCCTCCTGAGGTTCCATCGTCAGGAGCAGGCGTGCTCCTGAGGCCGGGCCACAGGCCGGAGCTCCGGAGGCAGGTGGCTGGGGGAGCTCCTCCCGGGGCTGAGCCGTGTTTGATAGAGACGGCAAGGCTGAAGGCTTGAAGAGCCGTTCCTCGAAAACACCAGGCTCCTGAGGTAACCGCCTGGACGCGCGTTTGGCGATGTCATCAGCCTCTTGATTGGTGCCACGGGGCACATGCTGCAACTCCAACCCCCAGAACTGCTTCTCCATCCTACAGACCTCTGCAAGGTAGGCCTCCATGTGCTCATCCTTCGGCTCGTACACCTTGTTGGATAAATTGACAAGGAGCTGCGAATCGCCCTTGATGGTGAGGCATTTCACCCCCAGGGCAGCTGCGGCCTTCAAGCCCGCTATTAAACCTTCATACTCCGCTATGTTGTTGGAGACCTTTTCGCCTTGCTGGAAACAAAGCTGCACGGCGTAATAGAGTTTGTCCTGGGTGGGCGATATAAGCACCGCCCCAGCCCCTGTGCCGTGTCTGGAGAACGCCCCATCAAAGTACATGACCCAGCCTTCTGGCGCCTCGCTTCCCGGGGACATGGACCGATCCTCGTCGGCCTTGAGGCCTGGCGCCTCCGTCCATTCTGCCACAAAATCCGCCAACGCTGCTCCCTTGATGACTCTGGTCGTGCTGAATTCGAGCTGAAACGCTTGCAGCTCTATGTTCCACTCAACGACTCTCCCAGCTGAATTGGGGCTCCTGAGCACCCTCTCCAGGGGGTATGAAGAGACGACCTTGATGGGGTGACCCTGAAAATAGTGCCGCAGTTTGCGCGAGGCCACCAGTAGCGCGAGGAGGAGTTTCTGAGGCATAGGGTACCGCGCCCTTGCATCCCGCAACACTGTGCTGACGAAGTACACTAGGTGCTCAACGAGGTGGAGTGCATCAGTGCTGGCGGCTCCCTTTGGAGACCATGGCGCCTCTCGAGACAATGAGGCCTCCTGAGACTGGCCATCTAGGAGAGGGGCCTCTTCTGCCTCTGGTGCGCCCCTCTGCGACGGCTGGTCCTTATCAGCCGCTGTGGCGGCTTCTGTGGGCCTTCCTCGTACCTGTTCCGCCTTGTCCCGAGCTGCTGTCGCGGTTTTGATTCGACGCTCCTCTCTGACTGCCACCAGGGCTGCGCTGGCGGAGTAGGGAGTGGCGGCGAGGTAAAGCACTAGGGGCTCTTGAGGGCGCGGAGCCACCATGACCGGTGGACTGGTCAGGTATTTCTTGAGATCCTGGAATGCCTTGTCGGCCTCTTCAGTCCACTCGAAGGGCCCCTTTTTCTTCATTAGCTGGAAGAAGGGTAGCGCTCGCTCCCCCAACATGGAGATGAAGCGCCCTAGCGCGGTCATGCGCTCCGTGAGCTTCTGCATTTCTCCGAGGGTCTTTGGCGGGCTCATGTCTTCCACTGCCTTGACCTTCTCCGGGTTAGCCTTGATGCCTCAGTGAGACACGAGGAAACCCAAGAGCTTGCCCGAGGGGACTCCGAACACACATTTCTCTGGGTTGAGCCGTAGGTTCACGGCGTTGAGGCTGGCGAAGGTTTCCTCCAGGTCTTGTATCAAGGTCCTGGCCTCCCGAGATTTTACCATGATGTCATCGACGTAAGCTTCAACATTCTTCCCGAGCTGCAGGCCCAAGGTGATATGCATCAGCCGCTAAAAGGTTGCCCCTGCGTTACGCAGCCCGAATGGCATGCAGGTGTAGCAGTACACCCCACACGGGGTTAGGAAGGCTGTCTTCTCGACGTCTTCAACCGCCATCTTGATCTAGTGATACCCAGAGAAGGCATCCAGGAAGCATAGCAGGTTGCATTCCGCAGTGGAATCGACGATCTGGTTGATGCGGGGGAGCAGGAATGGATCTTGCGGGCACGCTTTGTTGAGGTTGGTGAAGTCGACACACATGCGTTCCTTCCCTCCCTTCTTTGGCACAACGACAGGGTTGGCCAACCAATCTGGGTATCGGACCTCGCGAATGACCCCAGCGGCCTCTAATTTGCGAGTCTCTTGGACGATGAAGGCCTACTTTTCTGTGGACTGCCGCCTGGCCTTCTGCTTCACAGGGCGCACGTTGGGGCACACGTTGAGGTGATGCTCGATTACACTCCTCGGGATCCCTGCCAACTGGTCTGGCTCCCAAGCGAATACCTTCTTGTTTGCGTGCAGGAACCCGACCAGGGCCTCCTCTTGCTCGGGTTTGAGGTGGGCGCCTATGGTGAAAGTGACGTTGGTGGATCCGTCCTCATCGACGTGTATCTGCTTGGTTTCTGCCTTGTCTTGGGTGAACAACTATTTCTTCTTGGCGGGTGCAGCCCCCTTGGGCTCGGGGGCCTCCAAGGCGGCGGGCTGTGCCGACGCCGCTGTCTTGAAGACGAGCTTGAGCACCCGCAGAGCATCCCCAGTGTCCCCGTGCATGGTGAGGACACCGCTGCTCCCGGGCATCTTCATGAGGTTGTACGCCGGGTGCGTCGCGGCCATGAACTGGGACAACGCTAGGTAGCTAAGGATGGCGTTGTAGGGGAGGCCGATGGGGGCGATGTCGAAGTCGACCAGCTCCATGCGGAAGTTGTCGTAGGTGCCGAAGGTTACTGGGAGCCGGATCTGTCCCAAGGAGCTGGACGACCTGCCCCCAACGCCTGAGAAGGGCCGGCTGGGCTGCAGCCGTTCCAGGGGTATGCAGAGGAGGTTGAAGGCCTCGACTGAGAGCACGCTGAGGCCTGCCCCGCCATCGATGAGAGTTCTGGTGACGGCCACCTGGCAGATGATGGGGGTGCACAGCATGGGGAGCGCGCCCGAGCAGGCCGAGTTGGAGGGGTGGTCCTCCGAGCTGAAGCTCAGGCCGGTCTCGGGCACCGCCCGATCCAGGGGAGCCCCCTGCCGCGTGGAAGCTGCGCTGACCCGGCGGATGAATGGCTTGACGTGGTAACTTGTAGGCGGCGCCTGCGAGCCACCCAAGAGGGCCGCGACGACTGGGGGTGTCGGTGCAGCGCGATAGGCGGGGGAGAGGTTGCGGGGCTCCATGGGCGCGCGGAGCGCGCGGGATGAAGAACCAGCTGGGGCGAGCGAGGGAGTTGCGGTGCGGCCATCTTGGCGCACGGATGGATGCTGAGGCGATGCTTGCTGCTCGTCCCCCGCCGGGTGACGGGGAACAGCGAGGACGCCCGCCGACAGGGGCCGTCCGGGCGACGCGGGAAGCGAGGGCGGCCCGGCGCTCCGCGCGGGCCCGACGAGCGTCAGACATGAGCACGATGGTCGGAGGAGAACGGGGTGACGGAAGACGAATTCCGGCGCACCCCTACCTGGCGCGCCAAATGTCGGATTTCGGGTTCCGGCAGACCCTTGAGGTTCGAACAGTGGGGTGCGCGCGGAGATTTCACCTCCTACCTACCTGCACCCCTCCGCCCTGCTAGGATCTAAACTGTCGGAAGAACAACACAAGAGACACCGGGTTTATACTGGTTCGGGCCACCGTTGTGGTGTAATTCCCTACTCCAGTGTGTGGTGTGTGGATTGCCTCTTGGGCTGATGACGATGAACAATACAAGGAAGAACAGCCTCGCGAGGGTCTATTCTTGGCTGAGGCGATGAACTGCTGGGAGGAGTTCAGTCACCTTTCTGTCTCTCCCTCTCTCTCTCTGCTTCCAACCAGCCGACCTCTTGCCATGTGGGTGGCTAGTCCTATTTATAGAGGCCCTGGTCCTCTTCCCAAATATCGAGCGGGAAGGGAGCCAACAATGGCGGGCTAATTTGATGGGGGACAGGAAGTATCAGCTATCCTGACAAAAGTAGTCTTCGCCTGCGCAAAGCTCTGGTGATGACGCCGTCTTGGGCTCCACGGTGACCTCCGTCTCGTAGTCCTCCTGGTCTTGGTCTCGTTGCACCGAAATGGCAACCTTTGCCTGATGCCTCGGTACTTCGCGGCTGCACTTGCCCCCTTTGCACCAAAGAGGGAAGGAGGACGCTGCACGGGCTGGCACCCGCCTGGCGCTCTGAATCGTCATGGCTTGCGTCACGGGCACCTCGTGAGGTACCCCGCCTTGATCTCTCTGCCTCCTCGTGAGCCAGCCTGACGAGGCCGCGCCTGAGGAGGCTCCGCGTCGTCCGCCCCGCGAGGCTTGGCCCCTCGCGAGGGTCTTGGGTTTGTGTTGGTGAGGATGGGCCGTGCTGGGCCCCCCTTTGAGCCACGCCGCAGGCCGCAGGCAGGCAAGTCTGGGGACCCCCGTTCCCAGAACGCCGACAGTGTCAAAGCCTCTCTTCCGTCAATCGACTCGTCGTCGCTCCATCGTCTCCATGGCAGATGCTCGCCAAGCCCGTGCTGAGCATTGAGTCGTTCTCGCTGCACGCGTCGCCTAGACGACGCCCGTCGGCGCGCCTCCCCGTCGTTCTCCATCACCAGCCGCCAACACCATCGTCGGCCCGACGGGGAACGAGCAGCAAGCTTCGTCGCTACACCCCTCTATGCGTCGGGACGGACGCACCGCCACCCCGTCGCTGACTCCGGACGGCTCATCATCCCATGCTCGTCGAGGGCCCACGGACGCACAGGCTGCGTTGCTCATGGCGCGTGAGCTCCTGTGCTACCACCCCGTCGATGACCTCTACGAAGACTGGTTGGACCGCATCGCCGAGCTAGTCAACGCGGCTGGGGGTTCGCCTGCACCGTCCCTCTTGCTGCCTCGTCCCCCTCCTGCTACAGGCGATGTAGCCCATGGAGCGCCTGCGCCACCTCCTCGTTAGGACGCCGCCCTCGGCCCAAGACGCATGGCCCCTCGGCGCAACCCACTGCATCAGGCGCCCGCGTGTGAGGAAGAAAGCTGCTAAGAGGTTCGGCGGCCGCAATGGGACGCTCCTGCACTCCCGGCACCCCCACGTCAAGACCGCGTGCCGCCTGAGGCGGCGGCGCATGGCTATCAAGACTAGGCTCCACCTCCAAGATGGGCCCTGGTGACCATAGCGGGCTGCCGCGCCTTCACCCCTAAGCTACGTAGCATCGTTTGGCTAGGCAAGTTCAAGCCTGACCTGCCTCCATGCTACGACGGCACCAAGACCCTAGGGAGTTCCTGCAGCTCTACGAGCTGAGCATCAAGGCGGCCAACGATGATGAGAAGGTTATGGCGAACTGGTTCCCCATGGCCCTTAAGGATGGCGCGCGCTCGTTGTCGGTGTCAAAACCGGCGGATCTCGGGTAGGGGGTCCCGAACTGTGCGTCTAAGGCTGATGGTAACAGGAGGCGGGGGACACAATGTTTACCCAGGTTTGGGCCCTCTCGATGGAGGTAATACCCTACTTCCTGCTTGATTGATCTTGATGATATGAGTATTACAAGAGTTGATCTACCACGAGATCGTAGAGGATAAACTCTAGAAGCTAGCCTATTATTATGATTGTTGTCCTACGGACTAAACCCTCCGGTTTATATAGACACCAGAGGGGGCTAGGGTTACACAGAGTCGGTTACAAGGGAGGAGATCTACATATCCGAATTGCCAAGCTTGCCTTCCACGCAAAGGAGAGTCCCACCTGGACACGAGACGAAGTCTTCAATCTTGTATCTTCATAGTCCAACACTCCAACCAAAGTATATAGTCCGGCTGTCTGAGGACTCCCTAATCCAGGACTCCCTCAGTATCCCCTGAACAAGGCTTCAATGACGATGAGTCCAGCGCGCAGATTGTCTTCGGCATTGCAAGGCAGGTTTCTTCTCCGAATACTCCATAGAAGATTTTGAACACAAGGATCGTGTTCGGCTCTGCAAAACAAATTCCACATACCACCGTAGAGAGTATATTATTCCGTAAATCTAATCTGCTCACAACTTTTCATAACATGACGTACTGCCGTGGCCCGGTCATTACGAACTGTTTTCCCTGCCTGCCACTGCACGTGTTGCGAGGCGGTTTTATTGGCACGTCTTGTCGAAGCAGAGATCGTGTTCCCCTTATCACGAGATTCTCATCAATACGGATATGGGTAACCCAACTGTGCCATCAATCGCGGCGCTTGGGGAATAATCGATTTTATGGGGCAAGTAGGGAGGCGCACAGTTTCTACCGCCTTTATAAAGGGACAAGGATTCCTCTTTTTCACCCACGCCTTCTTCTTCCCCTGCCCATCCATTCTCGCGCACTCGAGCTCCAGCGCCCAAGTTCTGATCTTCTCTGCAAAGCCATTCCGAACATGGCGGGAGCGGGAGGCAAGTGGATGGTCTCCTCCGTTACGAAGGAGAACATTATGAAGCTCCGGGAAGCCGGATACCTGGCCGCGGACATCGCGCACCGGCTCCCAGATGCGGGGTAGATCGTCCCTACTCCAAAACCCCATGAGAGGGTTGTATTCCTCACCCACTTCGTCCGCGGACTGGGATTTCCCCTCCACCTATTTGTCCGTGGGCTCATGTTCTACTACGGGCTGGATTTCCATGATCTGGCCCCCAATTTCATCCTCAACATCTCGGTGTTTATCGTCATGTCCGAGGCCTTCCTCCGCATCAAGCCCCACTTCAGTCTGTGGCTGAATACCTTCAACGTGAAACCGAAGGTGGTGGTAGGCTAGCAAGCGGAGTGCGGAGGCGCCATGGTGGGCAAAACGCCCAATGTCACCTGGCTCGAAGGCTCCTATGTGGAGACCGTGAAGGGTGGCAATCGGGGTGGTTCAACATCACCGAGCCGCGCGACACCAACTGGGTGGCGGCCCCCGAATTTCGATCCGTCATCCCCACGCGGCTCACCTCCTGGAAAGAGAAGGGCCTATCTTGGGGTTCATCGGTGGAGCTGACCGGACTCCAAAACTGTGTTAAAAATATGATAAGCAAGAAAATCAAGCTTGTCAACATGGTCCAGGTCATGCTCTTCCGCCAGATCCTTCCGTGTCAAAGGCGGGCATTCAATATGTGGGAGTTCGACCTGGCCAAGCACCAGACGCTGCGAGAGATTTTCGACACGACGTACAAAGACGTCTAGAAGGTGCTGTTCAAGGCCGCCGAGGTACCTCCTCCCCTTACAGAGGATCGCGAACTCAGCGCAAAGTGCCCTGCCAATCCGGTAAGCTCTTTATATCTCATAAGATGTTCCTTTATCCAGTATAATCATGTGAGGGATCTGAGCCTCCACGCTATTTTAACGGGACTGGGTAGCGACAGCGGAGCGGATCGATTGTTCGGCCCCATTGCCCGAAGATCTAGCAAGGCCTCTCTTAACGGAGATGCTGGTTCCGGCGCCCTATGAGGCGCTGGAGAAGAAGGCCAAGAAGAAGGCCGCGGGGACCAGGAAAGGTCTCCGGCGCAAGGTTGTATCGGACTCATCATCTGAAAACACCGAGGCGCACTCCTCCCACGAAAACGAGGAGGAGGAAGAGGAAGGTTCTCCCCCCCCCCCCAATTGGGGGGGACAAGAAAAGGAAGGCCGCCCATCTGGGGAGGCCGAAGGGTCCAAGAAGGGAAGGACCCTCCTTCCGGACCACTCCAGAACAGTCGCTTACAACAACAAGGAGTGGTTGCCCAGGGACAAGCCCCTGGCGAAGTCGTAAGTATCCGGATGCTATAATAGTTCTGGTATGTTTTGTTTTATTGCTTCTTATCATGTCAAACATGATCGTGCAGTCCATCCAAAGCCCACATCGATGTATCCTCTTCGGATGAGTCTTTGGGCCAGTCGGCGATGAACAACGATTCACCACCGACAGCCACCTCCCCCCGGCCCACGGACGACATCGAAGTGTTGTCTCAGAGGGCACCGGACCAAGGTGATACAATTCTGGAGGCGCCCCAAGGCGACATCCCAGGTGCTGGGCGCATGGGGGGTAAGACTCCCATGGGTTCTGATGACGGGGGCTGCAACAAGTTTGCCCCCCAGCCGGATACTGCACCGGAACCTCCAATGGTTCCAGATTCTGTCAGGCGTCCCCTCGCTAAGGGGGGGCGAGCCGTCTATGTCGATGGCCTTTGTACATCTAGAGGCATTGGACAATTTGCTGGAAGCGCTTCGTGGCGCTTCGCGGCGCTTCGCGGCGCTTCCATTGACGAAGAGCACCGCACCATCATGAGTGCGGTGGTCGAGAAGGTTCGGTCCACCAAAAGCAGGACCTTGAGGTAAGTAATCAAATTATGCCAGCCTCCTAACAGGCTTTGAGGTAAGTAATCAAATTATGAGAAAATATCACAGCATAGATAGTAGCCCCTGATGCTCTGTTTGGTGTTCGCAAAGAAAGGCCGAACAGAGGATCAAATAACAATCACAGGAGTCTAATCAGAATATGTCTATGTGAATAAGCAGGCTTCGCTGCTGGCCGCTGCCGCTCGTACTGCGGAGGTCCCCTGACTGAAGCGGGACCTTGAGCGGTCTGAGGAAGAGCTCGGCCTTACCAAGAGGCAGCTCGAAGAGAACAAAGGTAAGTGATACCCCGTCTATATATTGATAAAGAAAAAAGCGGTTACTAGATCATGGGATCATCATGAATTTTGCTAGGGGCCACAACCGTAGTGGCGGCCCTGAAGAAGGCGTTGTCCGAGGCCAAAGACAGAGCAGCCCAAGAAAGCATCGAGCGTGAGAAGCAAGAGGCCTGAGTCGACGAGGTTCAGCAAGAGCTCCAGGATTTGGTCAAAAAATACGAGTCCTTGGAGCGTGACTCTAAGATGCAGGGGTCTGAGCTTGCGAAGGCCCTCGAGAACGCACAAAATGCCAAGGCCGAAGCTCAAAAGGCCCTCCAGGAGATTCAGGCGGTCAAGAAGATAGCGGAGGGTAAGGCATTCTTTATGCAAAGCAAGCATGTGAAGGAAACTTTCCTTTTACTTAGCCGAATTCAGAGCTCTCCAGGAGCGTTCGCAGATCTACCCAGCAGCGTACCGGATGCCGCAGAGTTCTACCGGGCCGAGGAAGGGAGCTCAACGGAAAAGTTGTTCTGGTTTCAATATACTGGGACCGAACATTCGATACCCTTGAGCGACCAGCTGAAGCAACTGGTCGAGATTCACATGGCGGCCGAACTGGCCATGAAGGGTCTTGAGGGAGTCCTGGATTAGGGGGTGTTCGGGTAGCTGGACTATACCTTCAGCCGGACTCCTGGACTATGAAGATACAAAATTGAAGACTTCGTCCCGTGTCCGGATGGGACTTTCCTTGGGGTGGGAGGCAAGCTTGGCGATGCAGATATTCAAGATCTCCTACCATTGTAACCGACTTTATGTAACCCTAACCCTATTCGGTGTCTATATAAACCGGAGGGTTGTAGTCCTTAGGCAATCAACTCCATACACAACAATCATACCATAGGCTAGCTTCTAGGGTTTAGCCTCCTTGATCTCGTGGTAGATCTACTCTTGTACTACCCATATCATCAATATTAATCAAGCAGGAGTAGGGTATTACCTCCATCGAGAGGGCCCGAACCTGGGTAAAAAACATCGTGTCCCTTGTCTCCTGTTACCATCCGGCCTTGACGCACAGTTCGGGACCCCCTACCCGAGATCCGCCGGTTTTGACACCGACATTGGTGCTTTCATTGAGAGTTCCTCGGTGTCGTCGCCTTTAGGCCCGATGGCTCCTTTGATCATCAACAACGATACGGTCCAGGGTGAAACTTTTCTCCCCGGACAGATCTTCGTCTTCGGCGGCTTCGCTCTGCGGGCTAATTCACTCGGCCACCTGGAGCGGATCGAAAGCTACGCCCCTGCCCATCAGGTCAGGTTTGGAAGCCTAAACTACACGGCTGACATCCACGGGGACTTGATCTTCGACGGATTCGAGCCACAGCCAAGCACGCTGCACTGTCTCGATGGGCATGATATAGCTCTACCGCCGAACAGCGCCTTGGAGGCCGCATACGCATCGGTTTCGACCATTGATTCGGAGCATACTGCGCCGATCGAGGATCAGCGGTTGGACGCTGCCTCAGGGGTTGCGATCTCAGAGGCGATCGAGCCGAACTCCAGCCCCGCACTCTGCACGACCCGTGACTCCGAGGATCCGGACTCCTCCCCGGACTCCGAACCCCTCGCGCCCCTGCCAATCGAATCCGATTAGGCGCCAATAATGGAGTTCACCGCCGCAGACATCTTTCAGTGTTTGCTTTTTGGTGACATCCTGAATTCTCTTAAGTCTCTCTCTTTATCAGGAGAGCCCTGGCCGGACTACGGTCAGCAAGGGTGGGATACGGACGATAAGGAAATTCAAAGCCCACCCACCACCCACTTTGTAGCCACTGTCGACGATCTAACCGACATGCTTGACTTCAGCTCCGAAGACATCGACGGCATGGACGACGATGTAGGAGACGAACAGGAACCAGCACCTGTAGGGCGCTGGAAGGCCACCTCGTCATATGACATATATATGGTGGATACTCCAAAAGATGGAGATGGCGATGGAACAGTGGGGGATGACGCCCCCAAGAAACAGCCGAAGCGCCGGCGTCAGCAGCGCCGCTCTAAATCCCGCCAAAGCAAAAACGGTGATTCTGGCACAGGAGATAATACTACCCCGGATAGCGCCGAAGAACACCCACCTCAGCAAGATTCAGCACAGGAAGATGGAGAAACCAACCCTCATGAGAGAGCGGCAGACCGAGAGGTCGAGGATGATAACTATATGCCTCCCTCCGAAGACGAGGCAAGCCTCGATGACAACGAATTCGTCATACCATCAGACCCCGCCGAACAAGAGCGTTTTAAACTCAGGCTTTTAGCCACGGCAAGCAGCCTCAAGAAAAAGCAGCAACAACTTAAAGCTGCCCAAGATTTGCTAGCTGACAGATGGACTGAAGTCCTTATGGCCGAAGAGTATGAACTCGAACGCCCCTCCAAGAGTTACCCGAAGCGCGGGCCGCTACCCCGAGCAGAGGAGGAAGCACCTACATCACCAGGGCATGACATGGCAGACCGGCCACCTCGCGGCTGCGACAGAGAGGCCTCTCGGCCCTCCACCCAAGCCATGCCCCGACGCCGCTCAACTAAGGCACGGGAAAATACGCCCGACCTGCGAGACATACTGGAGGATAAGGCAAGACAAACAAGATCGATCTACGGATCGCGCAGGCACCCTACGGCATGTGACAATGATCTTCACTCCAGATACAACAAATCCGGCCGGGCCGAACACAACAGACATAGCTCTTCCGAGCTACGTCGTGATATAGCCCAGTACAGAGGTGCCGCACACCCGCTATGCTTCACGAATGAAGTAATGGATCATAAAATCCCAGAGGGTTTCAAACCCGTAAACATCGAATCATACGATGGCACAACAGATCCGGCGGTATGGATCAAGGACTATCTCCTTCACATCCACATGGCACGGGGCGATGATCTACACGCCATCAAATACCTCCCGCTCAAACTTAAAGGACCGGCCCGGCATTGGCTTAATAGCTTGCCAGTAGACTCAATCGGTTCTTGGGAGGACCTGGAAGCCACATTCCTCGACAACTTCCAGGGCACTTACGTGCGACCGCCGGATGCCGACGACTTAAGCCACATAATTCAGCAGCCAGAAGAATCGGCCAGACAATTCTGGACACGGTTCCTAACAAAGAAAAACCAGATAGTCGACTGTCCGGACGCAAAGGCCCTAGCAGCCTTCAAGCATAACATCCGTGGCGAGTGGCTTGCCCGGCACCTGGGACAGGAAAAGCCGAAATCCATGGCAGCCCTCACGACACTCATGACCCGCTTTTGCACGGGAGAAGACAGCTGGCTAGCTCGCAGTAACAACTTATCAGAGAACCCTGGTAATTCGGATACCAAGGACAAAAGTGGCAGGACACGTCGGAATAAGCAAAAACGCCGCATTAACAGCGACAACAATGAAGACACGACAGTCAATGCCGGATTCAAAGGCTATAAATCCGGTCAGCGGAAAAAGCCATTCAAAAAGAATACTCAGGGCCCGTCCAGTTTGGACCGAATACTCGATCGCTTGTGCCAGATACATGGCACCCCCGAAAGGCCAGCCAATCACACTAACAGGGATTGTTGGGTGTTCAAGCAGGCAGGCAAGTTAAGGGCCGAAAATAGAGACAAGGGGCTGCACAGCGACGACGAGGAGCCCAAGTTACCGAACAACAATGGACAGAAGGGCTTTCCCCCACAAGTGCGGACGGTGAACATGATATACGCAACCCACATTCGCAAGCGGGAGCGGAAGCGTGCGCTATGGGACGTATATGCGATGGAGCCAGTCGCCCCAAAGTTCAACCCATGGTCCTCCTGCCCGATCACTTTTGATCGAAGGGACCATCCCACTAGCATCCGTTATGGCGGCTTCGCAGCATTGGTTCTCGACCCAATCATCGACGGATTTCATCTCACAAGAGTCCTCATGGATGGCGGCAGTAGCCTGAACCTGCTTTATCAGGATACAGTGCGGAAAATGGGCATAGATCCCTCAAGGATTAAGCCCACAAGAACGACCTTTAAAGGCGTTATACCAGTTGTAGAAGCCTACTGTACAGGCTCAGTAACACTTGACGTGGTCTTCGGATCCCGGACAATTTCCGAAGCGAAGAGTTAATCTTCGATATAGTCCCGTTTCGCAGTGGCTATCACGCCCTGCTCGGACGAACCGCATTCGCAAAGTTCAATGCGGTGCCGCACTACGCATATCTCAAGCTCAAGATGCCAGGCCCTCGAGGAGTAATTACGGTCAATGGAAACACCGAACGCTCCCTCCATACGGAGGAGCATACGGCGGCTCTCGCAGCGGAGGTACAAAGTAGCCTTCTCAGGCAATTCTCCAGTCCGGCCATTAAAAAGCCAGACACTGCCAAGCGTGCCCGGAGTAACCCACAGCAAGACCGCCTGGCACACTCTGAGCAAGCGTAGCAATGCGGCCCCAACCCCAGCTTTTGCGACATAGCAAAACTAGTACCTTGCGTACATAACTACGCCCTTGAAATACCATGGGCACAGGGGAAGGTGCACAATAACGGCACGCCCAGGATACGGCTTAAAACGTACTAGGGGCTGCCGGATTCTTTTTTTTCTTCTTATTTTCAGGACTCCATATTTCGGACGACCTGTTCGGCAATTCGACAAGCCATGCCGCATTATGGAACTCCCAGGTGGTCTCTGTTACGAGCGGTATATCTGTTTTAAATACAATTCCGCGGCCTGCCCCTGGTCAGGACATACTGAATAGTCCAATATCTTTTGCTTACCGCACTATTTGTATCGTTCGGCTTTGATAAATAGCCTCTCTATAAACAATGCTTAGCTTCTTGTCTATTTTTTGCATTGTCTTCTTTTCACATTTATGTTTATTAATTGACATGATTGCACCAGTACACCATGGTACGGCAAATACGCTAGGGGCTTCAGTACCCTTTAATATGGTGTGAGAAGTGCGCACACTTTCACAAGTGCGGCACCCCGAACTTATAGCACTATATGCATCGGCTCCGAATCATGATTTGGGTCAATAGTTGGGTTTGCCCGGCTCCTATGTTTTGGTGCCTTACGTTCCGCTATATCGGCTAAGGTAGCACTAGGAGAACCACTGCGATTGTGCCCCGGTTCAGCTGGGTTAAGCACCTCAGTGGAGAAAGCTAAAACTGACTGTCATGTTGAGGCAAGAGACTGGTCGCTGTTCGAGAGGTTTTTCGAGTCCCTAAAGACTTATGCCGCTTCGAGCGAGGAGCCGGATTTGCCCGGCCAAGGCGTGGATAGCGCCCTGAACTCGGTCTTCCGAACTAGGGGCTTCGCCGAAATTTAAAATTATAAAGTTCTATGGCGAAGTGAGAGTGTTCAAGCATTATAGTCCGATTGCCTGGTTCGTTGTGCTGAGCGCCTCCCTCGAAGGACCCAACTATGGGAAAAAGAGCGCTCAGGTTTATCCCGAACACCCCAGCACTAGTGGCATGGGGGCAGAAGCCGACGACTGGCCATCTCTCAATTTTTTGATAAACAGCCGCACAGAAAATAATATTTTAAATTCAACAAGCATTGCTTAAGCGCCTATGAACAAGTTTTCAGCGCACAGGATAAAAACGAGCGAGTTTATTCAAAAATTACATCCTTGGTACATTCATCCGCCACACGGCGGGCACCCGCAAGAACATCCTTGTAATAGTTCTCGGGCTTGCGATGCTCCTTCCCCGGCGGCGGCCCGTCCTTCACAAGCTTCTCACCGTCCAGCTTACCCCAGTGCACCTTTGCACGGGCAAGGGCCCGACGGGCACCTTCCATGCAGACGGAGCGCTTGATGACCTCGAGCCTTGGACAGGCCTCCACCAGCCGCCGCACCAGCCCGAAGTAGCTCCCAGGCAGGGCCTCTTCGGGCCACAGCCAAACTGTGAAGCCCTTCATGGCCTGTTCGGCCGCTTGTGGAGCTCGACCAGCTATTTCAGCTGGTCGCTCAAGGGCACAGGGTGTCCCGCCTCAGCATACTGAGACCAGAACACCTTCTCCGTCGAGTTGCCCTCTTCAGCTCGGTAGAATGCGGCGGCATCGGATACGCTGCGGGGAAGATCTGCGAATGCCCCTGGAGAACTCCGGATTCGGGTAAGTAACAAGTAGTTTACTTTTATATTTCTGCTTTGCATAAAGAATGCCTTACCTGCCGCTATCTTCTTCATCTCCTCCAACTCTTGGAGCGCCTTTTGGGCTTCGGCCTTGACAGACTTGGCAGTCTCAAGGGCCGCCGTGAGCTCGGACGCTTGGGTCTTTGACACAAGCTCCAAAGGCTCATGTTTTTTCATGAGAGCCTGAAGCTCTTGCTGCACCTTGCCGACCTGAGCCCCAAGCTTCTCTCGCTCGGTGCGCTCCGCGGCCGTTTTCTTTTCAGCCTCGGATAGCGCCTGCTTGAGGGTCGCCACCTCAGTCGTGGCCCCTATAATAAACAGCGCAATCCTGTTATTTTTTGCAATCACACCTCTCTATAGGCACTTTTTCTATAAGGTATTTCTTACCTTCTTTCTCCTCGAGCTGCCGCTTGGCAAGGCCGAGCTCTTGCCTGGTCCGCTCGAGTCCCTGTTTCAGGGCACCCACCTCCGTAGTCAGTGCGGCGGTGGCTAGCAGCGAAGCCTGCATACGCATATTGACTCTTTGTTGTTAGACTCCTGCGAAATTTAATAGATCCTCTATTCGGCTTTTCTTTCCGAATGCCAAACAGAGCATCAGGGGCTACTGTCTATGCGGTTATATTCTTACGTAATTTTTACTTACCTCGAAGCCTGTTAGAAGGCTAGCGCAAGCTTCAGTCAGTCCGCTCTTGGCGGACTGAACCTTCTGGATCACCGTACTCATAATAGTACGGTGCTCCTCGTTGATGTAGGTGCCGTCAAGCACCTCAAGCAGATTGTCCGGCACGTCCGGTTGGACGGAGGCCGTCGGCTCAGAAGGCTTGCTCCTCTTGGAAGGAGTTCGCCTACCGCGGTCTGGAACTGTTAAAGATTCCGGCGCGGTGTCTGGCATAAAGCCAGACTTGGAGCCCTGGGGGGTCTTGTCCCCTTTACTCCTGGGGTCCGGGAGGTCACCTTGTGGCTCCTCCAGGACCACCTCCTCCTGCCCCGGAGCTCGTTGCGACGCCACTTCGGCGTCGTCCGCAGTGCGGGGGGATACAGCGGGCAGAACTGAGTTCACGTCCGATGAATCCAGGGAGCCGCTCGAGGACTCGTTGAGTTCGGCCCGGGGCGGACTGCATAATTACATTCGACATTAGGGAAAGCTATGCAACAAAGGAACATCATGAGTTATTCTGATATCCGAACTTACGATTTCGCCAGACGCTTGGCCCTGTTTGGCCACTCCTCTTTGCCCTCTTCAGCGTTGGGGGCATAGTCCGGCGGAGGGGTCTTCCTTTTCCTAGACCCCTCGGCCTCCCCCGTTGGGGCGGCCTTCCTCTTCTCTCCTCCCCCCGCTGGGGGGGGGGGAGAGGTTTCTTCTTCCTCTCCTTGTCTTCACGAGAGGAGTGCGTCTCGGACTCGTCGGACGACGAGTCCGACACCACCATATGCCGGGAACTCTTTCGAGTCCCCGTGGCCTTCTTCTTCTTGGCCTTCTTCTCCGGCACCACATAAGGTGCCGGAACCAGCATCTTCGCTAGTAGAGCGGGGGCTGGGTCTTCGGGCAAGGGAGCCGGACAGTTAATCGATCCGGACTTCGCCCGCCAAGCCTATCAAAGGTAAGGGAGTTTAGATCCCGCATAGAGTTAAACTATGAAAAAAGCTTAACATCCTGTAAAAGGTGAAAATAGCTTACCTCGCTAGTGTGACGCTGCGAGCTGTATCCGCGATCCTCGGAAGCGGATGTGGGAGCCTCGGCGCCTTTGGTTAGCACCTTCCAGACGTCTTCATACGTCGTGTTGAAGAGCCTGTTAAGGGTTTGGTGCTGCGCCGGGTCGAACTCCCACAGATTAAAGTCCCGTTGTTGACATGGGAGGATCCGACGGACGAGCATAACCTGGATTACATTAACAAGCCGGATTTGCTTGTTCACCAGGGACTGGATGCATGTTTGCAATACGGTCACCTCTTTTTCGTCACCCCACGACAGGCCCGTCTCTTTCCAGGACATAAGCCGCGTGGGGGGTCCGGATCGGAACTTGGGGGCTGCGATCCAGTTCGGATCGCGTGGCTCGGTGATGTAAAACCACCCGGATTGCCACCCCTTTAGGGTCTCCACAAAAGAGCCCTCGAACCATAGGACGTTGGCCATCTTGCCCGCCATGGCGCCTCCGCACTCCGCCTGGCTGCCGCGCACCACCTTGGGCTTGACGTTGAAGGTCTTGAGCCAGAGGCCAA
The DNA here is from genome assembly GCF_003073215.2 of Triticum urartu. Taxonomy (NCBI): domain Eukaryota; kingdom Viridiplantae; phylum Streptophyta; class Magnoliopsida; order Poales; family Poaceae; genus Triticum; species Triticum urartu. The sequence continues at coordinate 140,276,361 of NC_053023.1, forward strand.
AATGGGGGCGGACGCGGAGAAAAGCCTCGCACACGACGATAAACGCCGAGATGTTGAGGATGAAGTTCGGAGCCAGATCATGGAAATCCAGTCCGTAGTAGAACATGAGCCCCCGGACAAATGGGTGGAGTGGAAAACCCAGTCCGCGGAGGAAGTGGGGGAGAAATACTACCCTCTCATGGGGCCTTGGGGTGGGGAGAAGCTGCCCCTGTTCGGGAAGCCGGTGCGCGATGTCCTTGGACAGGTATCCGGCCTTCCTTAGCTTCTTGACTTTACCCTCCGTGATGGAGGAGACCATCCACTTGCCTCCCGCTTCGGACATTGCTGGAGAAGGTTGAGGTGGGAAGTGCGGGCTTGGGCGCTGGAGCTCGGGTGCGCAGGAGATGGATTGGCAAAGGAGGAAGAAGGCGTAGGTAAAAAGGTGGATCCTTATCCCCTTATATGGGCGGATGCGGTTGTGCATCCCCACCAGCCTAGTAAAACTCGCTTGCCTTCCAAGCACCGTGATAAATGGCGCGGTTGGGTTACCCACGTCCGTATTGATGAGAATCCCGTAAAGGGGGTACACGATCTCTGCTTTGACAAGACGTGCCAAGGAAACCGCCTCGCAAAACATGCTGAGGTGGAAAAGTAAAAACAATTCGAGTGAAGGACTTGGTTTTAGTGTGACGACGCACTGCAGAATACGTCAGCAGATTTGATTTGTGTTAATATTATTCTCTCTATGGCAATATGTGGAAGCTTATTTTGCAGAGCCGGACACTACTATTGGTGTTTACAATATTCTATGAAGGACTTGGAGGAGGAACCCGCCTTGCAATGCCGAAGACAATTTGCGCGCCGGACTCGTCGTCATTGAAGCCTGGTTCAGGGGCTACTGAGGGAGTCTTGGATTAGGGGGTGTTCGGGTAGCCGGACTATACCTTCAGCCGGACTCCTGGACTATGAAGATAAAAGATTGAAGACTTCGTCCCGTGTCCGGATGGGGCTTTCCTTGGCGTGGGAGGCAAGCTTGGCGATGCGGATATTCGAGATCTCCTACCATTGTAACCGACTTTATGTAACCCTAACCCTATTCGGTGTCTATATAAACCAGAGGGTTGTAGTCCTTAGGCAATCAACTCCATACACAACAATCATACCATAGGCTAGCTTCTAGGGTTTAGCCTCCTTGATCTCGTGGTAGATCTACTCTTGTACTACCCATATCATCAATATTAATCAAGCAGGAGTAGAGTATTACCTCCGTCGAGAGGGCCCGAACCTGGGTAAAAAACATTGTGTCCCTTGTCTCCTGTTACCATCCGGCCTTGACGCACAGTTCGGGACCCCCTACCCGAGATCCGCCGGTTTTGACACCGACAGGTCTCATAGTCCGGATGTGGCCTGGCGAGCCCCTGCCTGGAAGCTACTTCGGCCTAGTAAAGCAGCTTGTGAATGCCTGCCCACGATTTGAAGTCATAAAGCGGTCCATCTGCATTGAAGGTGCGCGCCGGGCCTTTGCCCGTGCGAAAGTGCACTGGGCGAAGATGGACACCGAAAAGCTGGTGAAGGAGGGGCCACCGGAGGGCAAGGAGCATCGTCACCCCAAAAAGTATTATGACAGTGTCCTGCAGGGTGCCCGCCTTGTGGTGGAGGAATGTGCTAAGGATGTAATATTTGAATGAATGTACTCATGTGATCCTGTAATATGAAAACAAGTTCATGTGCACTATATAACGCTTGTCGATTTAAAATATTACCTTTTGTGCGGCCGTTTATAAAATCTGAGAGTTGGCCAGTCGTCGGCTTCTTCCCCCATGTAACTAGTACTGAGGTGTTCGGGATTAATCTTCAACACTCTTTATCCAAAAAAACTGGTCCTTTAAGGAGGTGTTTAGCGCAGTGAACAAGGCAATCGGACTATACAACTTTATCACTCTCACTTAGCCATAGAAGTCTACAATTTTAAATTTTGGCGAAGCCCCTAGTATTCGGAAGGACGAACTTGGGGCGCTATATACGCCTAAATCGGACAAGGCCGATTCCTCGCCTGAAGCAGAAAAAATCTTTAAGGATTTGAGATCTCTCGAACAGCGACCAGCTCTCGCCGCATCATGACAGTTAGTTTTCGGCTTTCTCTACTGAGGTGATTGTCCGGAAGAACCGGGACACAATCGCAGTAGTTCTCCCAGTGCTACCTTAGCCGATATAGCGGAACATAAGGTACCAAAACATGGGAGCCGGGCAAACCCAACTATTGACCCAAGACATGATTCGGAGCTGATGCATATAATGCTATAAGTTGAGGGTGCCGCACTGTCGAAAGTGTTCGGACTTTTCTTGTCGTGTTATGGGTTACACTGAAGCCCCTGGCATACTGGACGTACCAGAATGTACAGGTACAATTTGTTGTAAAGAAGCAGACAGGAAAAAAGATGAAGAAATGCAATAATAAGCTAACGTTGTACATTGTTATTTAAATGATATGTCAAAGCATATGTATAAGTAGTGCAATAAGCAAAAATAGGACTATTTGACATGTCCTATCCAAGGGCAGGCTGCATGCGGGTATGTAAAATAGGTATAGCAATCGTTATCAGAGACTACCTGGGGATTCCCTTGTACGTCAAAGCTTCTTGCTTCCTTGGTGTTTCCTTCCCGTGATGGGTCCGATAATCAGGGTATCGGAGAGGGCCTTCAGAGAATAGGGTCCTGAAGGAAGAAAATGGTAAAGATATACGGGTCCTGAGGCGGTTGAGCCGCATTGTGGGTCGTGCCATAACCGTGCATCCTCCTATGCCCATGGTATTTTTGAGTGCGTAATTATGTATGCGCGGCGCAAATTTCGCTGCTTGAATGGGACTAGGATGGAGGCCGAATTGCTAGGCGAGCTCTGAACGTGCCGGGCGATCCTGTTGCAGGGTACTCCGGACTCGCTTGAAGGTGTCTGGGGGCTTTATCGCCGAATTGGCGGCTTGCCTCAGAAGGCTGCTTTGTACTTCTGCTGCGAGGGCCGCAATGTGCTCCTCCGTACGGAGCGAGCATTCTGTGTTTCCATTAACTGTTATAACCCCGCGAGGTCCTGGCATTTTGAGCTTGAGGTATGCATAATGTGGTACCGCATTGAATCTGGCGAATGCGATTCGCCTGAGCAGTGCGTGATAGCCACTGCAGAAGGGGACGATATCGAAGATCAACTCCTCGCTTCGGAAGTTGTTCGGGGATCCGAAGACCACTTCTAGTGTGATTGAGCCCGTGCAACAGGCCTCTACACCTGGTATGACACCTTTAAAGGTGGTTTTTGTGGGTTTGATCCTCGAGGGGTCGATACCAATTTTGCGCATTGTATCCTGATAGAGCAGGTTCAGGCTGCTGCCACCGTCCATAAGGACTCGAGTGAGGTGAAATCTGTCAATGATGGGGTCAAGGACCAATGCAGCAGAACCTCCATGACGAATACTTGTAGGGTGGTCCCTGCGATCGAAAGTGATCGGACAAGAAGACCATGGGTTGAACTTTGGGGTGACTGGCTCCATCACATAGACGTCCCTTAGTGCACGCTTCCGTTCTCGCTTGGGAATATGTGTTGCGTATATCATGTTCACCGTTTTCACTTGGGGAGGAAATTTCTTCTGTCCTCCTGTGTTCGGCGGCCGGGACTCATCCTCGTCGTCGCTATGCAGCCCCTTTTCCCTATTTTTGGCATTCAACTTGCCAGCCTGTTTGAACACCCAACATTCTCTGTTAGTGTGGTTGGCTGGTTTATCGGGGGTGCCGTGAATTTGACACGAGCGATCGAGTATGCGGTCCAAACTGGACGGGCCTGTATTGCTTCTTTTGAACGACTTTTTCTGCTGACCGGACTTAGAGCCACTGAATCCAGCATTGACTGCCGTGTCTTCGGCGTTGTCGCCGTTGTTGCGGCGCTTGTGTCTGTTGCGACGTGGCTTGCTGTTGCTATCTTTGGCATCTAAATTGCAAGGATTTCTTGATGTGTTGTTGTTGCGAGCCAGCCAGCTGTCCTCGCCCGCACAGAAGCGGATCATGAGTGTTGTGAGGGCTGCCATGGACTTCGGCTTCTCTTGGCCGAGGTGTCGGGCGAGCCACTCGTCGCAGATGTTATGCTTAAATGCCGCTAAGGCCTCGGCATCCGGACAGTTGACAATTTGGTTCTTTTTAGTAAGGAACCGAGTCCAGAATTTCCTGGCTGACTCCCCGAGCTGTTGGGTTATGTGACTCAAGACGTCAGCATCCGGTGGTCGCACATAAGTGCCCTGGAAGTTGTCAAGGAATGCATTTTCCAAGTTCTCCCAACTGCCAATGGAGTTTGTTGGCAGGCTATTCATCCAATGCCGAGCCGTCCCTTTGAGTTTTAGTGGGAGGTACTTGATGGAATGTAGATCGTCACCGCGGGCCATGTGGATGTCGAGGAGGAAATCTTCAATCCATACCGCGGGGTCTGTTGTACCATCATATGATTCAATTTTCACGGGATTAAACCCTTCCGGGAATTCGTGATCCATTACTTCGTCGGTGAAGCATAGGGGGTGTGCGGCGCCTCTGTGTCGGGCTATGTCACGAGGCAGTTCATACGAGTCTTGTCTGCTGTATTCGGCCCGGCCGAATTTGCTTTTAGTATATCCGGCATGACAATCGCCGTCACGCGTTAGGGCGCGCCCCCGTGATCTATAGATCGATCTTGTATGTCCTGCTTTGTTTTCCAATACGTCTCGCAGGTCCTGCGTGTTGCCCCAGGCCTTGGTGTTTTTGTTTGATTCGCGACGGGGTGTGGGCTGGACTTCAGGCTAATATGCCGCTTTGTCTCGGCCACGAGGTGGCTGGTCAGCCGCATCATACGCTGGTAGTGTAGGCTTTAATGCTTCCTCCTCGAGTTGGGGTAGCAACCTACGCTTTGGGTAACTTTTGGTTGGGCGCTCGAGTTCGTATTCCTCGGCTGCCAGGACCTCGGTCCATCTATCCGCTAGCAGATCTTGATCAGCTTGAAGCTGTTGTTGCTTTTTCTTCGGCCTTTTTGCTGTGGCTATAAGCTGACGCTTGAAGCGATCCTGCTCGACGGGATCCTCAGGCACGATAAATTCTTCGTCGCCGAGGCTCACCTCGTCTTCGGAGATGGGCATGTAATTGTCATCCTCTGATTCTCCGTCTGCCGCCTGTTCCTTAGGGCTAGCTTGCCCATCCTCCCGCTTGAAGCCTGGCTGGAGGGGATTGTCTTTGTCTTCGGCACTATCCGCAGCATTATTGTCTCTTGTGCTGGTATCGCTGCTTTTGCTATGGCGGGGCTTACAGTGGCGCCGATGACGCCGGTGCTTAGATTGCTTCCCGAGGGGATTATCCTCCGTTGCCTTATTGCCATCGCTTTCTTTGGGGGTGTCCACCATGTATATATCATATGATGAGGTGGCTGTCCAGTGCCCTGTGGGTGGTGGTTCCTGTTCTTCTCCTGCATCGTCGTCCATATCGTCGATGTCTTCGGAGCCGAAATCAAGCATGTCGGTTAAGTCGTCGACAGTGGCTATTAAGTGGGTGGTTGGTGGGGAATGAATTTCTTCGTCGTCCGCTTCCCACTCAAGCCGGACATAGTTCGGCCAAGGGTCTGCTGACAAGGAGAGAGACCTCAATGAATTTAGCGCGTCGCCCAAGGGAAAGTGCTGAAAGATATCCGCGGAGGTAAACTCCATGATCGGTGCCCAATCAGATTCGATAGGCACGGACGCAGGCGGTTCCGAGCCTGTGGCCGGGGACGAATCCAAGGGTCCGACACCACAGGTCTCATAGTAGGTGAAGTCAGTATTCAGCTCTATCGCCGCTGCTTGTGCGGCCTCCGTGGCGGGGTCCATCCACCCGCCCTCGGACGGCACGATCTGCTCCGGATTGAGGGCCGGAGTAGCCACAGGTGTGATCTCCCGAACACGGTCCGGCGACAGAGCTAAGTCATTCTCGTCGTGACTGTGCGGCGCACCTGACATGGGCTCGAATCCGTCGAAGATCAAGTCTCCGCGGATGTCGGCAGTATAATTCAAGCTTCCAAACCTGACCTGATGGCCAGGGGCGTAGCTCTCGATCTGCTCCAGATGGCCAAGCGAGTTGGCCCGCAGTATGAAGCCGCTGAGTACAAAGATCTATCCGGGGAGAAAAACCTCACCCTGGATCGCATCGTTGCCGATGATCGAAGGAGCCATCAAGCCTTTACGTGATGGCACAGTGGAACTCTCAATGAAAGAACCAATGTCGGGGTCAAAACTGGCGGATCTCGGGTAGGGGGTCCCGAACTATGCATCTGAGGCTGATGGTAACAGGAGGCGGGGGACACAATGTTTGCCCAGGTTCGGGCCCTCTCGATGGAGGTAATACCCTACTTCCTGCTGAATTGATCTTGATGATATGAGTATTACAATATTTGATCTACCACGAGGTCGTAGAGGCTAAACCCTAGAAGCTAGCCTATTATTATGAGTGTTGTCCTACGGACTAAACCCTCCGGTTTATATAGACACCGGAGGGGGCTAGGGTTACACAGAGTCGGTTACAAGGGAGGAGATCTACATATCCAAATTGCCAAGCTTGCCTTCCACGCAAAGGAGAGTCCCACCCAGACACGGGACAATGTCTTCAATCTTGTATCTTCATAGTCCAACAGTCCGGCCAAAGTATATAGTCCGGCTGTCCGAGGACCCCCTAATCCAGGACTCCGTCACTCGTAGCTCCTGAATCTACCTGCGGGATCAATATCCTCCTCGGGCTAGATGCGCGAGAGCTTCATCGCCAACTTCCAAGGTACTCCCGACCGCCCACCTGCCGCGGGTGACCTGCGGCGTATCAAGCAACGGCCTGGGGAGACCCTGCAGAAGTACATCCAATGCTTCAACAACGTTCGCCTCAAGATCCCCAAGGTTTTTGACGAAGCCATCATCTCGGCGTTCTCCGATGGCGTCCGCAATGTCAAGATGAAGGAGGAGCTCGCCATCCACGAGGACCTATGCATGGCCCTGGAGATGTTCAACATGACTGCCAACTGCGCGAGGGCTGAGGAGGGGTGCCTCTCCCTCCTCGAGCTCCCGGCTGCCGATCCAGAAGACAAGAAGGCCAAAGCCAAGGACGTGAAGCGCAAGGGGGCTGTCGTGCTCATGGCCGAACCAGAGATGAAGCGCGGCTGTGACCACCCAGAGTTGTCCAAGGGCAGCCGTCCATTTTGTGTCTTCCACAACATACACAGCCACAACACCAACGACTGTCAGGAGCTCAGGGTCATCCGCGACGGGAGCCTAGGTCGATGCCCCGGGCATAATGACCGAGGCTACAGCTGTGGAGGAGGCAGGAGCGAAGGACATTGGGACAATCGCAACCCCCGCCAGGAGTGGCGCGACCAGCCTCTTGAGGATCGCTGGCAAGGCCAGCCTCGCGAGGACGCCTGGAGAGACCAGCCTTGTGAGGACCGCCCTCAGGGCAATGCCGGCCTCCCTCCGCTGCCATCACCACCAAGAAGGAATGACCACCACCACCAAGACGAGGGTGCTGGGGGCTTCCAGGAGCCTCGCGCCATTGGCTGCATCTTGGGAGGCGCTCGGGCCCCAACCTCCCAGCGCATCTTCAAGAAGTTTGCTCGCGAGGTGAACGTGGCCCTCCCCAGGCTCGAGGCCAAGCGCCCGCTCAGGTGGTCCAAGTTCACCATCACGTTCAGCTCGTCCGACCAGCTCAAGTGCGCGGCAACTAGCTCTCTCCAATCCTCTGCTCGCCCGTCATCAACAACGTCCTTGTCACCAAGACCCTCATCGATGGTGGTGCGGGACTCAATGTTCTTTCCATCGAGACGTTCGACTGCCTCCAAGTGCCATATGATCAGCTGCAGCCCACTAAGCCTTTCTCAGGAGTGACCGATGGCTCCACCACCCCAATAGGGTAGGTCGGCCTCCCTGTCACCTTCGGCCTACGCGACAACTACCGCACCGAGCTCATTGACTTCAACATCGCGCACATACGCCTCCCGTACAACGCCATCCTTGGGTATCTGGCCCTGGCCAAGTTCATGGCGGTGACCCGCCACGGCTACAACATCCTCAAGATCTCAGGGAGCCACAACGTCATCACGGTCGCCTGCGAGGAGAAGGACACAGTGTGCTCCCTTGAGCGTGCCTACTAGGCTGCGGCGGTTGAAGACCCAGACAACGAAGGCGCCATCTACCCTCCTGAGGTAGTCCCCAAGAAGAAGAAGCAGTTGCTCCACCAAGGGCCTCAGGAGAGCGGCGTCTCCAGCGGCACCACCTCAGGACGAGTGCCCACAGATGGGGAGCCTCCCTCTCTCGCATAGGAAGGCGCGCCCGGCACCCTCCTCAGGCTGGGCTTGAGGGCTCTCTTGTAGAGGGCCTCTGACCTGGCCAATGTCACAAGGGAGGCGCTCGGGCACCACGTGGAGGCATGCTTCGCTGCACGCTTCCCTCACGAGGGCACTAGGCACAAGATGCGAGGTGCTCAGGAGTTCATCACCAAGATGACCGAGAAGCTTCAAGAGGCAAGAGCCATGTGCGGCGACCGCCGCCCACCACCTGGCGTGGCTCCTTGTCCTGGCAAAGACGACGAGCTGCGCGTCCGCGTCAACATCCCTGGGCTCAACAGAGCCGCAGCTCAGCAATGCTTCTGGCCTTCGCACGCTGGTCGGTGTGAGGGCCCACCTCACTGACGGTGTCCTGGACTAGGGGGTACTCACCACGTCGTCTCCCGACTAGGTGGATCAGGCCGAGGACCCACATGGCGGTTTACTCATGGTCCACTTCAGGCAGCCCATGCCGCATACAAGGAATATTCCACAAGACTTGATGATCAAGACAAGGACTCTTCTCCACCAACGTATTCGACTAGGACTCTTGTTATCCTAGGCCTCCGGTACATTATATAAGCAGAGGCCAGGCTAGTTGATAGATGATTATGACATTATTCATCATACCCTCCGGTTTTAGACCACAACATATGATCCCGAGGTAGATCAACTCTATACTTGATACTCCATCAATATAAACAAGAGCAGGACGTAGGGTTTTACCTCCATCAAGAGGGCCAGAACCTGGGTAAAACATTGTCTCCTTCGATCATGTTACCATTGATCCGAGAATCCATAGCTCGGGACCCCCTACCCCGAGATCTGCCGGTTTTGACACCGACTATTGTGCTTTCATTGAGAGTTCCACTGTGTGATCGGCAAAAGATCAATGGCTCGCGTGCAGATCCACTATGACATTGGCGTCTTCGTCACCGGCTCGACTGGTCACCTTGGCTTGACCAAGGACTGTGCCCTGCCCACCATCGTCATGTTCGGACAAGGGCCTTCATCAACATCAACTCCGATCTCTATCATGATCATGGAGGAATCATCCATGGAGCTCGAGGGCTCAATGTCAACATTGCCCTCGGGCGACCGTGCTATTTTTCCGAACAGCGAACTTGTATCCGCTACCACCACCTCCTCGAGCATCGCTTTGACAATTCCTTTGGTGGAATTGTGCGGAATTGAGTCTACAACAACACCGTAAAATTTACCGAAGTGTTTACGACTTAACCTCAACTGTTGCCGAACACTAACCGGGGGCTAGTTACTGGCCTCCCAACTTTAAGCTCCTATGACTAAGTGAAAGTTATAAAGCCCGCATATCTGAATGCCTCATTTCCACTAACACAACCACCTTCGGGCACCGAGACGTCGGCTAAGGGTTGTTTTGTTATCACGAAAACACCCTGCATAGCATCTACAAGGGGGTGGAAGCCAATGATGGGCCACTTTCAATTGATAAATGGTCGCAATGGAGTCAAAATAAACATGTCATCGGCGTTTGTATTTAATATACGAGGGTTGCCTTCCGTAATCATCATTATAAAGCCATAAATATGCATCAATTTGACTTAAGATTTTGGCCAAGTTGGGTTGCGTGGCTCCTGTGCTTACCCCTACGTTCCCGATTGTTCGGCTAGGTGGTAAAGGGAGAACCTCTGTGATTGTTACTACCGGCTCATCCGAGTTAGTACCTCAGACTGGGTGAAGCCGATAGCTAGCGATCTTAAATGATATAATTGGTTGGCAATGACGGAAGTGAAAATTTAGGTTCGCTAAAGACCACATAGTTCGGGAGCTTTCCACAAACTAGATCCTCAATATTTTTCTCCCGCATTGATTGGAGGTGTGGTTTCATGATCATGGTCGGCATGACAACCCAAAGAAAGGAACCAATAGCGGGACTATTTTTTGGAAGATGTTTCTTACATTAAATAGTAACATAACATTCTCTCCGCGTACGTTCGTTTATAAAACCGTATGGCCGGATTGCCTTGTTTGTCATAAATCTTTGTCCTCATAAAGGTTTATAAAGTGGGACAAACACTCCCCGACTACTGGCCGAGGAGGTTGAGGTCGATGGACGGTCAATAAAGTTTTGTACAGTGTGGATCTGAGCATTAATGATTTAGAGTACTTGGATACATAGAATCATTACACATAATTTGTGATTTTACTCCGAATATTGATCCTTAATTCGGCCACTCGTGCCCACATTAAGGCTCGGGGCTACTGGGCTTTGGGCTTATCATTTACTAATATTAAAAGGGCACATCGATCCCCTGATCTGGTGTTGCCACCCAACCAGTGTCTCGAGGGCTACTGCATTACCTATTCTATACAGAATATTCAAAGTGCTCAGTATTCAGCTTGACCGAACTATGGGCAAATGCATATTCGGATAACAATAGGAACTATTTAGGACCAATCCGGCATCAAGCTAATATATTACGGCAACTTCTCGAGACCCTCTCTCAAGGTCCCATCTGCCAATCACTATCTCCTCTAATGTGCATCTCGGGTTTTAGGCCGAGACACACACCTTTAGGGCTACTGGCTATATATCTTGTCAGTAAATAAATTGCGTCAATCAGAAATAAAATCCGCAAATAATCAGCCCAAGTCCGAGGTGGTGCATCACCTCGGAAGCAGTCCGGTATAAAGCTCGGATGTAGGTGGCTGTCTCTATAGAGGGCATTTCTAGCATTAATCTCGGCTAAACTTCTTCGACTTTTTTGAGCCAAGGTGATCTATGACACCTCAGATATAGTTCAACGTTGGAGCTCGGATGCAGACCAGCGTTGGAGCTCGGCTGCAAAAAGACACCTCGGATGTAGTCCGACATTAGATCCTCGATACAGTCCGGCCTTGGAGCTCGGTCGCAAGAGGACACCGCCGCATGGGAACAACTTCAAACACGAGGTGTGGCGTAAAAAATAACAAGGCATTGCTAAAGGCCGAAAACTTAAAGGGGCTCCTCGGATACCCGACGTGTAAACTCTTTGGATTCACTTCGGCGATCCTCAAGATCGAAGATGAGAAGATTTGTTCAACCAGTTTTCAAGACCGACGATCGAAGATGAAGAATAGTTCGGAAGAACCGAGGAGCGTCCCCAACTTGATGACCAGTTCAGGGGGCTAGAAATGGTGTCTTGGACTAGGGGGTTCTCACCACGTCGTCTCCCGACCAGGTTGATCAGGCCGAGGACCCCCATGGCAGTTTACTCATGGTCCACTTTGGGCAGCCCATGCCGCATACAAGGAATATTCCACAAGACTTGATGATCAAGACAAGGACTCCTCTTGATGCAGAGCATCCTATGGTCATCCCCATAGACCTACCATCGTCTCATCAAGAGCCAAGAGGACCCATGACACGAACACAAGCTAGAGCTCTCGAGAACGAGGTGACCTCCTTCCTTAGTGATATCACATATGATCCTCTCGAGACATGGCTACTACCTAAGTCTGAGATGTTGTGCATGATTAGGTACCAAGAGGACCCTCCCGAAGATGCACGTGAAGACGGACAAGTCCCCAAGTTCATGGATGAAGAGAACTGACAGAAGGAGTCAAGAACAACTCCCAGGCCTCGGACATCCGGCCCCTGGAAGTGTCAACAACAGCAAGGGGCCAGCGGCCAAGTCTACAGGGCCCGGTGATACATCTCCAACGTATATATAATTTTTGATTGTTAGATGCTATTATATTATCTGTTTTGGATGTTAATGGGCTTTATTTTACACTTATATATCATTTTAGGGACTAACCTATTAACCGAAGGCCCAACCCAAATTGCTGTTTTTTGCCTATTTTAGTGTTTCACCGAAAAGGAATATCAAACGGAGTCCAAACGGAATGAAACCTTCAGGAGCGTTATTTTTGGAACAAACGTGATCCAGGAGACTTGGAGTGGACGTCAAGAAACAATCAAGGAGGCCACGAGGCAGGGGGCGCCCCACCCCCCTCATAAGCGATGGTCGGTGTTCGATCCTAGTGACAGAAAGGGAGACGACACGTATTATATTGTTGCCATCGAGGATAAAAAGATGGGGTTTATATCATATTGCATGAGTTTATTCCTCTACATCATGTCATCTTGCTTAAGGCATTACTCTGTTCTTATGAACTTTATACTCTAGATGCATGATGGATAGCGGTCGATGTGTGGAGTAATAGTAGTAGATGCAGGCAGGAGTCGGTCTACTTGTCACAGACGTGATGCCTATATACATGATTATGCCTAGATATTCTCATAATTATTCGCTTTTCTATCAATTGCTCGACAGTAATTTGTCCACCCACTATAATACTTATGCTATCTTGAGAGAAGCCACTAGTGAAACCTATGGCCCCCGGGTCTATTCTCCATCAAACAAGTTTCCAATCTATTTTATTTGGCAATCTTTACTTTCAATCTACATCATAAAAATACCAAAAATATTTATCTTATTATTATTATCTCTATCATATCTCACTCTTGCAAGTGTTCGTGAAGGGATTGACAACCCATTTATCGCGTTGGTTGTGAGGTTCTTATTTGTTTGTGTAGGTACGAGGTGATTCCCACGTGGTCTCCTACTGGATTGATACATTGGTTCTCAAAAACTAAGGGAAATACTAACGCTACTTTCCTGCATCACCCTTTCCTCTTCAAGGGAAAACCAATGCAGTGCTCAAGAGGTAGCAAGAAGGATTTCTGGCGCCGTTGCCGGGGAGATCTACGCCAAGTCAAGACATACCAAGTACCCATCACAAATCTTATCCTTCCCATTACATTATTTGCCATTTGCCTCTCGTTTTCCTCTCCCCCACTTCACCCTTGCCGTTTTATTCGCCCTCTTTTCCTTTTGCCCTCTCTTTCCGTTCGCTTTTTCTTCGCTTGTTTTCTTGTGTGTTGGACTGCTTGCTTGTCACGATGGCTCAAGAGAATACTAAATTGTGTGACTTTACCAATACCAACAATAATGATTTTATTAGCAATCCGATTGCTCCTCTTACCGATGCTGAATCTTGTGAGATTAATACTGCTTTGCTGAATCTTGTCATGAAAGATTCGTTTTTTGGCCTTCCTAGTGAAGATGCCGCTACCCATCTAAACAACTTTGTTGATTTATGTGATATGCAAAAGAAGAAGGATGTGGATAATGATATCGTTAAACTTAAGCTATTTCCGTTTTCGCTTAGAGACCGTGCTAAAGCTTGGTTTTCGTCTTTGCCTAAAAGTAGTATTGATTCATGGAATAAGTGCAAAGATGCTTTTATCTCGAAGTATTTTCCTCCCGCTAAGATCAACTCTCTTAGAAACGATATTATGAATTTTAAGCAACTTGATCATGAGCATGTTGCACAATCTTGGGAGAGGATAAAATAATGATACGTAATTGCCCTACACATAGTTTGAATTTATGGATGACTATACAAAATATTTATGTTGGATTGAATTTTGCTTCTAGAAATATTTTAGATTCGGCCGCGGGAGGCACTTTTATGGAGATCACTTTAGGAGAAGCTACCAAACTCCTAGATAATATCATGGTAAATTATTCTCAATGGCACACCAAAAGATCTACTAGTAAAAAAGTTCATGCGATTGAAGAGATTAATGTTTTGAGTGGAAAGATGGATGAACTTATGAAATTATTTGCTAATAAGAGTGCTCCTACTGATCCCAATGATATGCCTTTGTCTACTTTTATTGAGAATAATAATGAATCTATGGATGTGAATTTTGTTGGTAGGAACAATTTTGGTAACAACGCGTATAGAGGTAATTTTAATCCTAGGTTGTTTCCTAGTAATTCCTCTAATAACTATGGTAATTCCTACAACAATTCTTATGGAATTTATAATAAGATGCCCTCTGATTTTGAATCTAATATTAAAGAATTTATTAGTTCACAAAAGAGTTTCAATGCTTTGATTGAAGAAAAAATGCTTAAGATTGATGAGTTGGCTAGGAACGTGGATAGAATTTCTCTTGATGTTGATTCTTTGAAACTTAGATCTATTCCACCTTATCATGGTATCAATGAGTCTCTCAAAGCCATGCTAATTTCCATTGAAGAGTGCAAAGAAAGAACCGCTAGGATGCGTGCTAAAAAGATTGCTTTGTGAAAGCGTGTTCTTCTAGTTTCCATGATAATAAAGATGAAGATCTAAAGGTTATTGATGTGTCCCCTATTAAATCCTTGTTTTGCAATATGAATCTTCATAATGATGGGACTGGAGATGAGTCAACTTTAGTTATAAGGCGTCCCAAAAATTTGGAGTTCTTAGATCTTGATGCTAAAATTGTTAAAAGTGGGACTAAAGAGGTCAAGACTTTAAATAGCAATGAACCCACTATCTTGGATTTCAAGGAATTTAATTATGATAATTGCTCTTTGATAGATTGTATTTCCTCGTTGCAATCCGTGCTAAATTCTGCTCATGTTTATAGTCAAAATAAAGCTTTTACTAAACATATCGCTGATGCTTTGATGCAATCTTATGAAGAAAAACTTGAGTTGGAAGTTTCTATCCCTACAAAACTTTATGATGAGCGGGAACCTACAATTGAAATAAAAATTAAAGATCATGAATGCTATGCTTTGTGTGATTTGTGTGCTAGTGTTTCCATGATCCCAAAAACTTTGTGTGATTTGCTAGGTTTTCGTGAATTTCATGATTGTTGTTTATACATGCACCTTGCGGATTCCACTATTAAGAAAACTATGGGAAAGATTAATGATGTTCTTATTCTTGCAAATAGGAATTATGTGCCCATAGATTTCATTGTTCTTGATATAGATTGCAATCCTTCATGTCTGATTATTCTTGGTAGACCTTTCCTTAGAACGATTGGTGCAATTATTGATATGAAGGAAGGGAATATTAAATTCCAATTTCTATTAAGGAAAGGAATGGAATACTTCCCTAGAAAGAAAATTAAAGTACCATATGAATCTATTATGAGAGCCACTTATGGATTGCCTACCAAAGATGGCAATACCTAGATCTATCCTTGTTTTTATGCCTAGCTAGGGGCGTTAAACAATAGCGCTTGTTGGGAGGCAACCCAATTTTATTTTTATTCCTTGCCTTTTGCTTCTGTTTAGTAATAAATAATTTATCTATCCTCTGTTCTGGTTTTTTTTGTTTAATTAGTGTTTGTGCCAAGTAGAACCATTGGGAAGACTTGGGGAAAGTCTTTTTGATCTTGCTGTAAAAAACAGAAACTTTAGCGCTCACGAGAATTGCTGCCATTTCTATTGGAGAGTGCTATTTAGTTAATTCTTTTTTAAGATGATTAATAGATAAATTCCTCACGTCCAGCAATTTATTTTAGAATTTTTGGGGTTCCAGAAGTTTGCGTTAGTTACAGATTACTACAGACTGTTCTGCTTTTGACAGATTCTGTTTTTCGTGTGTTGTTTGCTTATTTTGATGCATCTATGGCTAGTAAAAGAGTTTATAAACCATAGAGAAGTTGGAATACAGTAGGTTTAACACCAATATAAATAAATAATGAGTTCATTACAGTAACTTGAAGTGGTGTTTTCTTTTCTTTCGCTGACGGAGCTCACGAGATTTTCTTGTTAAGTTTTGTGTTGTGAAGTTTTCAAGTTTTGGGTAAAGATTTGATGGATTATGGAACAAGGAGTGGCAAGAGCCTAAGCTTGGGGATGCCCAAGGCACCCGAAGGTAAATCCAAGGATGCCAAAAAGCCTAAGCTTGCATGCCTGCAGGTCGACTCTAGAGGATCCCCGGGTACCGAGCTCGAATTCGCCCTATAGTGAGTCGTATTACAATTCACTGGCCGTCGTTTTACAACGTCGTGACTCTCCGGTGATGTGTGAGTAGTTTACTTCAGACCTTCGGGTCCATAGCTAGTAGCTAGATAGCTTCTTCTCTCTCTTTGGATCTCATACAAAGTTCTCCTCGATTCTCTTGGAGATCTATTCGATGTAATCTTCTTTTGCGGTGTGTTTGTCGAGATCCGATGAATTGTGGGTTTATGATCAAGTTTATTTATGAACAATATTTGAATATTCTCTGAATTCTTTTATTTATGATTGGTTTATCTTTGCAAGTGTCTTCGAATTATCAGTTTGGTTTAGCCTACAAGATTGATCTTTCTTGCAATGGGAGAAGTGCTTAAGTTTGGGTTCAATCTTGCGGTGCTCGATCCCAGTGACAGAAAGGGAAATGACACGTATTGTATTGTTGCCATCGAGGATAAAAAGATGGGGTTTACATCATATTGCATGAGTTTATCCCTCTACATCATGTCATCTTGCTTAAGGCGTTACTCTGTTCTTATGAACTTAATACTCTAGATGCACGCTGGATAGCGGTCGATGTGTGGAGTAATAGTAGTAGATGCAGGCAGGAGTCGGTCTACTTGTCACGGATGTGATGTCTATATACATGCTCATGCCTAGATATTCTCGTAATTATTCGCTTTTCTATCAATTGCTCGATAGTAATTTGTTCACCCACCATAATACTTATGCTATCTTGAGAGAAGGCACTGGTGAAACCTATGGCCCCCGGGTCTATTCTCCATCATACAAGTTTCCAGTCTATTTTATTTTGCAATCTTTACTTTCCATCTACATCATAAAAATACCAAAAATATTTATCTTATTATTATTATCTGTATCAGATCTCACTCTTGCAAGTGGCCGTGAAGGGATTGACAACCCCTTTATCGCGTTGGTTGCAAGGTTCATATTTGTTTGTGTAGGTACGAGGTGACTCGCGCGTGGTCTCCTACTGGATTGATACCTTGGTTCTCAAAAACTGAGGGAAATACTTACGCTACTTTGCTGCATCACCCTTTCCTCTTCAAGGGAAAACCAACGCAGTGCTCAAGAGGTAGCACCCGGACATCCGGCCCGTCCCGCGCACCCGGATATCTGACCCTTCGCTCGGAAATCCGTACCCCGCCTATCTAGAGAGCAACAAGACCAGGGCCTCCAGCCCAGACGTCCGGCCACCCCAACCTGGACATCCGGCCCCTCGTGAAAGCCCGAACATCCGGCCTCCCCTTTCTGCGCATAGTGTAAGGTCCCGAGGCTCGTGTACCCCTTCGCCCACCTAGGCTATATATACTCTTCTCCTACCTACGTTTTAGGGTTAGCATTGGTTTAGCTCATATGTGAGATAGAGCTTTGCTCATCCATTACGGATCTACCCCACAAGAGAGACCGTGACCCCTTTACAGAGAAGATCCCCTTTGATTCAAGACCCCCTCTTGGGTGGCCCCATCAAGACCTCCTTTGGAGAAGACCGGTTACCCTTTGTATCGTCCCTTGTTGACTTTGGATCTTGTATCTCCTTTTGTGTTCATTGGTCTAGCACATGTGTGATCATACTTGTTGATTTGAGTGTTTCTCTTGTGTTCCCCTTTGTGATTTCCCCTCGTGTACTTCGTGTTCTTCGTGGGATCCTCTCCTTTCATGAAAGATCGGCCATCTAGGGTTCCACCCTACATCATACTGGTATCTAGAGCCACGTTGATCACGATTTCGGAGCCTCCCCATTGTGTTTTCTAGCCTTGTTTTGTTGATTTTGTCCCTAATTCTAAAATTCCCCACAAAAATAGCCCCCCAATTTTTTTTGATTTGTTGGTGTGATGAATTTTTGTTGCATTTGATCCACGGATTTCATGTGTTGCAGGTAGATCTAGCTTTCCCCCATCTTCTCCCCAATTTCCATCCACAAATTCCCCCGAATTTTGCCCCAATTTGCCACTTTCCACGCAGAGTTCGTCCACGGATCCAGAGCCCGGACATCCGGCCCGAACCCCCGGACATCCAGCCATCAAGCCCGGACATCCGGCCCCTGGCAGCATCACTTCCATCCACCGCCCTGTTTTCCGTCCAAATTTCGACAAATTTTGTTCCGGTGCCCACATACACTTCCGCATACCACCACCACTTCCACATAGCACCACCATCGCTTACCGCTACCAACTCCGACAATTTTGTCACATTTTCTTTTGAGAATTTGAGTTGCGGTTCCATGTCCTATTGTGTTTCTACTATTTAAGTATGGTTCGACATCAACATCACCACCGCTCATCTTCGCCACAGATTCGTCATCAACAACAACCAGTACACCATTTTGACACCATACTGTCAGCAAGCATCGGTAACCTCGTCTTGGTATCGTGATACATCATTCTTGCCATTACATTGATAGCCATCATAGCCCAATTTTGCGTAGCTTACCCATCGAGACTAGCCATTGAGTATTGCCGGCAACGTAACTTGTGCACATTAGTGATCATATTTCCCATTGCATATATATTGGTCCATATCTTGGTACCATCTTTTGTGTCACAAGGTTGTCATCACATACACAATTGCTATCTTGGTTAGTGAAGCATTGCATGAGAAAAGAGCTCAAAAGAGAAAGATCCAAACAAGATTTTAAGCAAAAGGGAAAGATAAGCAAAGAGTGTTTAAGCAAGAACCATAGCATCATACAACATTAAGATTGTCATACAAGATCATCTTGGATCATATCATCAGAATACCATACATAGAGCATACTTGGGATAGAAGTCGTTGCATTTTTGCTTAGTAGGTTGTGCACAAGTATACGTATCCGCCTATAGTGCAATCGTGCTAGCATCTCTCTAGTGTTGTGCAACAAGAGCATTTTAGTGGATTCCACATTTTGGCTCACCCTTGGTTGCACAACCCCATTTCATCTCTTTGCGTGTGTGTTTCCGTGTACCATATTTTGCTATTGGTCTACTTGTTGCATTGCAAACTTGCGAATCTTTTCCAACATTACTAAAGCTCACTAACAATTGCATCAAATTTTGTGCCACCATCCTAACCGAGCTCCACCATAAGCTTTTACTTGTGTAGGTGTGAGAAACCGACAAGAATTGGTACCAATTGTGCTATTTCCTTGTTCCACATTGGAGTGATCTTTGATCCATCTTCAACATCGGTCAAGGTACATTTGGTATACGTTCTTCTCTTTCTCCCACTCACATATTTCCCTTGGAATGATGGATAGGCCAAGTACTTCTACCAACCCACTCTTCATCAGGCAAGACGATGACATGAACTCCTACATCACAAAGAGCCACATCTTTGGTGCACAACGTGCTTTGCATCAAGAGCAACAAGCAATGAGCGAATGCATCGACAACCTCGCCACCGACTTGCGACTCTCCGAGCAACGCACAAGAGACTATTCCGACCACAAGCTCGACGACCACAAGCAAGAGAATGATGCAAGAATGGACGAGATTCGTGCTTTGTTGCTCAACCGATCTTCTTCCACTTCGTCCTCATCAAGACGGAGCCGCTCAAGTAGACACTCTAACTACACTATCTCCGGCTCAAGTACACCAACATCGAATAGTCTTCGTCGTGCCGCGCGTCAAGATCGTCATGCAAACCGCAATCCTCTACACGACAACGACTCTCAAGAGTAAGCTCGTGCACAAGAACATCGACATCATCAAAACCAAGCTACTCTCGAGCAAGAACAAGAACGGCAATGACAATGCCAATGAGAAGAGGAAGAGTGAGCGCACCTACACCAATATGCACAAGATGCCGATGCACAACGCCAAGAACAACAACCACGTGAAGCTCAAGAAATTTAGGCGCAGCATGCCCTTCGAGATTCAAGTCACGCCGTCGCCACACGCAACCACCATCGGCGTGAACAAGAAGAAGTGCTTCGCGATGAAGTTCCAGAGAGGGCTTACCAATCACGTGTGCATCATCAAGTTCCTCAAGTTCGTCCTCGAGCTCGACAAGCTCCTCCACAAGCTCCACAAGAACCCCACGTTCACCAAGAGCATGAAGACGATGGAAATCCTCCACGACAAGAGCAAGATGAGGTCGAAAACCATCCTTGCCAAGAGCAACACGAGTTTTCCAATCCTCAACAACATGGGCGTCATCATCCCCGACCCCAACACAATGAAGAGAATGCTACGGCAAGCTAAAGTTCACCATGCCCAAGTTTTCCGGAAGCAATGATCCCGAAGAGTACCTATCATGGGCATTGAAATTTGACAAAATCTTCCGTTTGCACAACTACGAGGAAGAGAAGAGGACCACGATGGCATACCTTGCGTTCCAAGACTATGTCCTCATTTGGTGGGAACAAGTCATTGAGCGTCGAGAGGCAAGAGGTGAACCACACACCACTACTTGGGCGCAAATGAAAGATGCCATGAGAGCATGCTTTGTGCCTACCTACTACAATCGTGACCTCTTCAAGAAACTCCAACTCCTCAAGCAAGGAACCAAGAGCGTTGAAGAATACTACAAGGAAACGGAGATTGCCATGATACGAGCCAATGTCACGGTAGATGATGAGAATACTATGGCACGTTTCTTGAATGGACTTAATCATCCTATCAAGAAGATCGCCGACTTCCAACCATACTCGAACCTCATCGAGCTAGTGCATTAAGCTACCAAAGCGGAACGTCAAGTGCAAGATGACTTCAAGTATGCCAAGTTCTCATCCAAGTCCTATGGCTTCTCCAACACCCAACCTTCAACGACGCCAAGACCGTCTACCTCAACCAAGCCTTCTTCAAGCAACATCGACAAGTCAAGTTACAAGAAAACTTCGACAACTCCAAGTCATCATCCTACTACAAGAAACTTCAAGCCGAGAGCTTCATCATCATCTACCCCAACCGATGAGACCGTCAAGACAAGTTCCTTCAAATGCTTCACATGCAGAGGCCGAGGTCACAAGTCCTTTGAGTGTACCAACAAGCGAACCATGATCCTCAACAATGATGGTACATACGACTCCATGAGCAAAGGTGAAATGGAAGCACTTGAGCAAGTCGCCATGCACCGGCAAGTGAACGATGATGAGGAACAAGTATTTTGTGACTAAGATTCAAGTCCCGCTCTCGCTGTCTCCAAGGTCTTGACTCTCCAATATCAACAAGAAGAAGACCAAAGATGCCATATCTTTCATACCAAGGATGGCATCAATGGAAGGTCCGCCAAGGTCATCATCGATGGAGGAAGTTGTCATAACTTAGCCAGTGAAGAACTTTGCTCCACGCTCCAATTGCACAAGAAGAAGCACCCACACCCCTACAAAGTTCAATGGCTAAGCGACTCCGGCACTATCCAAGTCAAGCATAGAGGGAAAGTCTCCTTCAAAATCGAAGCTTACAAAGACACTTTGGAGTGTGATGTCATTCCAATGACCGTTTGCCACCTTCTTCTCGGACGACCATGGCAATTTGATAGAGGTGTCATCCACAACGGCCGAACGAACCACTACATCTTGAAGATGAAAGGAAAGGAGTACGTACTTCGCCCTATGTCTCCAAGCCAAGTGATCGCCGACAAGCAAACCACCCATCGTGGAGAGAATAGTGAGAGAGCGAACCACCAAAAAGAGAGTGAGCGCCACAAGCCCAAATCGAGTGCCTCCACGATGAGCGAAAAGAAGAACTTAGTTCTATTTGCCACCAAAAGTGAGATAAGAAAAGTGTGTGAGAACCCATCAAGTGTCCTACACTATGTCCTTTTGTGCAAGGACGAGGCACTAAAAACTAACACCTCTCACACCCTACCTTTAGTGTTGTCTTTTCTTTTGCAGGAATTCCAAGATGTTTTCCCCGACGAGCTACCTTCGGGTCTACCTCCACTACGAGGCATCGAGCACCGCATCGACCTCAATTCCGGAGCACCACTTCCACACAAAGCTCCCTAACGCGTCAACCCCGAAGAAACCAAAGAAATACAAAGACAAGTAAAACATCTCATAGACCATGGACATGTGCGTGAAAGTTTGAGTCCTTGTGCCGTTCCGGTCATTCTTGTGCCAAAATAAGACGGTAGCTTTCGCATGTGTTCCGATTGTAGACCCATCAATGCGATCACCATTTGCTATAGGTACCCCATTCCACGCCTTGATGATATGCTTGATGAACTTAGCGGCGCCACTATTTTTTTCAAAATTGATCTTAAAAATGGTTACTATCAAATCTGCATACAAGAGGGTGATGAATGGAAGACCACTTTCAAAAGAAAGTTTGGTTTGTATGAGTGGTTAGTCATGCCTATGGGTTTATCGGAAGCACCAGGTACTTTCATGCGTCTTATGAATTATGTGTTTCGCCCTTACATTGGTGAGTTTGTTGTGGTTTACTTCGGCGATATCCTTGTTTTTAGCAAATCTCTCAAATATCATGCCACCCATGTTCGAACCGTTTTGCAAACTCTTCGAAAAGAGCGTCTCTATGCTAACATGGAAAAATGCCTTTTTGGCGTTGATAAGCTCGTTTTCTTAGGTTTTGTCGTATCCTCTAAGGGTGTTCATGTTGATGACTCTAAGATCAATGCTATTAAAACTTGGCCACAACCAACCAACTTGCAACAAGTGCGTAGCTTCCATGGTTTAGCCGGTTTCTACCGTAGATTTTTGAAGGACTTTAGCACCATTGCTTCACCTTTGCATGCTTTGAGCAAGAAGAACACACCCTTTGTTTCGGGACCATCCCAAGATACCGCATTCAATGAGCTTAATAATTTTCTTACTCATGCTCCCGTGCTTTCATTAACCAATTTGACAAACCCTTTGAGATTCATTTCGATGCTAGTGGTAATGGCATAGGAGGTGTGTTAACGCAAGAAAAGCGACCCATAGCTTACTTTAGTGAGAAACTTTCCGGAGCGCAACTCAATTACCCCATCTATGACAAAGAGTTATATGCTTTAGTGCGAGTTTTGCATGAATGGCAACATTATCTTCACCCTCTTGAATTTATCATCCATACCGACCATGAGACACTTAAATACCTTAAAGGTCAAACTAAGTTGAACAAGCGTCATGCTAAACAGAGTGAGTTCATCGAGTCTTTTCCTTATGTCATTAAGTACATTAAAGGTAAGGAAAATGTTGTGGCGGACGCACTTTCTCGCATATGCATGCTTGTTACTAAACTTGAATTGGATGTCATTGGCTTTGAGCACATAAAAGACTTGTATGCGCATGATCCTACTTTTGCTATTCCTTATGCGAAGTGTTTGACACATACATCTTTGGAACGCTATTACATCAAAGATGGTTACCTTATGAGAGCTAACAAACTTTGCATCCCCGAGTCTTCTCTTTGTTTGCTACTTTTGCAAGAATCTCATGGCAGAGGACTAATGGGACATTTTGGACGCGACAAGACATTCGCTATGCTCTCCAAGAACTATTATTGGCCCAAGATGTTCCGCGACGTCAACCGCTTCACCAACCGATGCTCTACATGTCGCAAAGCTAAGTTAAAGCTCAATCCCATGGTCTCTATATGCCTCTTCCAATTCCGTATCAACCATGGGAAGATATTAGCATGGATTTTGTACTTGGTTTCCCTAGAACTAGGAATGGAAAAGATTCTGTCTTTGTTGTTGTGTACCGATTCTCTAAGATGGCACATTTCATATCATGGAACAAGATAGCCGATGCTTCACATGTAACCAATCTCTTTTGTAGGGAAATATTGCATCTACATGGAGTGCCAAAGACGATTGTCTTGGACCGCGACGTCAAGTTCCTAAGCTACTTTTGGAAAACCTTATGCGCCAAGATCGAAATCAATCTACTATTCTCCATGGCTTACCGTCCTCAAACCAAGGCCAAACGGAGGTGATGTTACATCCACGATGCGGTTATATCTCCCACGTGTCAGAGCACGACTTAGAGGCATAACCGCATGTAGGCATGTCGCAAGAGGGGTAATCTTCACACATCCCATGTACTGAATAAGAAAGGGATAAAGAGTTGGCTTACAATCGCCACTTCAAACAATACATAAATACCATACATCATCCAGAATACAATCAAGGTCCAGCTACGGTACCAAAATAAAGAAAGACAACCCCAATTGCTAGATCCCTGATCGCCCCAACTAGGCTCCTCTACTGATCAACAGGAAACAAAACAGAACAATTATCAAGATCTTCATCGAGCTCCCACTTGAGCTGGGTTGCGTCACCTGCACTGGCGTCATCGGCACCTGCATCTATTTGGAAGTATCTGTGAGTCATGGGGACTCAGCAATCTCACACCCTCGCGATCAAAACAAGTTAAGCTTATGGGTAGTAAAGGGGTAGTGAGGTGGAGCTGCAGCAAGCACTAGCATATATGATGGCTAAATTACGCAAAAGAGAGCGAGAAGAGAAGCAAAGCACGCTCGAGAAGCTAATAAGTGATCAAGAAGTGATCCTGAAACTACTTACGTTCAAACATAACACGAGACCGTGTTCTCTTCCCGGACTCCGCCGAAAAGAGACCATCACGGCTACACACGCAGTTGATGCATTTTAATTAAGTTAAATGTCAAGTTCTCTACAGCCAGACATTAACAAATTCACATCTGCCCATAACCACGGGCACGGCTTTCGAAAGTTCAAAACCCTGCAGGGGTGTCCCATGGTCAACGAAGGATATTCCTTCTCCCAGGAAGACCCGATCAGACTTGGAATCCCGGTTACAAGACATTTCGACAATGGTAAAACAAGACCAGCAAAGCCGTCCGAATGTGCCGACAAATCCCAATAGGAGCTGCACATATCTCGTTCTCAGGGCACACCAGATTGTCCAAGATTCTGGTAGGCCAACCCAGAGTTGCCCCTGGTGGCCACCGGATGCAGACAGGTTGGACAAACACTCAGAGGAGCACTGGCCCGGGTGTTTAAAATAGGGACAATTCTATTTCTGCCCCTAACTGGAACCCACTACTCAAATTTGCCCCTAATTTCAATGTGTGCTCAAATTTGCCCCTCTGCCGTTACTTGCCCTTATAGAAATGCCCTTCTACACCATTACCGTCTGGTCAAACAGCTTTGACCATCTCGAAAAAATAGCAAAAAAATTCAAAAAAATCTGAAATTTTGTGGGATCGAAGGTACTCAGGTTCGCAAGGTGCGTGAAAATTTTCATGTTGTTTGGACATTCTAGGAGCTCGTGGCGAAGGAAAAACAGTAAATATGTGCGCGTGTGAACTGTAAATTCAAAAAATAGCAAAAAAATCAAAAAAATATGAATTCTTTTGGCATCCAAGATGCTTAGGTGTGGAAGGTGTGTGCAAAATTTTGTTGTGTTTGGACATTGTAGGAGCTCGTGGAGAAAAAAACAAAATTTGTCTGAGAAAAAAACTTGTAAAAAATACACTAATTTGGTTTTTTTTGCGAGAGCTCCTCGCATGTCATTTGATAACAAAATTTTGCACATGCCTTGTGCACCCGAGCATCTTGGATGCCAAAAAATTTCATATGTTTTTGAATTATCTTGCTATTTTTTTGAATTTACTATTCAAAAATGTACAAATTTATTGTTTCCTTTGCCACGAGCTCCTGGTATGTCTAAATAGCATGAAAATTTGCACGCACCTTGCGCACATGAGTAGCTTCAATCCCACAAAATTTCAGATTTTTTTGATTTTTTTACTATTTTTTTCGAGATGGTCAAAGTTGTTTGACCGGACGGTAACGGCGCAAAAGGGCATTTCTATAAGGGCAACTAATGGCAGAGGGGCAAATTTGAGCACAGATTGAAATTAGGGGCAAATTTGAGTAGTGGGTTCCAGTTAGGGGCAAAAATGGAATTGTCCCTTTAAAATAAAGATGACCCTCGGGCTCCGGAAACCCGAGGGAAAAAGGCTTAGGTGGCAAATGGTAAAACCAAGGTTGGGCCTTGCTGGAGGAGCTTTATTCAAGGCGAACTGTCAAGGGGGTCACATTCCCCCAACTGCGTAAGGAACACAAAATCAAGGAACATAACACCGGTATGACGGAAACTAGGGCGGCAAGAGTGGAACAAAACACCAGGCATAAGGCCGAGCCTTCCACCCTTTACCAAGTATATAGATGCATTAAAGTAAATAAGATATAATAATGATATCCCAACAATATCCATGTTCCAAACATGGAATAAACTCCATCTTCACTTGCAACTAGCAACGCTATAAGAGGGGCTGAGCAAAGCGGTAACATAGCCAAACAACGGTTTGCTAGGAAAGGTGGGTTAGAGGCTTGACATGGCTATATGGGAGGCATGATATAGCAAGTGGTAGGTATCGCGGCATAGCAAGAGAGCAAACAACTATCAAGCAAAAATAGAAGTGATTTCGAGGGTATGGTCATCTTGCCTGAGATCCCGCAAGGAAGAAGAACGAGTCCATGAAGAAGAAACAAACAGACGTAGTCAAGCGCATCCTCACCAACGCAACGTTATCGGAACCAACCCGAAGAAGCAACACCAGAAAGAAGCAAGCAACATAGTAAACAATGATCACATAATCATGGCATGATGCACAACCAAGTATGATGCTTGTCCGGTTTAATGAGGCAGGGCATGGCAAAGTGCACAAGCAATCCTACAAATTAAGTGGAGCTCAATATGCAACGAGTTGCATATTGACAAAACACCACAACAACTTATTTAGTCCGATCTTGTTTATGTACCCGACAATATTAAATGTTGATTAACATGACAAGAGGTGAAGCATACACAAACAAATTATCTAGTCAAGTTTAAATGAGGCCGGAAACAACAAACAAAAATTCCGGAAAAATTCTCATATGCATATAATAGGTTTGGTACTGTTCTTCCCTAAACCATATTTTAGATTTGTTAAACATGCAAAGCAATGCCACCATGTTAAACTATGCATTTTTCTACCCCATTTACATATAAAGTTTGTTAGGTTTGGAGCTACGGTTATTTAGTTTTGAAATAAAGCATTTTAACATGGCATTTAGCAAAATAAACACAAACATCATTTTAAACATTTTAAACATGCATGAAACTTGGATATTATGAAAGTAGACAAAATTCTAGGCATTTTACATATAAGGTTTGTTTTAATATGATGCCCCGTTCATGAGTTATTAAATGCATGAAACTTAGGGGGTTTTCTGCAAAATTGGTTTTCTCTGGATAATAGAAATTCGTTATGTGGAAAAAAACAGGCATCAGGCCGAATCCGATATCTGGCCCAACAGAAGAAGAAAAAAACACGGAGGGCGCTGGGGTGGCCTCACCATGGGCCAAGGCCTAGTCGGTGGAGAGGCCAATCGCAGACCGGGGGCGGCATTGGGCCCGATCTGGAGCAACGACGCGGTCAACGCGAGCGGTCTCCTCGCTCGTTCGATCTGGGCAGGGGCACGAGCAGAGACTGATGAGCTGCAGGTCGACGCAGTAGCAGGGGTCGGCAAAACTCCGACGAGGCAACGGCTTGACGGAATGAACGCCGGCGACCTTGAGGACGAGCGAGCGCCGCGGCTCCAGGAGCAAGGCGAGGCGGCGACCGGGGCGACTCCGGCAGGCGATGCGGGACTTGGCGGTGAAGGAACTGGGCGGAGGCGAGGGGAGAAGGTTGCGGGCGTGGACCTCCACTCGACAAGAAGCAGAGCAGCAGCAACATGGTACTTGCGACCCCGATGAGCACAGGGAGGCGCGGAATGAAGTCAGCGAAGGTCGAAGAGGGGGATCCGGCGTGGATGGAGCTCCAGTGCGAAATTCATGGAGGCTGGCGCATCTTGTTCTCCCTATGAGAGAAAACAGAGGGTGGTGGAGGGAGTTATGGCATGGAAGGAGGAAGGAGGGAACAGAAGGGGAAGGAGGAGATAGGAGGATGGCCTAGCGATGCAGCAGGTGGCTGACGGTGGCGCTCTCGCGTGGGGGAGGCCGGTGATGGCAGAGGAGAGGTGCACGGATGAAGACGGCTGCCTCGATCCAGATCGGATCGAGCGCTGCGGGCTCGGGGTCGTGCGTGTGGAAGCCTCCTGGTCGCTGGATTTGAATTTGATGGCCGGTGGATGCACGGCGGCTACGCAAGTTGGTCAGGCGCTGAAGACGAGGTGGAGCTGGATGGATCCCGAGGAAGGAGAGGGAGTGGTTGGCCAGCGGCGGCGCGATGGGACAAAGAGGGCTAGAATCTAGGGTTTGCCAAAATGGACTAGGGGTGGACGAATATATACATCACATGTTAGGTTAGGGGCTATCTCGTCCCTCCGATCAAAATCGGACGGTCAGGAAAAATAGGCTAGGGAGTCCAAATAAGAAAACGGTGATGTTTTATAGATGTTTGGGGATGATCCGGACCCAACGGTGATGACTCTCCAGGTTGTGTTCGGGACAACTTTCGGATGCGCACTCGAGGGGTTCAATGCACTGTGCAAGGAGGGGTTTCGAGGCCTCACGGTTGGTAGCGGACTGTGTAGATGGTCTAGGGAGGAAAGAGAGGGAAAGCCCGGCACATGTTTCCGGATACCGGAAACGTCCGAC
Organism: Triticum urartu; assembly: GCF_003073215.2. Classification (NCBI taxonomy): domain Eukaryota; kingdom Viridiplantae; phylum Streptophyta; class Magnoliopsida; order Poales; family Poaceae; genus Triticum; species Triticum urartu. Next base: position 140,304,967 of record NC_053023.1, read on the forward strand.
GTATGACCGGCTATACTACCGCTATAGTTATCCATTGGGGCATCATACGAACTCCGAATGCGATGAAACTTGGCAGACGGCCTACTGACAACATAACAACACCGCATGCCAACTTTCAACTCATTTCGAGAACATTTTCCGGCCACTTATAAAATACTATTTCGGACATGTTGCGGGCACGTGCAAGTGTGTCTGGGCTCAGAACGGACAACGGAAGGAACTGGGGGAACCCCAACGGATGCAAGTTTTGAAAACATGATGATGTAATGCACATCATGACATGACAAGATGCAACATGCAAGCGAATGACATGGCAACGGCGGTGAATAACTGGTGGACACCTGGCGCATCGGTCTCGGGGCGTCACAGGTGACCAACTGCACACTCTCCGCTCTACTTCGTGTGCTAACCAAGAAGAACATCAAGGAGTGGGAGGAGTGTCTACCTATCGCCGAGTACGCCTACAACCGAGCAAGACACTCGACTACCGGCAAGTCCCCCTTCGAGGTCGTCTACGGTTTCAACCATTGTCCCCATTGGACATTCCCCCTGTACCACTACAAGAGCACATGAATATGGACGTGAGTGCCCGAGTCAACTATCTCAAGAAGATGCATGAAGATACAAGGCACACCATTGAGCGCCAAGTACAATGACTCGCGACTAAGCTCAACATTGGAGATCTCGTGTGACTACACCTTCGCAAGGACCGCTTCCCCCATGAACGCAAGTCCAAACTTCGACCACGAGTGGAAGGACCATTCAAGGTGCTTGAGTGCTACAACAACAATGCCTACACGATCGACATTCCACGCGACAAGTACTCCGTGAGCGACATCTTCAACTTCAGAGACCTCTCTTCCTACCATGGTGATGAAGATTTCGATCTGAGGTCAGATCTTTCCCAAGGGAGGGGAGATGATGCGGACCATCCTATGGTCATCCCCATGGACCTACCATCGTCTCATCAAGAGCCAAGAGGACCCATGACACGAGCACGAGCTAGAGCTCTCTAGAACGAGGTGACCTCCTTCCTTAGTGATATCACATATGATCCTCTCGAGACATGGCTACTACCTAAGTCTGAGATGTTGTGCATGATTAGGTACGAAGAGGACCTTCCTGAAGATGCACGTGAAGATGGACAAGTCCCCAAGTTCATGGATGAAGAGAACCGATGGAAGGAGTCAAGAACAACTCCCAGGCCCCGGACATCCGGCCATGATCCCGGACATCCGGCCCCTGGAAGTGTCAACAGTAGCAAGGAGCCAGCAGCCAAGTCTACAGGGCCCGGACATCCGGTGACCAGCCCAGACATCCTGCCCGTCCTGCGCACCCGGATATCCGGACCTTCACCCGGAAATCTGGACCCCGCCTATCCAGAGAGCAACAAGACCAGCGCCTCCAACCCGGACATCCGGCCACCCCAGCACGGACATCCGGCCCCTCGTGAAAGTCCGGACATCCGGCATCCCCTGTCTGGGCACAGTGTAAGGGCCCGATGTAACGCCCGGATGATTAGGCTACAATAAATCTCTGCTAAATATGCCACATCACCTGGGTCACGGTTTAATCTCGCGTCGGTTCGAAACTTTTCAAATTCAAAAATTAAATAATGTCAAACATCAAACTTTTCAAATGTTAAAACAAAAATGTTCAGGAGGTGCCATATTTTGCGTGTTTAAATATGGTGTAAAAAAACTCATTTTTAGAAAATGCCTAAATAATTTAAATTGGAATGAAACAGAAAAGAAAATAAATAAAAATAAAATAAAACACAAAAATAGAAAAGAAAACTAACAAAAAAGAAGAAGAAGGAAAATACCCCCCGGGCTTGGGCCCAGCAGGCCATCAACCCCTCTGGGCCAACCCACCAGGCCCAGCCGGCCACCCCTTATCCACTCACCCCCGGCAAACCCTATCCCGCCGACACCCCCACTCGCTCGCCTCTCACCCTCCCCCTCTCCTCTCGATCCCATCTGGATAGGGGAGGAGCCCGATCCCTTCGCCGTCCATCGCCGCCAGGAACGTCGCCCGCTGCCCGGGACAACCTCGCCGGCCTTCACCTCGTCACAACGTCGCCGTCGTCTCCGTCTCCTCCCCGCGCCCCACTGCCATGATCCCTGCACCCGCCGTGAGCCGCCGCCCTTTCCCCGTGTCCCGCTCCCTGTCCCGAAGTGCTCCAACCCCATGCACGTCGCACCGTGGCCGCGCTCAGGCGAGGCCACCGGTTGCCTGGCCTCGCCTTTGCCGCCCGCGCGCGTTGCTTCCCCCTTGAGCCTCGCACCGACTACACCCGGCTCCGCCCGGCCACACCGCTCACTGCCCTGCCTCCCCCCGCATGCTCTCTGCTGCCCGTCGTAGTCGTCGCTTGCGCCTTGCTCCCGCTTCCCGCATCGCTGCTCGCCGAGGCCATCGGCCTGCGCGGCAATAACCTCGCCCATCGCCTGCCTCTGCTCGTTGGCCGACGTTCGGTGCTACCGGCCCGCGCCCCCGGACCCCTTGCTCCCCTATCACCGCACGCCTCCTCTGCTCACCGCACTCGCACCGCACAACGTGCCGCCGCGCGCGCACACGCCCGGCCTCCCACACCTCCCGCCGCGGCACCCCTTCCCGTCGAACGGTCGCTGCGGCCGCGCCATGGCCGCGCCACCGTGCCGCCCCGAACCTCCCATGCTGCTGCACCCTGTGGCCGCCGCCTCTTGCGCACCCGCGCCCTAGCCGCTGCTCGCCCGTGCCGTTCGTCCTCTCCGGCCGCGCCCCTCCCTGCCCACGTCCAGCAGCCGTCGCCCCATAGTCGTCGCACCGTGCCGCGCTCGTCGCCCGCCCGCGCGCCGCGCTTGCCGCCCGCCCGCGCGCCGCATCGCTCCCCTCACCACATGCGTTGCGCCGCTCCCCTTGTCGCCTTGTGACGTCACCGCCCGCCGGCGAGCGCACGCCCCGGGCTCGCAGAGCCTCCCCCCCCCCCGTTGGTCGCGCAGGTGGCAGCGGGCGGGCGCCCGCTGCGCCATATCGGGCGGAGCCCGACGCCCGCTACCGCCCGAAACTCTATGGCCCCTCTAGTCCATAGACATGGGGGGCCTAGCCCGAGAACGTTATTAAAAAAGAATTAAAAATAAATAAATAAAAATAATTCAAATATTAATTAATTAATTAAGTAACTTAATTAATCCTGATTAGATTTGCCTAATTAACTAAATAAATAACTTAATGAATTCTTTTTAAAATTAACTAATTAAGATTAATTAACGTAATAAGTATTTAATCTAATTAACTTAACAGTCCCTGACAGGTGGGACCCACCTGTCAGGTTGACCAGGTCAACGTTAACTGCTGACGTCATGATGACGTCGGCAAACACTATTCTGGATAATGTTGATTTAATAATTTAATAAATTCTAAAAATGGTTAAAATCTTTTAAAATTAATATAAAATAAACTGTAGCTCGGATGGGAAAACTTTGTACATGAAAGTTGCTCAGAACGACGAGACAAATCCGGATACGCAGCCCGTTCGTCCGCGACGCATCCCTAGAATAGCAAACACGCAACTTTCCCCCTCCAATTCATCTATCCGAAAACGCGAAACACCGGGGATATTTTCCCGGATGTTTCCCCCCTTCGCCGGTATCACCTCCTACTGCGTTAGGGCACACTTAGCACCGTTACCTGTCATGTCATGCATCGATATGCATATGTTTGCATTGTATCCATTGTTTCTTCCCCCTCTTCTCTCCGGTAGACTACGAGACTGACGCCGCTGCTGGTACCCCGATCGACTACGTTGTTGACGACCCTTACTTGCCAGAGCAACCAGGCAAGCACCCCCTTGATCACCAGATATCGCCTATTCTTCTCTCTATTGCTTGCATTAGAGTAATGTAGCATGGTACTGCTTTCCGTTAATCCTATTCCGATGCCTAGCCTGTCATTGTTGCTATAGTTGTTGATACCTTACCTGCAATCCTAAATGCTTAGTATAGGATGCTAGTTTATCATCAGTGGCCCTACATTCTTGTCAGTCTGCCATGCTATACTATCGGGCCGTGATCACGTCGGGTGTTGATCACGGGTATATACTATACATAATACACATGATATATGTTGTGACTAAAGTCGGGTCGGCTCATTGAGTACCCGCGGTTGATTCATGAATTTGGGGCTAAAAGGACATACTTTCCCAACGGCCGTCTGTGTGGATCTTTGTGGCGGAGCGACAGGGCAGGTTGAGACCACCCAGGAGAGAGGTGGGCCTAGCCCTGGTCGGTGTTCGCGGTTACTTCAAGATAACACGCTTAACGAGATCTTGGTATTTGATCTGAGTCTAGACACTGGCCTATACACACTAACCAGCTATGCGGGAACAGTTATGGGCACTCGATGTCGTGGTATCAGCCGAAGCCTTCGTGACGTCAGTGACTGAGCAGCGCGCACTGGGTTGGACTGCGTAACGCAACTTCCTTTGTAATGGAGGTTGCTAGGTCTGCTCACCGGCCGCGTACGCTACGTGCGGGTGTGCAATGGGCGATGGGCCCAGACCCCTGCGCCATAGGATTTAGACCGGCGTGCTGACCTCTCTGTTGTGCCTATGTGGGGTTGCGACGTGTTGATCTTTCGAGGCCGACCATGACCCAGAAAAGTGTGTACAGACAAAGGGGATCAAGCGTGTTGGGAAATGTGGTGCACCCCTGCAGGGAGGATTATCTATTCGAATAGCTGTGTCCCTCGGTAAAAGGACGACCCGGAGTTGTACATTGACCTTATGACAACTAGAACCGGATACTTAATAAAACACACCCTTCCAAGTGCCAGATACAACCGGTGATCGCTCTCTCATAGGGCGATGAGGGGAGGATCGTCAGGTAGGATTTTGCTATGCGATGATACTTGGTGAACTTACCATCTACTCTCTTCTTCTGCTGCAAGATGGAGTCTGCCATAAGCGTAGTCTTCGATAGGACTAGCTATCCCCCTCTTATTCCAGCTTGCTGCAGTTCAGTCCACATGTGCTACCGTTTTCCTTTTGATACCAATGCATACATATGTAGTGTAGCTCTTTGCTTGCGAGTACTTTGGATGAGTACTCACGGTTGATTTGCTCCCCCTTTTCCCCCTTTTCGATACCCGATTGTTGCGACCAGACGTTGGAGTCCAGGAGATAGATGCCACTGTCGATGACGACTGCTACTACTCGGGAGGTGCCTACTAGTATGTGCAGGCCGCTGACGACGACCAGGAGTAGCTTAGGAGGATCCCAGGCAGGAGGCCTACGCCTCTTTCAATCTGTATCCCAGTTTGTGCTAGCCTTCTTAAGGCAAACTTGTTTATCTTTTGTCTGTACTCAGATATTGTTGCTTCCGCTGACTCGTCTATGATCGAGCTCTTGTATTCGAGCCCTCGAGGCCCCTGGCTTGTAATATGATGCTTGTATGACTTATTTGATTTGTAGAGCTGTGTTGTGATATCTTCCCGTGAGACCCTGATCTTGATCGTACACGTTTGCGTGTATGATTAGTGTACGGTCAAATCGGGGGCGTAGCAAGTTGGTATCAGAGCCGACTGCCTGTAGGAATCCCCCTTCCACACTCCTTCGCCGAAGTCGAGTCTAGACATTGCAAAACTTTTTATTAACATGGTTGTATGTCTAACGGGTCCACGTCGCCATTTGGGTGGTATTAGGATCTTTTACTCCTCGATCCTTACTCTGGGACTCTGAACTCTCCTCTACTCGGGTTAAACGAATTTACTAACTCTAACATTAGGATCCCATGACCACGTTCACCCCAAAGTTGGATAAGCCCTAGCTATTCCTTAGAGTAGTATATTGAACATTATCCACACTATCATTTGACTCCTTTGAAACATCTTTGTTTTTAGATGGAACCCACGAGACAGGTCGTGCGCCACACGATGGCCATTGGTGCCTCCGGATCACCTGCTGTGTTGGTTGAGATGATGACCTATCTGGGTAATCACTGGCACCCTGAGTACACCGTCTACAAGGAGTACCAGGACTTTAACTAGGAGCAGTACCGTGCCATCGTCCACCTCTACTCTCGGGAGTATGACTCCACTACCGTGCTGCACACTGCTCATGGTGTTGGAGTGACTATCGACATGGCAGTCCACAATGCTGCTTATGCTGCTCTGACACATCTTCGTGGAGAGTATCGGGAGTTGGACACCTCCCCTTTCAGGCACATTGCTATCGCATCTGATGTTGGTGCGGAGGGGTACTACACTTCTGCCTACTCCACTGTCACCTGAGAGCCCTTCTACCATCAGAACCTAGTTCTACATGCTGATGGGCTGGATAGAGCTAACCGAGCTCTTTGCCATGAGTTGTACACCACCCGTCAGCACGTTTACCGTGCTCTGACACTATTGCGCTCCTTTGTCCGATCTGGTGATCTGTCGTGTTCTGTGATCTACCCTGCCAGGACCGTGATGCCCCAGGGTGTCGGTTGGCCAGATATGGGAGGCTACTCTCCCGCACTTGGTCCTATTCTTCCACCTGTGCGTCGGGTTCTGCACCAGAGTATCCGCGGACCCCAGGCTACTGACGTGGAGGACTTCCTGTCGCGACACTACCAGCTGTCAGGCTACACCTACCTCCACAGTTCCTCCTGGGACTGATGTAGGCTTGCCTGTAAGTGTTAGATGCATTCGCCGCGAGCCTGTGTGCCGCCTATGATGTCTTTAGCCTATGTACCGGACTCTATGCATGATCCCTTTTGTAAGATATGCCAACTACTATGTAGTATCTATTGTGTTCCTTTCATTATGCATGCATCATCGTGAATGATGCTTGTCTTTGCAAATTTCTCAATGCTGAATTACCCCTGTTATATTTTAGCAGGATGGTTAGACCAGGTGGTCATGGTCGTGGTGGCCATCCCCCACCACCGCCTGTGTACATGGCTAGTATGATGCAACAGTTCGAGCTGGATCGCCAGTTCATGGAGAATATTATGGCTCAATTTCCTCACCCCAATATGAACCAGCAGCCAGCCCAAGTGACTCTGCAGGATTTCATGCGCCTTAACCCAACTGTGTACTGCAGCTCAACTCAGCCTCTGGATGCTGATGATTGGCTCCATGACATCACCTATGAGATGGAGTGTGCTGATGTGGCCCCTGCCAGCTATGTCACCTTTGCTTCCTTCTTCTTGAAGGGACCCGCTGCTCAATGGTGGGACAGCCACAGGCGTACTCTGCCGGTTGGAACAATCATCACCTGGCCAGATTTCCAAGCTGCTTTTCGTGCCCGCTTCATTCCTCATGGAGTCATGGACCGGAAGAAGCGTGAGTTCCGCAGCCTCACCCAGGGCAAGAAAACTGTCGAAGCTTATCAGCGGGAGTTTCTGGATTTATCCCGCTATGCTGAAGAAGACATTGCAACCGATGCACGCAGACATGAGAAGTTCCATGATGGCCTTCAAGCTGACATCAAGCTCGCACTTCTAGTGCATGACTTCTAGTCTGCAGGAACACCAGAGCTCTCATAGGCGCAACGTGACACGGGCTCATTTTCGGGCCCGTCCTCGCAGAAGCGTAGGATATGGATTCCCAACAGTATGTACTAGCCAACTGCACCTGCTCCAAGACAGTCCTATGCTTGCACCGCAACTGCCTCCCCACCAACTACGCAGCCAAGACTTCCATCTCCACCACCACGAGCTCCTGTTCCCACTCCCAATAATGGTCTGTGCTACAAGTGTGGTCAACCAGGTCACCTCGCTAGGAACTGCTTTCAGAACCAGAATGAACTGGCCCTTCCCACAGCTGGCTGTGGAAACAACCATCCCCGCAACACCAATGCCAGGTCTTATGGTCGTGTTCATGCCAACCACGTTCATCTCAATGAAGCTCAAGACCAGCCTGCTACTGTGATGGGTACACTCCTCGTAAATTCAGTACCTCCATCTGTTTTATTCGATCCAGGGGCATCACATTCATTCATGTCAGAAGATTTTGCATACAAGCATGACGTTAGATGTGAGGAGATGAACACTTCGGTAGTGGTAAAAACCCCCCATGGGACAATGTCAAACCTCCATGGTTGGCATCGATGTCCCTGTGGAAATCGAAGGGCTGGAATTATATTCCTCTCCCATTATCCTGAAGTCGTCTAACATCAACCTCATTCTGGGATGGATTGGTTGAAAGTGCATACTGCTTCTATAGTTTGCGCCACTAATACCGTCCATCTGCTACACCCTTCTGATGAAATAATTACTTACTTGGCTCATCTGGTTTAGAATGCCGAGGCACGGCTTTATGCCTTGAATGCATTAAACGCTGCAACACATGGCATTGAAAACATTCCCGTCGTTCGTGAATTCCAAGACGTCTTTCCTGAAGAACTTCTAGGGATTCCGCCTGCTAGAGCTGTCGAATTCATCATCGACTTGAAACGAGGCACCACCCCGATAGCCAAGCGGCCCTAAAAGATGCCGCTGCATGAACTCATTGAGCTTAAGGAGGAAATTGACAAATCTCTTAGCAAAGGTTTCATTCGCCCTAGTTGCTCTCCTTGGGGAGCACCTTCTCTCTTTGTTAAGAAGAAGGATGGGACGAACCGATTAGTCAAAGACTATCGTCCTATTAACCAAGCCACTATTCAGAATAAATATCCCCTCCCTCGGATCAATCATCTTTATGATCAACTGGCTGGTTCATCAGTGTTCTCCAAACTCGACTTGAGGTTGGGTTACCACCAGATCCATGTTCTTCAAGAGGATATCCCAAAGACCGCCTTCGTGACTCGGTATGGATCATACGAGTACACCGTCATGTCATTCGGCTTAACGAATGCTCCCGCCACCTTCTCTCGTCTGATGAACTATATATTCATGGATTACCTCGACAAGTTCGTCGTGGTTTCTGGATGATATCCTTGTATTTTACCAGAACAAAGAAGAACATGTTGAACATCTTTGTCTTGTTTTGGAAAAGTTTCGAGAGCATCAACTCTACGCTAAGTATTCCAAGTGTGAATTCTGGCTTCCCGAAGTAACCTATCTCGGGCATGTCATCTCCAAGGGTGGTATTGCTGTCAACCCTGAACGAGTTCAGGCTATTGTCAATTGGACTCCTCTGAAGAATGTCAAGCAAGTCCGAAGTTTTCTCGGTCTCGCCAGCTATTGTCGTTGATTCGTCGAGAACTTCTCCAAGATTGCCAGGCCTCTGACTAACCTGTTGCATAAGGGTGTCAAGTTCCAATGGATAGACAAATGTCAGGAAAGTTTCCAGGCACTCAAAGACAAGTTGACTTCTGCCCCAGTGCTTGCTCCACCTGAATCTAAGAAGGATTTCGTCATTTACTGCGACGCTTTCTCGTCAAGGATTAGGATGTGTCCTAATGCAAGGGCACAGAGTGATTGCTTATGCCTCTCGTCAACTGCGCCCTCATGAAGAATACTACCCAGTTCACGACCTCGAGTTTGACGTTGTCATTCATGCACTAAAGTAGTGGCGACATTACCTTCTCGGTAATCGTTGTGAGATCTTCACCGACCACCAAAGTCTGAAGTATTTGTTTACTCAGCCAGACCCGAACCTCCGACAACAGAGATGGATGGAGACTGTTGCAGACTTTGACGTGGGTATATCCTATACCCCAGGCAAGGCTAATGTAATGGCTGATGCCTTGAGCCGCAAGTCTTACTGCAACCACCTCCAGATTCACAAAGTTCAGTCCTCGCTTGTCGAAGAATTTAGAAAGCTGAACCTTCATATTGTTCCTCCTGGTGCACTCGCTCCCCCTCCCCCAGAGTTTGAAAAGATGAATTTTCGTGTTGTTACTAAGGATTCTCTAAATACCCTGGCTGTCATACCAGATCTCGTAGACGGTATAAAGACTATTCAAGGTTATGACTCTGAAGTCCAGAAGGTTAAACGCCATCTCATAGAAGGAAAGCCCTCATTCTTCACTATCGCCGATGATGGAGCCTTGTACTTCAAAGGCCGCCTAGTGATACCATGTTCGAGGGAAAACCTGGATCAGACTAAAAGGTTATGAAAGAAGCTCATGATACGCCTTTGTCTATTCATCCTGGTAGTACAAAGATGTACCAAGACATCCGTCAGAGATTCTGGTGGTCTAATATGAAGCAAGACATTGCTCGTTTTGTTGCTGAGTGTGACGTTTGCTGTCGTATCAAGGCAGAGCATCAAAGGCATGCTGGAACTCTGCAACCTATCTCTATTCCTGAATGGAACTGGGACCATGTTGAGATGGACTTCTTCACTGGGTTTCCCAAATCGCAGAAAGGTAATGATGCTATTCTTGTCATCATTGACCGGCTTTCTAAAGTTGCACATTTTCTGGCTGTCAAAGAAACAACCACTGCTAGTCAGCTTGCAACTCTCTACATGTCCAGAATTGTTTCACTTCACGGTATTCCACTGGTTATCAGTTCAGACCGTGGCAGCTTGTTCACTTCAAGATTCTGGGCAAGTTTTCAAGAAGCTATGGGAACTCATCTGTCGTTCAGTACTGCGTTTCATCCTCATTCGCAAGGACAAGTTGAACGTGTCAACCAAGTTCTTGAAGACATGCTTCAAGCTTGTGTAATTTCCTTCGGCAAGAAATGGGAGGAATCTCTTCCGTATGCTGAGTTCTCTTATAATAATAGCTATCAAGCTAGTCTGAAGATGGCCCCCTTCGAAGTGTTATATGGATGAAAGTGTCGAACCCCTCTGAACTAGTCAGAAACTGGGGAACGTCCACTCTTCGGTCCGGATATCATCCAACATGCCGAAGAAGAAGTCCGCATTATTCGTGAGAATCTCAAGACTGCTTAGTCACGTCAGAAAAGTCAGTATGACCGTCATCATAAAGACATGGTCTATCAACTTGGCGAAAAGGCTTATCTTCGAGTTACACCAATGAAGGGTGCTCACCGCTTCGGGATTAAGGGCAAGCTAGCTCCTCGCTATATTGGCCCATTCACTATTCTCGAAAGGCGTGGAAAAGTGGCATATCAACTGGAGCTTCCGCCAAACCTTTCTCAGGTTCACAATGTGTTCCACGTGTCACAGCTCCGCCGTTGCTTTAAGGACCCAATCCAAGCAGTGGATCATGAAGTGCTCGAATTGCAACAGGACCTCTCCTATAAAGAGCATCTGGTCCACATTCTCGACCAAGCTAAACGCCGCACACGTCAAAAAGCGATCAGGTTCCTCAAGGTCCAGTGGTCGCATCACTCTGAAGATGAAGCCACTTCGGAACGCGAGGACCGCCTGCGTGGTGAATACCCCGCACTGTTTCCTTCTACCTCCTAAAATATCGGGATGAGATTTCTTGTAGTGGAGGAGTTTTGTAATGCCCGGATGATTAGGCTGCAGTAAATCTATGCTAAACATGCCACGTCACCTGGGTCACTATTTAATCTCGCGTCGGTTCGAAACTTTTCAAATTCAAAATTTAAATAATGTCAAACATCAAACTTTTCAAAAGTTAAAACAAAAATGTTTGGGAGGTGCCATATTTTGCATATGTAAATATGGTGTAAAAAACAAATTTTTAGAAAATGCCTAAATAGTTTAAATTGGAATAAAACAGAAAAGAAAATAAATAAAAATAAAAGAAAACACAAAAACAGAAAAGAAAACTAAAACAAGAAGGAAAAGAACCCCCCAGGCTTCGGCCCAGCAGGCCATCAACCCCACTGGGCCAACCCACCAGGCCCGGCCGGCCACCCCTTATCCACTCACCCCCCGGAAACCCTATCCCACCAACACCCCCACTCCCCCACTAGCTCGCCTCTCCCCCTCCCCCTCTCCTCTCGATCCAATCTGGATCGGGGAGGAGCCCGATCCCTTCACCGTCCATCGCCGCCAGGAACGTCGCCCGTCGCCCGGGACCACCTTGCCGGCCTGCACCTCGTCACCGCGTCGTCGTCGTCTCCGTCTCCTCCCCGCGCCCCACTGCCATGATCCCCGCACCCACCGTGAGCCGCCTCCCTCTCCCCGTGTTGCGCTCCCTGTCCCGACGCACTACAACCCCTCGCACATCGCACCGTGGCCACACTCAGGCGAGCCCACGGGTTGCCTGGCCTGGCCTCTGTCGCCCGCGCGCGTTGCTTCCCCCCTGAGCCCCGCGCCGACCACACCCGGCCCCGCCACTCACCGCACCGCCCGGCGCCACGCCTCCCCCCGGGATGCTCTCTGCCGCCCATCGCAGTCGCCGCTTGCGCCTTGCTCCCGCTGCCCGTGTAGCTGCTCGCCGAGGCCATCGGCCCGCGCGGCCATAACCTCGCCCACCGCCTGCCTCTGCTCATCGGCCGGCGTCCACTGCTACCGGCCCGCGCCCGCGGACCCCTTGCTCCCCTATCACAGCTCACCGCACCGCACCGCACAACGCACCGCCGCGCGCGCACGCGCCCGGACTACCACACCTCCCGCCGCGGCGCCCCTTCCCATCGAACAGCCCCTACAGCCGCGACATGGCCGCGCTTGCACGCGCCACTGTGCCGGCCCCGGACCTCCCTGCCGCTGGACCCCGTGGCCGCCGCCTCTCACGCACCCGCGCCCTCGCCGTTGCTCACCTGTGCCATTCGTCCGCTTCGGCCGGGCCCTTGCCTGCGCGTGTCCAGCAGTCGTTGCCCCACAGTCGCCGCACCGCCTCACCGCCTGCGTTGCGCCGCTCCCCTCATCGCCTTGTGACGTCTCCGCCCGCCAGCAAGCGCACGCCCCGGGCTCGCCGAGCCTCCCCCCGCTGGCCGTGCAGGTGGCAGCGGGCGGGCGCCCGCTGCGCCATATCGGGCGGCGCCCGACGCCCGAACCGCTATGGCCCCTCTGGGCCACAGACATGTGGGGCCTAGTCCCAGAACGTTATCAAAAAAGAATTAAAAATAATTAAATAAAAACAATTAAAATATTAATTAATTAACTTAATTAATCCTGATTAGATTAGCCTAATTAACTTAATTAATTCTGTTTAAAATTAACTAATTAATATTAATTAACCTAATAACTATTTAATTTGATTAACTAAATAGTCCCTGACAGGTGGGACCCACCTGTCGGGTTGACCAGGTCAACGTTGACTGCTGACGTCATGATGACATCGGCAAACACTATTCTGGATAATGTTTATTTAAAATAATTAAATAAATTCCAAAAATGGTTAAAATCTTTTAAAATTAATATAAAATAATCGTAGCTCGCATGGAAAAACTTTGTACATGAAAGTTGCTCAGAACGACGAGACGAATCCGGATACGAAGCCCGTTCGTCCTCCATGCACCTAGCATAGCAAACATGCAACTTTCCCCCTCCAATTCATCTATCCGAAAATGTGAATCACCGGGGATATTTTGCCGGATGTTTCCCCCCTTCGCCGGTATCACCTCCTACTGTGTTAGGGCACACTTAGCACCGTTACCTGTCATGTCATGCATTGATATGCATATGTTTGCATTGTATCCATTGTTTCTTCCCCCTCTTCTCTCCGGTAGACTACGAGACTGACGCCGCTGCTGGTACCCCGATCGACTACGTTGTTGACGACCCTTACTTGCCAAAGCAACCAGGCAAGCCCCCCCTTGATCACCAGATATCGCCTATTCTTCTCTCTATTGCTTGCATTAGAGTAATGTAGCATGGTACTGCTTTCCGTTAATCCTATTCTGATGCCTAGCCTGTCATTGTTGCTACAGTTGTTGATACCTTACCTGCAATCCTAAATGCTTAGTACAGGATGCTAGTTTATCATCAGTGGCCCTACATTCTTGTCAGTCTGCCATGCTATACTATCGGGCCGTGATCACGTCGGGTGTTGATCACGGGTATATACTATACATAATACACATGATATATGTTGTGACTAAAGTCGGGTCGGCTCGTTGAGTACCCGTGGTTGATTCACGAATTGGGGGCTGAAAGGACATGCTTTCCCAACGGCCCTCTGTGTGGATCTTTGTGGCGGAGCGACAGCGCAGGTTGAGACCACCCAGGGGAGAGGTGGGCCTGGCCCTGGTCGGCGTTCGCGGTTACTTCAAGATAACACGCTTAATGAGATCTTGGTATTTGATCTGAGTCTGGACACTGGCCTATACGCACTAACCAACTACGCGGGAACAGTTATGGGCACTCGATGTCGTGGTATCAGCCGAATCCTTCGTGACGTCAGCGACTGAGCGGCGCGCTCTGGGTAGGACCGTGTAATGCAACTTCCTTTGTAATGGAGGTTGCCAGGTCTGCTCACCGGCCACGTACGCAACGTGCAGGTGTGCAATGGGCGATGGGCCCAGACCCCTGCGCCATAGGATTTAGACCGGCATGCTGACCTCTCTGTTGTGCCTAGGTGGGGCTGCGAGGTGTTGATCTTTCGAGGCCGGGCATGACCCAGAAAAGTGTGTCCGGACAAAGGGGATCGAGCGTCTTGGGAAATGTGGTGCACCCCTGAAGGTAAGATTATCTATTCGAATAGTTGTGTCCCTTGGTACAAGGATGACCCAGAGTTGTACCTTTACCTTATGACAACTAGAACCGGATACTTAATAAAACACACCCTTCCAAGTGCCAGATACAACCGGTGATCGCTCTCTCATAGGGTGACGAGGGGAGGTTCGCCTTGTAGGATTATGCTATGCGATGATACTTGGTGAACTTACCATCTACTCTCTTCTTCTGCTGCAAGATGGAGGCTGCCAGAAGCGTGGTCTTCGATAGGACTAGATATCCCCCTCTTATTCCGGCTTTTTGCAGTTCAGTCCACATATGCTACCCTTTTCCTTTTGATACCAATGCATACATATGTAGTGTAGCTCTTTGCTTGCGAGTACTTTGGATGAGTAATCATGGTTGCTTTGCTCCCCCTTTTCCCCTTTTTGATACCCGATTGTTGCGACCAGACGTTGGAGTCCAGGAGCCAGACGCCATTGTTGATGACGACTGCTACTACTCGGGAGGTGCCTACTACTACGTGCAGGCCGCTGACGACGACCAGGAGTAGCTTAGGAGGATCCCAGGCAGGAGGCATGCGCCTCTTTCGATCTGTATCCCAGTTTGTGCTACCCTTCTTAAGGAAAACTTGTTTATCTTATGTCTGTACTCAGATATTGTTGCTTCTGCTGACTCATCTATGATCGAGCTCTTTTATTCGAGCCCTCGAAGCCCCTGGCTTGTAATATGATGCTTGTATGACTTATTTTATTTATAGAGTTGTGTTGTGATATCTTCCCATGAGACCCTGATCGTGATCGTACACGTTTGCGTGTATGATTAGTGTACGGTTAAATTGGGGGCGTCACACTCGAGGCCCGTGTACCTCTTTGCCCACCTAGACTACATATACTCTTCTCCCGCCTACGTTTTAGGGTTAGCATTAGTTTAGCTCATATGTGAGATAGAGCTTTGCTCATCCATTACGGATCTAGTCCACGAGAGAGACCGCGGCCCCTCTACGGAGAAGATCCCCTTGGATTCAAGACCCCTTCTTGGGTGGCCCCATCAAGACCTCCTTTGGAGAAGACCGGTTACCCTTTGTATAGTCCCTTGTTGACATTGGATCTTGTATCTCCTTTTGTGTTCATGGATCTAGCACATGTGTGATCATACTTGTTGGTTTGAGTGTTTCTCTTGTGTCCCCCTTTGTGATTTCCCCTTGTGTTTCCCCTCATGTTCTTCGTGTTCTTCGCGGGATCCGCTCCTTTCGTGAAAGATCGGCCATCTAGGGTTCCACCCTACATCACCTCTCCACCGACGTATTCGACTATGACTTTTGTTATCATAGGCCTCCGGTACATTATATAAGCCGAGGCCAGGCTAGTCGATAGATGATTATGACATTATTCATCATACCCTTAGGTTTTAGACCACAACATATGATCCCGAGGTAGATCAACTCTATACTTGATACTCCATCAATATAAACACGAGCAGGACGTAGGGTTTTACCTCCATCAAGAGGGCCCGAACCTGGGTAAAACATTCTCTCCTTCATTCCTGTTACCATTGATTTGAGAATCCACAGCTAGGGAGCCCCAACCCCAAGATCTGCCGGTTTTGACACCGACACTCACAGCTACGTTCGCATGCCCTTTGGCTTGCCGAACATGGCTGCCACCTTCCAGCGTCGCCTGTGAAGCATCGTGGCTGCTCAGGAGGCCAGGTACCACGCGGTCCTGGCAGAGGTAGTGACGATCCCTGGCGATCCTCCCGAGCCTCCAAAGCCTCCCGAGGTCCAAGACCAAGGTGGCTCATGAGGAGCAACGTCTTCAGGGCGCATCTTCAGCTACTTCGACATCCCTCTAGCAGCAGCACCAGGTGACATTTTCTAGTTTACTCAGTTGGGTCCCCCCTTGGGCTGCATCATCTCAATGTCGCATGGGCTTGTCCCGGTGGCGCCTATGCTTTTTGCATCTTTAGTGTACCTTGTTGGGGGCGCCCCTCGGGCTGCATTATCCCCAAGTCACGTGGGTCCGTCCCTGCGGCATGTATCGTTCTTGCATCTATCTGGACTAGCTTTACCTCCTTCCATGAGTCACTTTAAGATTATTATATACCTGTCTGGTACTTCGATACCATGAGCGTCGTACGCCCTTGCAAACCCACCCACGACCGCCTCATGATTAAGGACGGGCACGACGTCTGTGCTCGGGTCCGTCCCTGCAACATCGATAAACCCAACACTACAAAAAATACACTTCTGTGATGATACGGTCGATGCATGTACATCCATGACAAATTTATGACAAAATCAAGATAGTCATACTTGTGCTGTCGTAGAAGTGTTCCATGACATTGCCAAAATTATCATCACGGAAGTGTCCACTTCCATGACGATAAACCGCGCGTCACAGAAGTGCTTTCGTCAAGGGTGACCGACACGTGGCATCCACCGTAACGGAATGCCGTTAAGCTATCGGGTCGGATTTT
The DNA here is from genome assembly GCF_003073215.2 of Triticum urartu. Lineage (NCBI taxonomy): Eukaryota > Viridiplantae > Streptophyta > Magnoliopsida > Poales > Poaceae > Triticum > Triticum urartu. Next base: position 140,321,857 of record NC_053023.1, read on the forward strand.
GGATCCGATAACCCGTTAACAGCCATGACCAATGCCGATTTTCCACGTGTAAAATTCTCATTGGCTGACGGATCCGCGCGTCAGCTCCGCGTTAGCACAGGTGTCACTCATCCAACGGTCGAGATGGGCCTATGATATGTTGACATGTGGACCGGCCCAAAAGTGGCCCACAAAGTTTAAATGGGTCGGCCCAACCGAAGGCCCATAAGATTTAGCGGACCATAATGGGTCGGTCCAGCTAAAGGCCCACAAAATTTAGCGGACCATAATGGACCGGCCCAGCTAAAGGCCCACATGATTTTGCAGACCATAATGGGCCGGCCCAGCTAAAGGCCCACAAGATTTTGCGGACCACAATGGGCCGGCCCAGCTAAAGGCCCATAAGATTCTATAGACGATAAATGGGTCGGCCCAGCTAAAGGCCCAACATTCTCTGTCAAATTGGCCCGTCAACGGCCTGTCCTAAACTTGTCATCAACGTGGCCCATGGTCACTTCTGGCCCGTTAATAATCCGCTAAGTAATTGGGCCGAATTACGGCCCGGTGTATTTCCGGCCTGTTAAAGGTCCGACTTCATTTGGGCCCATTTACAGGCCATCAAAACTTTCGGCCCATAAACGACCGTGAAGGATTTGGGTCATATTCGGCCATGTGTGACATTCAGCCTGTTAGAGGCCCACTATAGCTTTGGGCCACTTTCGGCATGTCGTCATTTTCGGCCTGTTAACGCCGGACTTAAACCATGGGCCATATGTGGCCCAACGTCATATCGGGCCCATTAACGGCCCATATAAAAATGACGATAATCTAGCCTGACCGAAGTTCCGGACTGTTAAAGGCCCGTGTATTAGGTCAGCGCATTGACGGCCCGTCCAAATTTCGGCCTGTCAGAGATCCGCATCGCAAATGGGCCACCATTTCGCCCTGCTAAGTCCAGTGGGTTATTTTGCACAATCAGGGCCCAATCTCACTTTCGGTCTATTAAAGGCCCATGTTTTTATGGGCTCGAGATATTTGCACCTGTAAACGGCCTATTTTTACTGAGGGCCCAAATTATGTTTAGGCCTGTTAAAGGCCCACTATGGGCACAGGCCTACCAGAAACATATGAAAGCTTATGCTGATTTTGGCCCAGATATTTTAGTGGGCTACATGCTAATTTCAGCCCGTAATCGTTTTTAGCCCAATTGGAATGGGCCCGACGAATATTGGCATGTTGGGCTCCTATGAAGCTTTTGGCCGAATACATTCCTAAGATAAACCTACACTATACAAAAATAGCTTCGTAATTACTGCAGCCTGAGGCAGCATCATAAATGTTGTATCACAACAAAATAAATTCCAACCATACAACAAAAGGCCTGTTGGCATAAAGTTTACAGTCCTTCCAGATAAAAGCGCCATCAGATGTATAGAAGCACAGATCATTTGACCTAAGTGCTAATGTTTCAGGCTGTAGAATCTGATCGAGCAGCACGATCTCCACCTATTTTCCGCCATTGCTCTTGAACAACAAAGCGGATGTATGATAGTCTCGTTTCAAAACCATTCATATCTTGACGACATTTCTCAACCACTATTCTTGTTTCTGAAACAACGTCCATTAGGGATTGGACTTGTGTCTGGAGCACAGATATATCACTCTGTCTAGCAGGAAGATTTTGTTGAGTAGGCGATTTGGACGAGGTTACCTTGACAACCAGCCCAGAATTACGAAGGAAGGTGCTTTTTGCACTGTTAGTGGAGAGATACTGACGCACTGCAGCAAGAGGTGACATTGTGTCTGTAGTACCCTCGTCACCTTCAGGTGGTTGTGGCTGTTCAATCATTTGTTCCATAGCTTCCTGAAATTTTGAACTTGTAGATTAGTGTACCAGATAAGTTACTAATGAGACAAAAACAAACAAAGTAGGTTAAACGTTTATACATAACTTATTTTGGTGAACTACTGTAATACATTAGCATGTATTGTAGTGCCAACTACATAATAAAATCACTTTCGGAACATATGTCCATGTAGCATACATACTATATTGTCTATTTCCTCACATTCGTTGACATCTAAGGATAAAGAGACATGGTTTAAAGTAGGATGAACATAGTATGACATCATTCATATCATGGGCAAACAGATATAAAACAAACAGGCTATTTTATCATTGTGTGAGCAAGTGAACATAACAACTAGATTACAGATCAAGACCAAAAGAATATCCTTCATCTCTTTTAAACCATGTAAGGTGAAATGATACGTTAAAACAACTGTGAATAAAAGTGAATAGAGTAACTCACATTGGCTGCAAACCAAGTAGTTAAATGAACACATCACAGTACCAATCAGTTCAAGGCAGGAGGAGTAAAAGGACTTACAACAGCAGCTTGAACTGGTGTGCTCATGCCCTTCATCTTGCTGGTGTGGCAATCCTTGAAGATTTTCACTACATTCAGTTCAGGTTCTTTTTGGTCCGCACAGGCTTTCCTCTGTATTTGGAACAAGTAAATATAGATATGATAATATGGCAAAAAAGAAGAAGGGAGTAGTAGCTATTTACAAGAGCCTTGCAGTGTGCAATATAGCTACGAGATCCTGTTGTCTGTTGGAATTTCACTTTAGAACAGTTGGTTTTGTTCTTCAAACAGTTAGACTAGAAGAAGATACACTTGTAAGGCACATACATAACTACAGTTGGGGAACATAGTAATTTCAAAAATTTCCTACGCACACGCAAGATCATGGTGATGCATAGCAACGATAGGGGAGAGTGTGTCCACGTACCCTTGTAGACCGAAAGCGGAAGCGTTAGCACAACGCGGTTGATGTAGTCGTACGTCTTCACGATCCGACCGATCAAGTACCGAACACACGACACCTCCGAGTTCTGCACACGTTCAACTCGATGACGTCCCTTGAACTCCGATCCAGCCGAGTGTTGAGGGAGAGTTTCGTCAGCACGACGGCGTGGTGACGGTGATGATGTTCTACCGACGCAGGGCTTTGGCTAAGCACCGCTACGATATGATCGAGGTGGATTATGGTGGAGGGGGCACCGCACACGGCTAAGAGATCAAGAGATCAATTGTTGTGTCTTTGGGGTGCCCCTGCCCCCGTATATAAAGGAGTGGAGGAGAGGGAGGGCCGGCCCTCTCTATGGTGCGCCCTAGGGGAGTCCTACTCCCACCGGGAGTAGGATTCCCCCTTTCCTAGTAGAACTAGGAGCCCTTCCAAGTAGTAGGAGTACCAGGGAAGGAAAGGGAAGGGAAAAGGAGAAGGAAGGAAGGGGGCGCCCCCTCCCTAGTCCAATTCGGACCAGCCCATGGGGAGGGGTGCGTCCACCCTTTGAGGCCTTTCTTTCCTTTCCCGTATGGCCCATTAAGGCCCAATACGAATTCCCGTAACTCCCCGGTACTCCCGAAAATACCCGAGTCACTCGGAACCTTTCCGATGTCCGAATATAGTCGTCCAATATATCGATCTTTACGTCTCGACCATTTCCAGACTCCTCGTCATGTCCCCGATCTTATCCGGGACTCCGAACTCCTTCGGTACATCAAAACACATAAACTCATAATATAACTGTCATCGAACTTTAAGCGTGTGGACCCTACGGGTTCGAGAACTATGTAGACATGACCGAGACACGTCTCCGATCAATAACCAATAGCGGAATCCTGGATGCTCATATTGGCTCCTACATATTCTACGAAGATCTTTATCGGTCAAACCGCATAACAACAAACGTTGTTCCCTTTGTCATCGGTATGTTACTTGCCCGAGATTCGATCGTCGGTATCTCAATACCTAGTTCAATCTTGTTACCGGAAAGTCTCTTTACTCGTTCCGTAATATATCATCCCGCAACTAACTCATTAGTTGCAATGCTTGCAAGGCTTATAGTGATGTGCATTACCGAGTGGGCCCAGAGATACCTCTCCGACAATCGAAGTGACAAATCCTAATCTCGAAATACGCCAACCCAACAAGTACCTTCGGAGACACCTGTAGAGCACCTTTATAATCACCCAGTTACGTTGTGATGTTTGGTGGCACACAAAGTGTTCCTCGGTAAACGGGAGTTGCATAATCTCATAGTCATAGGAACATGTATAAGTCATGAAGAAAGCAATAGCAACAAACTAAACGATCAAGTGCTAAGCTAACGGAATGGGTCAAGTCAATCACATCATTCTCCTAATGATGTGATCCCATTAATCAAATGACAACTCATGTTTATGGTTAGGAAACATAACCATCTTTGATCAACGAGCTAGTCAAGTAGAGGCATACTAGTGACACTCTGTTTGTCTATGTATTCACACATGTATTATGTTTCCAGTTAATACAATTCTAGCATGAATAATAAACATTTATCATGATATAAGGAAACAAATAATAACCTTATTATTGCCTCTAGGGCATATTTCCTTCAGTCTCCCACTTGCACTAGAGTCAATAATCTAGTTCACATCGCCATGTGATTTAACATCAATAGTTCACATCACCATGTGATTAACACCCATAGTTCACATCGTCATGTGACCAACACCCAAAGGGTTTACTAGAGTCAATAATCTAGTTCACAGCGCTATGTGATTAATACCCAACGAGTACTAAGGTGTGATCATGTTTTGCTTGTGAGGGAAGTTTATTCAACGGGTCTGCTACATTTAGATCCGTATGTATTTTGCAAATTTCTATGTCAACAATGCTTTGCATGGATCTACTCTAGCTAATTGCTCCCACTTTAAATATGTATCCAGATTGAGACTTTGAGTCATCTGGATCAGTGTCAAAACTTGCATCGACGTAACCCTTTACAACGAACCTTTTGTCACCTCCATAATCGAGAAACATATCCTTATTCCACTAAGGATAATTTTGACCAATGTCCAGTGATCTACTCCTAGATCACTATGTACTCCCTTGCCAAACTCAGCGCAGGGTATACAATAGGTCTGGTACACAGCATGGCATACTTTATAGAACCTATGGCTAAGGCATAGGGAATGACTTTCATTCTCTCTCTATCTTCTGCCGTGGTCGGGTTTTGAGTCTTACTCAACTTCACACCTTGTAACACAGGCAAGAACTCCTTCTTTGACTGTTCCATTTTGAACTACTTCAAAATCTTGTCAAGGTATGTACTCATTAGAAAACTTATCAAGCATCTTGATCTATCTCTATAGATCTTGATGCTCAATATGTAAGCAGCTTCACCGAGGTCTTTCTTTGAAAAACTGCTTTCAAACATTCCTTTATGCTTTGCATAATAATTCTACATTATCTCCGATCAACAATATGTCATTCACATATACTTATCAGACATGCTGTAGTGCTCCCACTCACTTTCTTGTAAATACAGGCTTCACCGCAAGTCTGTATAAAACTATATGCTTTGATCAACTTATCAAAGCGTATATTCCAACTCCGAGATGCTTGCACGAGTCCATAGATGGATCACTGGAGCTTGCATATTTTGTTAGTACCTTTAGGATTGACAAAACCTTCTGGTTGCATCATATACAACTCTTCTTTAATAAATCCATTAAGGAATGCAGTTTTGTTTATCCATTTGCGAGATTTCATAAAATGCGGCAATTGCTAACATGATTCGGACAGACTTAAGCATAGATACAAGTGAGAAACTCTCATCGTTGTTAACACCTTGAACTTGTCAAAAACCTTTTTGCGACAATTCTAGCTTTGTAGATAGTAACACTACTATTAGCGTCCGTCTTCCTCTTGAAGATCCATTTAATCTCAATGGCTCGCCGATCAATGGGCAAGTCAATCAAACTCCATACTTTGTTCTCATACATGGATCTCATCTCAGATTTCATGGCCTCAAGCCATTTCGCGGAATTTGGGCTCATCATCGCTTCCTCATAGTTCGTAGGCTCGTCATGGTCAAGTAACATGACCTCCAGAACAGGATTACCGTACAACTCTGGTGCGGATCTCACTCTGGTTTACCTACGAGGTTCGGTAGCAACTTGATCTGAAGTTACATGGTCATCATCATTAGCTTCCTCACTAATTGGTGTAGTAGTCAGAGGAACATATTTCTGTGATGAACTACTTTCCAATAAGGGAGCAGGTACAGTTACCTCATCAAGTTCTACTTTCCTCCCACTCACTTCTTTCGAGAGAAACTCCTTCTCTAGAAAGGATCCATTCTCAGCAATGAATATCTTGCCTTCGGATCTGTGATAGAAGGTGTACCCAACATTTTCTTTTGGGTATCCTATGAAGACGCACTTCTCCGATTTGGGTTTGAGCTTATCAGGTTGAAACTTTTTCACATAAGCATTGCAACCTCAAACTTTAAGAAACGACAACTTAGGTTTCTTGCCAAACCATAGTTCATACGGTGTCGTCTCAACGAATTTAGATGGTGCCCTATTTAACGGGAATGCAGTTGTCTCTAATGCATAACCCCAAAACGATAATGGTAGATCGGTAAGAGACATCATAGATCGCACCATATCTAATAAAGTACGGTTATGACAGTCGTACACACCATTACACTGTGGTGTTCCAGGTGGCATGAGTAGTGAAACTATTTCACATTGTTTTAACTGAAGGCCAAACTCTTAACTCAAATATTTTACCTCTGCGATCATATCGTAGAAACTTTTATTTTCTTGTTACGATGATTCTCCACTTCACTCTAAAATTCTTTGAACTTTTCAAATGTTTCAGACTTGTGTTTCATTAAGTAGATATACCCATATCTGCTCAAATCATCTGTGAAGGTCAGAAAATAATGATACTTGCCGTGAGCCTTATCACTCATCGGACCGCATACATCAGTATATATTATTTCCAATAAGTCAGTTGCTCGCTCCATTGTTCCGGAGAACGGAGTCTTAGTCATCTTGCCCATGAGGCATGGTTCGCAAGCATCAAGTGATTCGTAATCAAGTGATTCCAAAAGTCCATCAGCATGGAGTTTCTTCATGCACTTTACACCAATATGACCTAAACGGCAGTACCACAAATAAGTTGCACTATCATTATTAACTTTGCATCTTTTGGTTTCAATATTATGAATATGTGTATCACTACGATCGAGATCCAACGAACCATTTTCATTGGGTGTGTAACCATATAAGGTTTTATTCATGTAAACAGAACAACAATTTATTCTCTTACTTAAATGAATAACTGTATTGCAATAAACATGATCAAATCATATTCATGCTCAACGCAAACACCAAATAACACTTATTTAGGTTCAACACTAATCCTGAAAGTATAGGGAGTGTGCGATGATGATCATATCAATCTTGGAACCACTTCCAACACACATCGTCACTTCACCCTTAACTAGTCTCTATTCATTCTGCAACTCCCGTTTCGAGTTACTACTCTTAGTAACGGAACCAGTATAAAATACCGAGGGGTTGCTACGAACACTAGTAAAATAAACATCAATAATCTGTATATCAAATATACCTTTGTTCACTTTGCCATCCTTATCCGCCAAATACTTGGGGTAGTTCCGCTTCCAGTGACCAGTCCCTTTGCAGTAGAAGCACTTAGTCTCAGGCTTAGGACCAGACTTGGGCTTCTTCACTTGAGAAGCAACTTGCTTGCCGTTCTTCTTGAAGTTCCCCTTCTTCCCTTTACCCTTTTCTTGAAACTAGTGGTCTTGTCTACCATCAACACTTGATATTTTTCTTGATTTCTACCTTCATTGATTTCAGCATTACGAAGAGCTTGGGAATCGTTTTCGTTATCCCTTGCATATCATAGTTCATCACGAAGTTCTACTAACTTGGTGATGGTGACTAGAGAATTCTATCAATCACTATCTTATATGGAAGATTAATTCCCACTTGATTCAAGCGATTGTAGTACCCAGACAATCTTAGCACATGCTCACTGCTTGAGCTATTCTCCTCCATCTTTTTAGCTATAGAACTTGTTGGAGACTTCATATCTCTCAACTCGGGTATTTGCTTGAAATATTAACTTCAACTCCTGGAACATCTCATATGGTCCATAACATTCAAAACGTCTTTGAAGTCCCGATTCTAAGCCGTTAAGCATGGTGCACTAAACTATCAAGTAGTCATCATATTGAGCTAGCCAAACGTTCATAACATCTGCATCTACTCCTGCAATAGGTCTGTCACCTAGCGGTGCATCAAAGACATAATTCTTCTGTGCAGCAATGAGGATAATCCTTAGATCACGGATCCAATCCGCATCATTGCTACTAACATTTTTCAACATAATTTTTCTCTAGGAACACAATAAACTGGGAGCAACATCGCGAGCTATGATCTACAACATAGATATGCTAATACTATCAGGACTAAGTTCATGATAAATTAAAGTTCAATTAATCATATTACTTAAGAAGTCCCACTTAGACAGACATCCCTCTAATCTTCTAAGTGATCACGTGATCCATATCAACTAAACCATGTCCGATCATCACGTGAGATGGAGTAGTTTCAATGGTGAACATCACTATGTTGATCATATCTACTATATGATTCACGCTCGACCTTTCGGTCTCTGTGTTCCGTGGCCATATCTGTTATATGCTAGGCTTGTCAAGTTTAACCTGAGTATTCCGTGTGTGCAACTGTTTTGCACCCGTTGTATTTGAACGTAGAGCCTGTCACACCCGATCATCACGTGGTGTCTCAGCACGAAGAACTTTCGCAATGGTGCATACTCAGGGAGAACACTTATACCTTGATAATTTAGTGAGAGATTATCTTATAAAGCTACCGCCGAACTAAGCAAAATAAGATGTATAAAAGATAAACATCACATGCAATCATAATATGTGACATGATATGGCCATCATCATCTTGTGCCTTTGATCTCCATCTCCATAGCATCGTCATGATCTCCATCGTCACCAGCATGACACCATGATCTACATCATCTTGATCTATATCAATGTGTCGTCACATGGTTGTCTCGCCAACAATTGCTCTTGCAACTATTGCTATCGCATAGCGATAAAGTAAAGCAATTATTTGGCGCTTGCATCTTATGCAATAGAGAGATACCATAAGGCTTTTGCCTGTTGCCGATAACTTCAACAAAACATGATCATCTCATACAACAACTTATATCTCATCACGTCTTGACCATATCACATCACAACATGCCCTGCAAAAACAAGTTAAACGTCCTCTACTTTGTTGTTACAAGTTTTACGTGGCTGCTACGGGCTGAGCAAGAACCGTTCTTACCTACGCATCAAAACCACAATGATAGTTTGTCAAGTTGGTGCTGTTTTAACCTTCGCAAGGACCGGGCGTAGCCACACTCGGTTGACTAAAGTTGGAGAACCTGACACCCGCCAGCCACCTATGTGCAAAGCACGTCGGTAGAACCAGTCTTGCGTAAGCATACGCGTAATGTCGGTCCGGGCCGCTTCATCCAACAATGCTGCCGAACCAAAGTGTGCTGGTAAGCAGTATGACTTATATCGCCCACAACTCACTTGTATTCTACTCGTGCATATTACATCAACGCATAAAACCTGGCTCGGATGCCACTGTTGGGGAACGTAGTAATTTCAAAAATTCCCTACGCACATGCAAGATCATGGTGATGCATAGCAATGATAGGGGAGAGTGTGTCCACGTACCCTCGTAGACCGAAAGCAGAAGCGTTAGCACAACGCGGTTGATGTAGTCGTACGTCTTCACGATCTGACCGATCAAGTACCGAACGCACGGCACCTCCGAGTTCTGCACACGTTCAACTCGATGATGTCCCTCGAACTCCGATCTAGCCGAGTGTTGAGGGGAGTTTTGTCAGCACGATGGCGTGGTGACGGTGATGATGTTCTACCGACGCAGGGCTTCGCCTAAGCACCGCTACGATATGATCGAGGTGGATTATGGTGGAGGGGGGCACCGCACACGGCTAAGAGATCAAGAGATCAATGTTGTGTCTTTGGGGTGCCCCCTGCCCCCGTATATAAAGGAGTGGAGGAGAGGGAGGGCCGGCCCTCTCTATGGAGCGCCCTAGGGGAGTCCTACTCCCACCGGGAGTAGGATTCCCCCTTTCCTAGTAGAACTAGGAGCGCTTCCAAGTAGTAGGAGTAGGAGGGAAGGAAAGCGAAGGGAAAAGGAGAAGGAAGCAAGGGGGCGCCCCCCTCCCTAGTCCAATTCGGACCAGCCCATGGGGAGGGGTGCGGCCACCCTTTGAGGCCTTTCTCTCCTTTCCCGTATGGCCCATTAAGGCCCAATACGAATTCCCGTAACTCCCCAGTACTCCCGAAAATACCCGAATCACTCGGAACCTTTCCGATGTCCGAATATAGTCGTCCAATATATCGATCTTTACGTCTCGACCATTTCGAGACTCCTCGTCATGTCCCCGATCTCATCCGGGACTCCGAACTCCTTCGGTACATCAAAACTCATAAACTCGTAATATAACCGTCATCGAACTTTAAGCGTGCGGACCCTACGGGTTCGAGAACTATGTAGACATGACCGAGACACGTCTCCGGTCAATAACCAATAGCGGAACCTGGATGCTCATATTGGCTCCTACATATTCTACGAAGATCTTTATCGGTCAAACCGCATAACAACATACGTTGTTCCCTTTGTCATCGGTATGTTACTTGCCCGAGATTCGATCGTCGGTATCTCAATACCTAGTTCAATATTGTTACCGGCAAGTCTCTTTACTCGTTCCGTAATACATCATCCCGCATCTAACTCATTAGTTGCAATGCTTGCAAGGCTTATAGTGATGTGCATTACCGAGTGGGCCCAGAGATACCTCTTCGACAATCGGAGTGACAAATCCTAATCTCGAAATACGCCAACCCAACAAGTACCTTCGGAGACACCTGTAGAGCACCTTTATAATCACCCAGTTACGTTGTGACGTTTGGTGGCACACAAAGTGTTCCTCCGGTAAACGGGAGTTGCATAATCTCATAGTCATAGGAACATGTGTAAGTCATGAGGAAAGAAATAGAAACAAACTAAACGATCAAGTGCTAATCTAACGGAATGGGTTAAGTCAATCACATCATTCTCCTAATGATGTGATCCCGTTAATCAAATGACAACTCATGTCTATGGTTAGGAAACATAACCATCTTTGATCAACGAGCTAGTCAAGTAGAGGCATACTAGTGACACTCTGTTTGTCTATGTATTCACACATGTATTATGTTTCCGGTTAATACAATTTTAGCATGAATAATAAACATTTATCATGATATAAGGAAATAAATAATAACTTTATTATTGCCTCTAGGGCATATTTCCTTCAAATACAAGTTCAATATGTGGTCTGATCAAATACATATAGCCTACCTGATACTTTGGATCAGACCAGTGTTTAACGAGGGCTGTCCAGTCTTCATCTGTAATATATTCCACTGGAGATGTTTGGGAGATTTCATTGTTAGCCTTGCCTTCGAAGTGAGATTTTCTAAGGTGGTACCGATATTGTCACAGAGCAGACTGAAAAACATGAGTGCATGCTTGTTTAGTTGCATCATCTTTCGGATCCAACTTGAACCTCATCTGTTGAAAAAAGAATGTGATTCTTATTAGGAGGAATCTAGAAAGTATGGGACAGAGCAAGACAATATTACTAATTGCAATGAATAACATTACTTATGGATAAATGGTCAAGGAAGGTGTTAAACTGTGTATTGTCTTTCTCATTCCTGTACTGGATCCATGTTGGGAGGATACGTGCATGACACCTAACGGCAACGGCTGCCTCTGATACTAACTTAGCTAACTCTATAGCATCATGCGGCCTTTTTAAACCTACCTCAAAATGGATCTCCATTCTTCCTCCTTTAGATTTTGTTAATCTGTCAAGCATTATCCCTGATGTCTGTTTCCGCTTGCGCCGTGGTGCTAGTTCAACAACGAATATGGAAAGTGTTAGTGTACATCAAACTGTGAGAGTACATATAAAGGAGCATGCAACTGCAACTTGACTCGGTCAGGTACCGTCTTGGTGTTGATGCTCATGAGGTTTATCTGATCTTGCCAAGTCCTGTTGTGTCAGCAGTGCTTCGGAAGTAGTGTTAGGTGTGAAGGCAGCTTGGGAACTGGCCAGTTCCGGAGTAAACGAACGAGTAACTGGTTGAGATGCTGGTACAATTGAAGCAGATGCTGCAGCTGGTGGAGCAGGTGATACTGTGTTTGTAGATTTAGCCGGTGGACTTGGACCTTCTACTGCACTATAAGTACCAGCAGAATCTCGATGGCAGAACCTTTTCCGTTTCACCCGACGAATAACAACACTCCCTACTATATTATTTTCCTTGCTCTTTTTTGACTTTGCCATGTCAAGCTGTACCCACAACACAAAAGAATAAAATCACTCTTCAGAACTCATTGATGCATGATACAGACAAGCAATACTTTGATGTAAGACAACCGTATGAGGATGGAATATGTAATAAAAATAGGACGGCATGACATATTCACAGCTACGATGTGCAAACTAAGCAGAGGATTTTCAAGGAAATAGAAGTAATGCAAGCTAGACACCATATGAAAGATGCAACCAATATTACTCTGCCAAGTTAAAAGTGTATTGTCATAAGTGGCAATTTGAAAAATTAGAAGCAGTACAACGTAGAAATCAATGCAAGATGCAACCACTATCAAACTGCCATGTTAAAAGCGTCCAATCATGAGTGACTGATGCGGGATACACAACAGCAGTACTTTGATGTAAGAACATGGTATGATAGATAGATGCACTGTATTCTAGACACAGAAAGCCATGTCATATGCACATGTATAACATATAAACTCAGCAGGTGCAATTTAATCAAAATAGAAGAAATACATGTTAGACAACATATGCAACATGAAACCAATTATCACACTGTCAACTTAGAGCAAGCACCTGCGATGGTGGAGTATGGGAGATGAACTCATCATGTAGACTTGACTTCAACTTCATTAGCAGTAGCAGTGGCAAATCTAGAGAGTCTCTGTTTGCATCAGTGCGGGGGACCACCAAGATCCCCTAACTTACTATTTTCCTTCCTATTTTCTGATATTGACTTATGAAGTCAAAACCACAAGAAGATGAATAAAATTAGCTCTGCATAACAGGTTGATGCATGGTACAGACGAACACTACTTTGATGTAAGGCAAGCGCATGATAGGAGGATGGAATATATACAAAAAAAGACAGCGTTTCATATTCACACGTACGATAGGAGGATGGAATATGTATTAAAAAAACAGTAAGCGGAAGGCATTTCAAGAAAATTAGAAGAAATGAAAACTAGGCACCATATGAACATGCAACCAATATCGCTCTATCAGGTAAAAAGTGTCTCGTCGTAAGTGCCATTTCAAGAAATTAGAAGCAGTACAAGCTAGAAGACAATGCAAGATGCAACCTACATCACAGCCCCAAGTTAAATGTGTCTTATGGGTAAGTGATCGTTGTAGGTATAAGTTGTAAGCTACGCAGATGCAATTCAACATAATCAGAAGCAATGCAAACTAGACATCATACGGAAAACGCAACCACGTATAACAGTTCCAAGTAAGAGCAAGCACCTGTGATGGTGGAGTAGGGGAGATGTGCTCATCATGTACACGTATGTTCTAGAAACAGGAACACGTGTCATATTCACAGGCATTATGTGTAAAGTAAGCAGATGCAATTCAAGTTAGAAGCAATACAAGCTAGACATCATACGCAACATGCAACCACATATAATAGTGTCAAGTTAGAGCAAGCACCTGTGATGGTGGAGTAGGGGAGATGTGCTCATCATCTACACAGCTACGTTGACTGTATAGCCTTGTGTTGTATTGTGAATCTTGTTGGGAGGATGGCGGAATAGAATCTGTAGAGACCCCCTGTTTGAGTTGCTCCGAAGGACCACCATCATCCATTGCCGGACTAATTTCCTTCAGCTGTAATGATTTTGCATTGTGAAGTCAAACCGATAAGAAAAAGGAATAAAATTTGCTCTTCAGAACTCATTCATGCATGATACTGACGAACACTACTCAGATGAAAGGCAAACACATGATGCGAGGATGGAATATGTATGAAAAACAGGATGGTGTGACATATTCACACCTATGATGTGGTAACTAAGGAGAAGGCATTTCAACAAATTAGAAGCACTGCAAGCTAGACACCATATGAAAGATGCAACCAATATCACTCTGCCAAGTTCAAACTGTATGCCGTTTCAACAAATTAGAAGCAGTACATGCTAGAAATCATATGCAAGACACAACCAACATCACAGTGGTGACTTAAAGGTGCCTTATCATAAGTGACTGATGCGGGATATGCAAGAATAGTAGTCTGATGTAGAAACAAGAACACATGTCATATTCACAGGCATTATGTGTAAAGTAAGCAGATGCAATTCAACAAAGTTAGAAGCAATACAAGATAGACATCATACGCAACATGCAACCACATATAATAGTGCCAACTTAGAGCAAGCACCTGTGATGGTGGAGTAGGGGAGATGTGCTCATCATCTACACAGCTACGTTGACTGTCTAGCCTTGCGTTGTCTTGCGAATCTTGTTGGGAGGATGGCGGAGTAGAATCTGTAGAGAACCTCCATTTCAGTTGCTCGGAAGGACCACCATCATCCAATTCCTTGCCAATTTCCTTCAGCTTTATTGATTTTGCATTGTGAGGTCATACCGACAAGAAAAAGGAATATCATTCGCACTTCAGAACTCATTCATTCAGGCAAAGTCATGATACGAGGATAGAATATGTATGAAAAAATGGACGGCTTGACATATTCACACCTATGATGTGGTAACTAAGCAGAAGGCACTTCAACAGATTAGAAACACGTGAACCAATATCACATTGCCAACTTAAAGCTGAAGGAAATCATATTCAAGACACGAACCAATATCACATTGCCAACTTAAAGGTGTCCCATCATAAGTGACTGATGCAGGATACACAAGAAGAGTAGTTTCATGTAAGAACATGGTGTGATAGACAGATATAGTATGTACCAAAAACAGGAAAGCGTGTCATATTCACATGTATCATGTGTAAGCTAAGCAGATGCAGTTTACACTAATTAGGAGCAATACAAGCTAGACACCATATGCAACATGCAACCAGATATCACACTGCCAAGTTAGAGCAAGCACCTTGGATGGTGGAGTAGGGGAGCGGAGACTTGGACCTTGTAATGCACTATCAGTACAAGGAGAATTGGTACAGATGCTCCGTTTACGTTGCTGCAGAGGACCACCATCATCGCCTTCCTTACTCTTTTCCTTCCTCTTTCTTGATTTTGCCTTGTGAAGTCAAACCCACAAGAAAAAGGAATAAAATTTGCTCTCCAAAACTCATTGATGCATGATACTGACGAACACTACTTTCATGTAAGGCAGCCGCATGATAGGAGGATGGAATATGTATGAAAAACAGGATGGCGTGACATATTAACAAGTATGATGTATAAAGTGTAAACTAAGCACAAGGTGCTTGAACTTGTTAGAATCGATGCAAGCTAGAAACCATATGAAAGATGAAACCAATATCACTCTGCCAAATTAAAAGGTTGCCCTAACTAATGTATTTGACCAAATTAGAAGCAATACATGGCAACAGGCTAGAAATAATATGCAATATGCAACGAATAAAGGTGACTCATCGTAAGTGATTGATGCAGGATACAGAAGAGAGGTAGTTTCATGTAAGAACAAGGTTAACACATAGATGTAGTGTGTACCAAAAATAGAAAGGCATGTCATATTCACAGGTATAGTGTGTAAACTAAGCAGATGCAATTTACCCTAATTAGAAGCATTACAAGCTAGACACCGTATACAACATGCAACCACATATCACACTGCGAAGTTAGAGCAAGCACCTGTGATGGTGGTGTAGGGGAAGTGCGGTCTTCAGGTACAGAGTTACGTTCAATATCTTCATTTAGGCTTGCTGTTTCTTGAGAATCATGTGGAGAGGATGAATTACGTTCAATATCTTCATGCCTCTGCGTCCGCCGCCATCATCGAGGAGAAGTAGAACACGGGAGGCCGCCGCCGCTTGGGTCCCATGAAGGCCACCGCGGAGGCAACGCCGGTGTACACAACAGGTGTCTTTCTGGATCCTTTTGTTGCGAGGACCTTCGTCGACCCCGCATGGGCTCCACGAAAGAGGGGAATGTTTGGATGAACTCAAGCCAGTGCCGGCCATGGCGAAGTAGTGGCCGGTGATGAACTCGAACCGGTGCCGGCCACCATCATCTTCGGCACCAGCCAATGATATCAGTTGGGCAGTGGGGAAGCGAGCCGTCCTTTGCGCTGAAGCATATACCTCCGGGGCTCCCGGCAGTCCGGTGATCGTGCTGTCGGACATGAGGAACACAAAACGATTGGCGGGCAACCATTTAGGCCAGGTATTATATACCTGTACTGTCCAGAACTAGCACCGCGTAGTTCATTTGAATGTAATGAAATCCGTCATGTTTGTATGAAAATCCGGTATTTTATATGATTTTTGTCATTGTTTATATGAAATATCAGTTTGTCTACGTGGTGTTTGCGTGAATTTCGTCCGGTTGGTTGAGTCATAATGTGTGCAGTTACGGTTGGATGGCGTAATTTGCGGGTCGCCGGTTGGTCTGCGGGCGGCGTTGTGGGACCAAAAAATACAGCTCGTGCGAGCTCGTCTCCAACGTGCGCGCTGGAGGATGCATGACAGCATGACCACTCGAGCCATTCCTCGTTCATCGGTGGCAAAGGCACCGGTGGACAAAAGGGTCGCCGATATTTTGGCTACCACGGGCAAGATCCAAATAGCCCCTCCCAACAGATTCAAATCCCTCATTCACTGTGGAATTTTTCCATGTGTTGTTTTCATGGACTAGCAAGATGCCCGTTCATTGCACGGAACATCAAGATGCATTTTTTTTAAAAAAACTCCCGCATGCATGCAAGGGATAATTGATGTCCTCCTTTGCTAGTATGTGACGCCCGGATAATCAAGCTACAGTAAACCTCTGCTAGTGATGCCACGTCACCTCGATTACTATTGCTAATCTCGCGTTAGTTCGAAAACAATTCAAAGTCAAATTCGAAATATAGGCAAATAGTAAAATTTTCAAATAGCAAAACTAAAATGTTCAGGTTGTGTCAAATAAATCGTAAGTAATTATGGTGGAGAAACCAAACTTTGATAAAAAATGTTTAAAGGCTCTAAAACAATTAAAACAGTAGTGAAAACAATTAAACAAATGCCTATTGAATTTATAAAATGCTAAAACTATTTTATTATGGGTTAAGAATTAATCTCACAGTAGTTTGTTGATAAATACAAATTTAGGCACTAGTGGTACTTTCTATAAAACTAAAAATAAAAGAAACTACAAATAAAAAAAAGAAAAGAAAATATAAAATCAGAAAACAAAACTAACAAAGAACAAAAAAAGAAATAGAAGAAACTCCCTTCCCCCCCCCCCCCCGCTGGACCATGGCCCAGCTGGCCTATGGGCCGCCAGGCCGGCCCAGCCGGCCTCCCCATTAACCCCCACCCCTTGCCCCGAAAACCCTAGAGCCCCACCCCACTTCCCCCCACGATCCCACCCTCTCCCTCCAGCGCCGTCACAGGAGAGGGCGCACGAACCCATCGCTCTCCCCACTCTCCCCTTGTTCTCTTCCCCCACCCGAGGACCCGATCTGGATCGGGGCGCTCGCCCCCCCCCCCCCCCCCCCCCCCCGCCCCCCCCCCCCCCCCCCCCCCCCCCCCCGCTTCACTGTCCCCGACGTCGTCGCGTGCCACCACTCCGACCGCACCACCGGCGCCCTTCTGCCTCCTCGAGCCCGCATCGCCACCCCCTGGAGGACGACCTCGCCGGACGTCCTCGCAGGCCTGCCTCCTCCTCCTCGCCAGCCTGCACCTCGTCACCACGCCGCTGTCGTCTTCGTCTCCTCCCCGCGCCCCCTGCCCCGATCCCTGCATCCCGCAGTGAGCCCCGACTCCTCCCCTCCTCTGTCTCACGTGCTCAGCGTGGCCGGGTCGAGCCCTAGCCGCGCGCGGCGCTCCGTCCGGCCGTGCCACTTCGCACGCACCCTCGCTCCGCCTACGGCCCCGCTTCCCGCGCTCGCCGTCCTCACTCTGCGGCCCCGCCCCTTGCCTGCTGTTGCTCCCTGCCGGAGCCACCTCCGCCGTCGCGGCCGTCCTCCCCTCGCGCTCGCCTCTCCCTCGCCGCGCATCGCTCGCGCGCGCGTACCGCGCCACTCCTGCCCCCTCCCGCACATGCCCCGCTCGCCTCCCTGCTGGACCCCGCCATCGCCGCGACCAGCGCACCGGGGCCGCGCCCATCTGGCTTGGCCAAGGCCAGTCCCTCTCCACGCGGGACCGCGCGCGCCGCCTGCAGGCTGTCCCGACCACTGGCTTCGCCCTGCCGTGCTCCCTACGGGCAGGCGCCGGCTCCTGGCGCCCCTTGGCCCGAACCGATATGGCCTTTGGGCCACTGACATGGGGCCCCCACCACCAGAACGTTAGAAAAAAGGAAAGAAAAAGAATAACAAAAAAAATATAATAATTAAAATATTAATTAATTAATTAATTTAAGAATTAATTAACTTAATTAATCTGGATTAGATTAACCTAATCGTTTAGTTAAAACAAATTAACCATGTTTAATTAACCTGAGACTATGACAAACGGGCCCCATCTACTAACTAATCTGTTAAAGCGAAATGTCCCTATGACAGGTGGGACCGCCCCTTTTACTATTTCTGTGGATAAGATCGATCACACCTTTCAATGACATGTGGGCCCATTATGTCAGTTGGACCAGTCAACCCTCTCATCTTTGACTGTTGACTGCTGACTTGGCAGTCAATAGGGCCCCACATCTCATACACATGCACATGTTGATGGGTACACTCCTGTGTACCGATAGCAATTTATCTGTTTATTAATTCGAATTAAAGTAAATTCAGAAATTCTAGAAAATGTTTAAAACTTAGAAAATTAATAGTAAACAAACCGTAACTCCGATGAAAAAACTTTGTACATGGAAGTTGCTCAGAACGACGAGACGAATTTGAATACGCAGCCCGTTTATCCGCCACACATCCCTAACCTATCGAACTCGCAACTTTCCCCCTCCGGCTCCTCTGCCCGAAAACGCGAAACACCAGGGATACTTTCCCGGATGTTTCCCCCCTTCCCCGGTATCACCTCTTCCCGCGTTAGGGCACCCCTAGCACCGATACTTGTCATGTCATGCATCGTCATGCATTTGTTTGCATTATATTTATTGTTTCTTCCCCCTCTTCTCTCGCTAGACATCGAGACCGACGCCGCTGCTACCCAGTACGACTACGGTGTTGACGACCCCTCTCTCTTGCCAGAGCAACCAGGCAAGCCCCCCCCTTTGATCACCAGATATCGCCTACTCTTCTCTATACTGCTTGCATTAGAGTAGTGTAGCATGTTACTGCTTTCCGTTATTCCTATCCTGATGCATAGCCTGTCCTTGCTACTACTGTTGTTACCATTACCTGCTATCCTACTGCTTAGTATAGGATGCTAGTGTTCCATCAGTGGCCCTACACTCTTGTCCGTCTGCCATGCTATACTACTGGGCCGTGATCACTTCGGGAGGTGATCACGGGCATATACTATATACTTTACACAGTTACCTTACCTTATGATACTGTTCGGAGATGGGGGCTTGAAGGGGCAGGTGGCTCCATCCCGGTAGAGGTGGGCCTGGGTTCCCGACGGCCCCCGACTGTTACTTTGAGGCGGAGCGACAGGGCAGGTTGAGACCACCTAGGAGAGAGGTGGGCCTGGCCCTGGTCGGCGTTCGCAGATACTTAACACGTCTAACGAGATCTTGGTATTTGATCTGAGTCTGGCTACTGGCCTATACGCACTAACCATCTACGCGGGGACAATTATGGGCACTCGACATCGTGGTATCAGCCGAAGCCTTCGTGACGTCAGCAACGGAGCGGCGCGCGCTGGATTGGACTGGAACGCCTACTAGGCTAGGTCTGCTTCCGGCCGCCCACGCAACGTGCAGGTGTGCTAAGGGCGATGGGCCCAGACCCCTGGGCGCTTAGGTTTAGACCGGCGTGCTGACCTCTCTATTGGTCTAGGTGGGGCTGCGACGTGTTGATCTTCCGAGGCCGGGCATGACCCAGAAAAGTGTGTCCGGCCAAATGGGATCGAGCGTGTTGGGTTATGTGGTGCACCCCTGCAGGGAAGTTAATCTATTCGAATAGCTGTGATCTTCGGTAACAGGACGACTTGGAGTTGTACCTTGACCTTATGACAACTAGAACCGGATACTTAATAAAACACACCCTTCCAAGTGCCAGATATAACCCGGTGATCGCTCTCTAACAGGGCGACGAGGGGAGGATCATCGGTTAGGATTATGCTATGCGATGCTACTTGGAGGACTTTAGTCTACTCTCTTCTACATGATGCAAGACAGAGGCTGCCAGAAGCGTAGACTTCGAAAGGACTAGTTATCCCCCTCTTATTCTGGCATTCTGCAGTTCAGTCCACATATGATACCCTTATTCCATTTGATACCCATGCATATGTAGTGTAGCTCCTTGCTTGCGAGTACTTTGGATGAGTACTCACGGTTGCTTTCTCCCTCTTTTCCCCCTATCCCTTCTACCTGGTTGTCACAACCAGATGTTGGAGCCCAGGAGCCAGACGCCACCTTCGACGACGACTCCTACTACACCGGAGGTGCCTACTACTACGTGATGCCCGCTAACGACGACAAGGAGTAGTTTAGCAGGATCCCAGGCAGGAGGCCTGCGCCTCTTTCGATCTGTATCCCAGTTTGTGCTAGCCTTCTTAAGGCAAACTTGTTTAACTTATGTCTGTACTCAGATATTGTTGCTTCCGCTGACTCGTCTATGATCGAGCTCTTGTATTCGAGCCCTCGAGGCCCCTGGCCTGTAATATGATGCTTGTATGACTTATTTTTATTTGTAGAGCTGTGTTGTGATATCTTCCGTGAGTCCCTGATCTTGATCGTACACGTTTGCGTGTATGATTAGTGTATGATTAAATCGGGGGCGTCACATAGTACCACGAGGCAAACACCATTAATATTACATCAATTAGTGTTAGTGGCCTTGTATATCTGCAAATTGTAATTTTGATAGTGGCCCCTTGTATATAAAAATGGAGGGAGAAAGATGAGACATCAGGTGAGGAGGAGTGGGGCGTGGTGGTGACTGGTGGTCGAACTGGGCGGAGGCATGGGGATGGATGGCGCATTATGTCTAGGTTTGTATCTCTCTCACACACACCCACATAGGTGGGGGACGTGCACGAAAAGAAGAGGTGCACGCACGGCGCACGTACTCCCGTCTCTTTCCCAACCACACCCGCGCGGGTACACGGTGGAGCTCATTTCTGTACGAAAAAGGCAGCCCACGTGGTAATTTGGCACGTGTACTGGTTGTCCACTTGGTGGAGGGAGCATCATCTACCACGGGTGAATAAACAAATTGCGACTTGACGCGTTATGTTAAATTAAAAAAGAGGCAAACCATGTGGGGCCTACCTTAGAGGCAAGGCTCTATACACTGGAGTACTTTTGATGTGTCCCGTCAACTCGTAGAACGAGGAGAAGCTTGCTTAGTATGCCGTCTCCCCCGCCCACGGGCGTGGTGGCTCGCAGGATGAGGTGAAGCTTGCTTACGAGTACTACTACTACTACTACTACTACTACTACTACTACTACTACTACTACTACTACTACTACTACTACTACTACTACTACTACTACTGTACGCCTTTACGCCCACTCCCTCGCCCACGCGCGCGGTGGCTCGCAACATGAGGAGAAAATTTAACTGCTCCCTCCGTTTACTCCTCGTCCCTACTACGTACTTTGGTTAGTACTCCCTCCATTTACTTATACAAGGCCACTATAAAAAATACATTTTGCATCTATACAAGGCCACAAATAGTAATCGAGACAAAAGTTACTACTCCCTCCTTTCCAGTTTATGGCTCAATTTCATAATCTCTCCAACCAAGGTAGACGGTGAGTGGTCGAATTAATTTCGTAGTTTGCACAAGTAATTAGTACGCTCATTTTTCTCAAGAAGTTATGTTTACCGAGGCATTAATTAGAACGAATGCATGAATGGCCACTAAATTTCCATGAACTTGTACATGCATTGGTTAGTTTCCTCTTGACACTACTTGCGTCGGGTGATCTAACGCACCTCGAAATCGAACATCTAATGGTACTACTACTAGTATAGTAGAATTGAGACTTATCAAACGGAAAAGCGAATGTTTTTTAGATGAGCCCTATAAACCCTAGTGGGTACGTACTCCATAAAAATAGATTTTTCCAAAACTAAGTCGCTCCCTTTCATGAATTATGTAGTATACTCCTCCGTCGACGCTCCCTTTCATGAATTATGTACTTCCTGTCGCCGACATGTGGGACATATAGCAACCGGGTCGACGTGTCGAGCACCAAATAACAGTGCAGAACAGCAAGGGGGCGCACCCCACTCGTACCAGCCCAGTAGTAGTAATGAGCAATGAGACGTCAAATCACAATGCCGCACCTTCCCAGACGGACGAAGCAACCACTATTTCACACTTCGGTTCGCCATCATCTCAAACCACGCATTATTGCTTCTGCCTCAAGAGGGACATGCGCATCGCCTTGGTACATCATGACACGTGGGACCGTATGACAGGCCATGCTCCCCCGCCGATCGCTCGATAAAATCACCTCATTTTTACTATACTTCCTCCGTATCGGTTTACTACATGGATGGATGTCGTTCTAGGTTGAGAATTTAACTCGCTATATATGTGATGAACAGTACTCTAGCCTTTTAAAAAATGTATACTTTTGTATAGTAGTACTATCGATGGATTGCGCCATGGAGCAAAATTTGAAATTAAAAAAAGGTAGTACATATAGAGAGCGCTCGTCGCCAAATTATGCATATAGTACTATTAAAAAAGCTAGTGCGTGCTTAATTGGGGTGCTAAATTCTATTAAAGAAATACTAGTAGTATGTACATACTGAAGAGTTAAAATAACGAGAAGAAACATAACATAGTTCTGCTGGGGGCTCAGCACTACACACCCCTCAAATTAAACTAAGCACACTTGAAATTAAACTATGCAACTAATCCGGTAGACACTGCATTAGAAGTTTAGAACCACCATCAGCAATGACACTGCCACCTTACTCGGAGTCCTCATCCACGTCCTCGACTTCGTCCTTGTCCCTCTCCCTCTTCGGCCGATACTTCTTTGCTTGAACCGCACACTTGGTTGTTGCTCTTCATCCAACCCTTGTAGATACTGAAGCAAAGGTAGCCATCCATTGCAGCATAGTGGATGTGGTCTATATCTAGTACATTCCGCTGCCATGCATGATGATGAAACGTGTATGGAGGTTTCTCCAATTTACCGTACGAAGGATGAACCATGGCTCCTGCCAGGGTCAGCATTGAAAGCTGACGAGAGGACACCAACCGATTCTTCTGGAGGTCGAAGGTGTTGCCTACAACGAGGCATATCCGACGCATGACTTCTTTGTCGTTACCAAAGTCTACAGTAACGAATTTGACTAGGTTGCTCTGGAGTAAGTCCTTAAAATCCTGACACTCAACGTCGGCATGGCATATGTGGTAGACCAGGAATAAGTCATGCACGCAAACCTGGATCACGGCGGGCTTCTTCCTCTCTTCGTCCTTTAGATCCTTCTTTGGTCCCAGGACTGTGGTGTACTCAATATCTAGCCCAGCGACCCACTCACCATCTGAGTCTTCGAACATGCGTCTGAAGCGAGAAAGGCATCCTTTCAGCGGAAGAACGGGTGTAGATGACGTCGAACTCATTGCCGGTGATGGTTCTAACCTTGTACTCACCGCCGATCGTGGAGATTTGGGACGCCATGGATTTGGGAGGAGGGTTAGAATTAGTGGAACTGTCGTAATGTGAATGGACGGGACAACTAGGAGCGAACCGCCGTAGTATTAAAGGACGTGCGGGGACGAGTAGGAGCGAACTGCCAGCGTGCGAACGGCAGGGTAGTGGCTTTCCATTCTCCCATGATACAGGCTTCCGAGAGCCCTTGGATCTGAGATCGAACGGTTGCATGGCGCGATTCTAGACCTATGGGTGAATATCCTATCCTGGAGGGTTACTCTGCAAATTTTCAGCAACTTAGCATGCGACCGTTTGATCTCAGATCTAAGGGCTGCCAGCAGCCCGTATCATGGTCGCGCCTACCACGACCATCGCATCACTCGCGCGGTCGCGCCCTTGGAGAGTTAACACGGCGCATTAGGCCATCTGATGTTGGCATGTCATACATAGTCATCACTTAGTCACTCATACTACAACAAGGTTGGCTATAAGGTTGGCTATAAGTGTATTTTTTTACTCCTCTCTATCTCTTTCTTCGTACTCCCTCCGTCCCATAATATAAGAACGTTTTTGACACTAGTGTAGTGCCAAAAACGTTCTTATATTATGGGACACAGGGAGTACTACTATTTATTGCATTTGCCAAGGAGTGACCTCTTCCAATGAAATTGTGTTGCTTTGTTTGCTTCATTTAATTAGCTATAGACTCAAAATTGTCTTTTCACCTAGGTACACGCGCTTAGCACCGTTTCTTCCTTGGGTCACCAAACTAGTCTCTCTCTTCTTGATTAACTTGCCACATCAGACTTTATGCCTATGTGGCAAGCTTAAGCACCTATATGAGCAAGTAAAAGTAAGTACAGTAGTGCACTTTACATGGCATTTTTGCATATGTGGAGGAAAGAGAGGCAAGGAAAAAGTGGAGAAGTGGGCTCTCATGCAAGAGCCAGCCTCTACTACATGGTGGAGCGTTGGGAGAGGCACCTGTATGGAGGTGGTCAGGAATCGGGAGACTCACGCTGGTCGTAGCGCCGCAGTTAAAATGATAATGGCAAGTCAAAGCACGGGGCCACACCTGTCCAGCAATAACTCGCTGTCAAATCACACAGCCCTACGTTTGCAGCAGCCTACTCCCTCGTCTTCTCGCATCTCTGTCGAACCGACTAGGCGGAACTGCCCCGCCTACCGCGCAGGAAAAGCCCCACCCTCAACTTTTAAATACAACTACATCCGCTTAAGAATCCAATGATATACTTTTTGTGACATAGTAACTCATATTTAGTTAGTCAAATGGATGACCTAGAACTATGTGCAGGCCCTATAAACCGAGACACCTAAAAATAAAAAAACCAAGACGGAGAGGGTAGTTCAGCACGCATGTTTTTAGATCAATATAGTCGGGATTCACCAAGGAGCAAAACCAAGTAGTAGGATGCTCCTGTCGTGTTGGCATAGCAACTCAAGCAGGGTCAGTCCGCACACGAAATGGTGACACACTTAACAGGACCCCTTTGGCCGACATGTGGCTCATCCACCGTCTTGTTCCATGTGCGATGCACCAAATTGCAGTTCGGAGCAGCATTGGAATTGGAGGCACCCCGGTCATAGCGCCGCAGTAGTAGAAAATGAGCAATGAGGGGTCAAATCACAAAGCCCCACTATCGGTGTCAAAACCGGCGGATCTTAGGTAGGGGGTCCCAAACTATGCATCTAGGCCAGATGGTAACAGGAGGCAA
Source organism: Triticum urartu (assembly GCF_003073215.2). Lineage (NCBI taxonomy): Eukaryota > Viridiplantae > Streptophyta > Magnoliopsida > Poales > Poaceae > Triticum > Triticum urartu. The sequence goes on from NC_053023.1 coordinate 140,347,493, forward strand.
GGGACACAAAGTTTTACCCAGGTTCGGGCCCTCTTGATGGAGGTAAAACCCTACGTCCCGCTTGATTAATATTGATGATATGGGTAGTACAAGAGTAGATCTACCACGAGATCGGAGAGGCTAAACCCTAGAAGCTAGCCTAAGGTATGATTGTTGTTCTGTATGTTGTCCTACAGACTAAAACCCTCCGGTTTATATAGACACCGGAGAGGGTTAGGGTTACAAAAAGTCGGTTACAATGGTAGGAGACCTATATATCCGTATCGCCAAGCTTGCCTTCCACGCCAAGGAAAGTCCCTTCCGGACACGGGACGAAGTCTTCAATCTTGTATCTTCATAGTCCAGGAGTCCGGCTGAAGGTATAGTCCGGCTATCCGGACACCCCCTAATCCAGGACTCCCACAGTAGCGCCCGAACCAGGCTTCAACGACGATGAGTCCGGCGCGCAGATTGTCTTCGGCATTGCAAGGCGGGTTCTCCTCCAAATTCTGTGTACCTGTTGAATAAAGTCCGGCTTCTTGTAAATATTGCGCTCCTTGGCTTCTACTCCCAATAATGGCCGTCTCCCACGTGTCAAACGAATATGAAAAGTCTGAGTGTTTTTACATCCACACCCCTAGCCGCGTAAATGAGCCACCCATTTAAGGGGGCGAGGATTTAGATCCAAACCACACCTTCTCCCCTTCACGAGTGTTCATCAGAGCGCATCCGACAAAGGTCCATTCCTCCATGGCCAACCGTCACAACTCCTCCCTTCGCCCTTCCAGCCCTCAGCCTGGATATTGGGAGAGATGCTCCATCCCGCATAGCGAGCTAGTGACGCTCCAGACCAAGGGATTTCTCCCCCCGGCCTATATGGTCCCGGTTCGAGCTGGTCTTGCCATCTATAATGGCGGAGAGCAAGCGGAGAGTGCCCCTAATCCCTCCAAAGGAGAGCGGGTATGCCTTGTCCCTTATTTAATAAGAGGGCTCGGATTTCCAATCCATCCATTTCTCCGGGGGCTACTGGAGTTCTATGGCCTCCAGCTGCACAATCTTACGCCTGCCTCCGTATTGCATATCGCGGGCTTCGTAGCCCTCTGCGAGCTGTTCTTGGGTGTTGAGGCTCATTTCGAGCTGTGGAAAGAGCTATTCTGCCTTGTGCCCCGTTCTCAGAAGGGGTCAATATATCAAGTGGGCGGAGCCGAAGTATGGCGCATCGCCGGGACCGGATATCTATCCGGAACCCTGAAGAAGGCGTCTGAGGACTGGCCTTCCAAATGGTTTTACATAGAGGACGTCCCGCTGCCGGATCCTGTTCGGATCGGCCTCCCTGAGTTCGACAGTGCTCCATTAAAGAAGCGCCTAAGTTGGCGTCCACGGAGCCCTCAGAGGGAAAGTGACAAGGACCTTGGTTACCTGATGGGCCGGATAAGATTGTTAGCTCATTCCGGACTGACCATGATCGGGGTCATGGCCGCATGCATCATGCGAGGGGTGCAGCCGCTACAGTATAGAGGCCACCCCATGTGGGACTTCAACGGGGAGGACGACGCCACCCGCTACGGCCGTAAGGGGCCGGATTCTGCTGCGGCTCTAACAAAGACCTTGTCCGCTTTGTACAAGGGAGAAGAGGAGGATTTTCTCCGCGTCGACCCAAAGGGTGGATTTTCTATGTACAATCCCCCAAGCTGGGTAAGTGGTCACATTTACCTGCCCATCCATTTTATATTCCCATTGTTAAATATTCAGTCTAACGACTTCAACGCAGGAACTGCGCCAGGCTATTAAAGAAATAAACAGCCCTCCTCCACAACCTGAGGACCCAGGACGGTCCCTCGATCCGGCCTCTCAAGAGGATCCGGACTTATCTGTGGAGCTGATTGATGGAGTGTTCCATCAATTGAGCAAGGTCAACGCCTTGGTGGCCATTACGGCCGATTACCCAGGGCTAATCCCGGCCTCCCAGGTAACTGAGATCGAAGTCCCAGTACCCCGAATAGGGGTCCACCCTCTCGCATTTTCAGTTTCCTGATTACAACCGAACTTTGCAGGGAGGTTCTTGAGACGGGAGGGCGAACCTGCGGCGACAAGCCAACAAGGGGCCGCAGGGCCCCGTGGGTAGAAAAGAGGTGCAGTCCGGACCGAGGCGTCAGCGCAAAGGTATGGCACGCCCCCTTATCCCAGGTGTTATACCTTCAAGGCATATTAACACTCGTGCTCTCTTCAGGACAAAGAGACCTCGCCGGACTATATCCGGAGAGGCTGCCAATCGCGCCTCCACCAGCCAGGCTCCAAAGCCTGGTCCAGAGGTGGAGGCGAACACAAGGCACGCACTGGACGCTCCTCTGACGGAGGATGTGGAAAGGTTGTCTGCCACCAACTCAGAGGTGGAGAGTGCCATCAACCATAGGCATCGCCGGACAATTCTTCGCGACGCTTGTTTCTCCTGAGAGGCATTAGATGCCTTCAATTCGGGAGATTCGTACCTCCGTGCCGCTCAAAATGGTCTAGCCAGAGCCACGGAGCAATATGTAAAAGACATACGGTTAGGAAAATTTTGGTAATTATATATATACCAGTAGCCCCCGAGACTTGAAACAATTAGAATAACTGATTTAAGGATCATTTGATATGCAGGTTCTTACAGAAAAGAATTCCCTATTGTCCAAGGAGCTGGAAGAGTGCAAATCCCAACTTGAGGCCGCACTAGCCGCGGCAGGGGAGCCCAAGGAGACCCCCTCTGGTAATGTACACTTCGAAAGATAAGTATTTTTTGAAGCACGGCATGGGTGCGAATCTGACAAATGAAATTGCAGATGGCGCCGGATTGAATCCGGAAAGGCAACACCTCCTACGCCAGCTGAAGACTGGTGAGAAGGTGCTGACAAAGGTGAGGCGGGAGAAGAACGATCTCCAAGATGCCAACACCAAGCTGGGCGTCAAACTGAAAGATGTTTGTGCCCAGCTGTCAGACTCCGTTAAGGATAATCAGCGGCTTCGGCGCGGCATATTTAGTAAGTGCTTGAATCAACCTTTGAAAAAAAGTTCGGCGGGGAAGTCGACTAACCGAATAATGTCTGTCGGTGTGCTAACAGGTCGTCCTGCAGAGGAGATGCCCGATTCTACGGGTGACCTTCTTCCCGAGCTCTCGCAACTGCTCGAGCGAGTTCGGCAGGCGATGCAAGGCGTCACCCAGGCCCTATGACCATCCATCTCCATGCCCGAAGGTCTTGGAGAGCTTGCGGAGAAGCTAAAGGGAGTATGGCGGCGCTTCCGATTGTGGAAGATATCGGCCTGCCGTCAAGGCGCTAGGGAGGCCTGGGCCATGGTGAAGACGCGGTACACAAAGGCTGACCCCAACCACATGGCCGAGGTCGGTCCTGTGGGGCCCGATGGGAAGGAGATCCCTGTAAGCTTAGTATACGGCCAAGTAGAATTCGCCGCAAAGTATTCCCAGCAGGACTGTAAATTAGACAGCCTGTTAGATGGTATTGAAGAGGAATACAATCAGTCAGAATGACTATGTAATTTAATTGACATTTATAATGCCTTCTAGCCGGATTGTAGATCGTTTGTCATGGCCGACCTTTTCGCTTTAGCCTCGGGACCTGACGGTCCGGAGTGTGTCCGAATTCTCATGCGGCTATAAAAGAGCCGGGGAATGCGTGGAAACCAGGCGTAGGGGTCATTAGTGCGTGAACAGACAAGTGCCCGACTAGTTATGTTATATTACATGGTTAGTAAGAAACATCTTCCAGGGAGAATAGTTCCGTTAGGGGTTCCTTTCCCTGGGAGGCATGCCCTAAAGTGCATGCCCATTCTGCGAGAAAGACGCAGGAAAAAGCATCTGGGGGCGCATAAATAAATAAGTGAAAATATCATCTTTTAGGTCACCGACCGAATATTCCCTTAAGAACGCTAGCTTTCGGTTTCACCCAGTCTGAGGTACAAATCCGGCTGATCCGGCAGTAGCAATCGCAGAGGTGCTCCCTTTACCGCCTAGCCGAATAATCGGGAACGTAGGGGTAAGCACAGGAGCCAGGCAACCCAGCTTGGCCAAAACTTAAGTCATATCGATGCATATAATGGTGAAATAAAAGGTACATGCGGAAGTGTAACACATGTGTTGGGCATGAAGCCCGTATAAATAAGCTTCTGGTAAAAGAAGCCCCCAGGTTTAATGAGTGTGAATAGCACGTCATTTGATGAGCCTTTAAAGGCTATAAAAGAAAGGAAGGGGTGAAGGAGAGAAATGTAAGACAGACAGTATATATAAAAAATGGACAGAAGAAGGAGACGAACACAGAGTCCGGCGCTAGGCATAGAATCTTCAGAGACGGGCTGCGTTCCATGGGTTCGGCTCGAGTTGGTTATCCGATGCATCTCGCAGGCGGTACGCTCCACCAATCAGGACTTGGTCAATTATGAAGGGACCTTCCCACTTGGGCTTGAGTTTGTCCTTTTTCTTGCCCGGCAGGCGTAGAACTAATTCGCCAACATTGTAATTTTTGGCCCGTACTTCTCTGCTTTGGTATCTTCGAGCCTGCTGTTGATAGAATGCGGAACGGGCTTTTGCCACGTCGCGCTCCTCCTCCAATGCGTCCAAACTGTCCTGCCGATCGAGCTCGGCTTCTCTTTCTTCGTACATGCGCACTCGAGGTGAGTCATGAATTATGTCGCAAGGCAAAACTGCCTCTGCGCCGTACACCATAAAGGATGGTGTGTACCCGGTGGTGCGATTCGGCGTGGTCCGCAGCCCCCAGAGTACGGAGTCGAGCTCCTCTACCCAGTGCGTGTTAGATTCCTTGAGGGACCGCACTAATCTGGGTTTGATACCGCTCATGATAAGACCATTTGCACATTTGACCTGGCCGTTAGTTTGTGGGTGATAGACGGAAGCATAATCGAGCTTGATGCCCATGTTTTTGCACTAGAGTTTTACCTCGTCGGCCGTAAAGTTCGTGTCGTTATCAGTGATGATGCTGTGAGGGACGCTGTAACGATGTACAACCCCGGATATAAAGTCTATCACCGGTCCGAATTCGGCCGTCTTAACAGGCTTGGCTTCTATCCATTTGGTGAACTTATCCACCATGACCAGTAAGTATTTTTGCTTGTGGGTTCCGCCTTTAAGGGGTCCAACCATGTCAAGCCCCCAGACCGCGAAGGGCCAAGTAATGGGGATAGTTTGGAGGGCGGTGGGTGGCATATGGCTTTGGTTTGCAAAGAGCTGGCAACCGGTGCATCGTTGGACTAAGTCCTGGGCGTCTGCCCGGGCCGTCGGCCAATAAAAGCCTGTACGGAAGGCCTTGCTTACAAGGGACCGAGCTGCAGCGTGATGACCGCCGAGTCCGGCATGAATTTCAGCCAGGAGGTTCCGCCCTTCCTCTTCGAAGATGCACCTTTGAAGGACTCCGGTAGTGCTTTTCTTATAAAGCTCTCCCTCGTGGACTCTGTAGGCTTTGGATCGCCGCACTATGCAGCGTGCCTCATTTTGGTCCTCGGGGAGTTCCTGCCTAGTAAGGTAGGAGAGGAATGGTTCTGTCCACGGGGCGATGACGGCCATTATTACGTGGGCTGAAGGTGTTATTTCATTGGCAGAGCCTCCGACTGTGTAAGAATGTTCGGTGTCGGGCAGTGCAGTTGGGTCCGGGTTGTTATTGTTCGGCTCCCCTTCCCATACTACGGATGGCTTGAACAGCCTTTCCAAGAAGATATTGGGGGGACTACATCGTGTTTTGCGCCGATGCGTGCCAGGACATCTGCCGCCTGATTATTTTCCCGGGCTATATGGTGAAATTCAAGCCCTTCGAACTGAGCTGACATTTTTAGGACGGCGTTGCGGTAAGCTGCCATTTTTGGATCCTTGGCATCGAAGTCTCCATTTATTTGGGATATTGCGAGGTTCGAGTCCCCGCGCACCTCTAGGCGTTGAATGCCCATGGATACTGCCATCCGGAGACCATGTAAAAGGTCTCCATATTCGGCTGCATTGTTGGAGTCTTTGTACATAATCTGGAGTACGTATTGAACTGTGTCTCCTGTGGGGGACGTCAAAACGACGCCAGCCCCTAGTCCGGCCAACATCTTGGAGCCGTCGAAATGCATGATCCAATTTGAGTATGTGTTGTCCTCTTTAGGGAGTTTGGCCTCCGTCCATTCTGCGACGAAGTCGGCCAAAACTTGCGACTTGATGGCTCACCGTGGCTTATAAGTTATGTCGAACGGGAGGAGCTCAATGGCCCATTTTGCAATCCGGCCTGTTGCGTCACGGTTGTTTATAATATCGTTAAGTGGTACTTCCGAGGCTACTGTTATTGACCACTCTTGAAAGTAGTGTCGTAGCTTCCGGGATGCCATGAATACCGTGTAAGCAATCTTTTGATAATGCGGGTACCGTGATTTGCACGGAGTGAGGACAGTGGACACATAATAGACCGGCTTTTGAAGGGGGAATTTCTGTCCGTCCGTTTCTCGTTCGACGACGAGCACTGCGCTTACCACCTGATGTGTTGCTGCAATGTACAATAGCATTGGTTCACCAATGTTTGGCACGGCCAGGACTGGGTTTGTTGCCAATATGGCTTTTATTTCGTCGAGTCCGGCCGTGGCTGCATCCGTCCATTCGAAGTGTTCGGTGCGCCGAAGGAGGCGGTAAAGGGGTAGGGCCTTTTCTCCCAAGCAGGAGATAAAGCGGCTTAGAGCCGCCACGCATCTGGTTAACTTTTGTATTTGTTTGAGGTCCTTTGGGATATCCAATTGTGACAGAGCTCAGATCTTGGCTGGATTTGCTTCAATTCCTCTACTGGATACAATGAAGCCTAAGAGCTTTCCGGCTGGGACGCCGAAAACGCATTTTTCCGGGTTGAGCTTGATGTCGTATGTTCGGAGGTTATCAAATGTGAGCCTCAAGTCGTCTACTAGAGATTCGACATGTCTTGTTTTGACGACCACATCATCTACATATGCCTCCACCGTTTTGCCGATCTGGTTTGCCAGACATGTCTGAATCATGCGCTGATATGTTGCGCCGGCATTTTTGAGCCCGAAGGGCATTGTGTTGAAGCAGAATGGGCCGTATGGTGTGATAAATGCCGTTGCGGCTTGGTCTGATTCTTCCATCTTGATTTGATGGTAGCCGGAATATGCGTCGAGGAAACACAACGAATCGTGTCCTGCGGTAGCGTCGATAATTTGATCGATGCGGGGGAGGGGGAAGGGATCCTTTGGGCAAGCCTTGTTAAGGTCTTTAAAATCAACGCACAGGCGCTAGGATTTGTCCTTCTTTGGTACCATCACCAGGTTTGCTAGCCAGTGCGTATGTTTTATATATCTGATGAATCCGGCCTCCAATAGCTTTGCTAGCTCCTCTCCCATGGCATGTCTCTTAGGTTCGGAAAAACGCCGAAGAGCTTGCTTGACAGGTTTGAATTCTTTTAGGATATTTAAGCTGTGCTCGGCTAGCCTGCGTGGGATTCCTGACATGTCTGAAGGGTGCTAGGCGAAAATGTCCCAGTTCTCTCGTAGGAACTCTCGCAGTGCGGCATCTACATCAGGGTTTAACTGTGCCCCGATAGAAGCTATTTTATTGGGGTCCGTTGGATGGACCTGGAATTTGACTATTTCGTCCACCGGTTTAAAGGAGGTGGACTTGGATCTTTTGTCGAGTACCACATCGTCTCTATTCACCGTGGAGCACAACGCAGTCAGTTCCTCAGCCGCTAGGGCTTCGGATAGTGCCTCGAGGGCCAGTGCGGCTGTCTTGTTTTCGGTGCGGAGTGCTATGTCCGGATCACTAGCGAGAGTGATGATCCCGTTGGGCCCGGGCATCTTGAGCTTCATGTACCCGTAATGGGGTATTGCTTGGAAGATTCTAAACGCTTCCCGCCCTAGCAGAGCGTGATAACCGCTACTGAACGGAGCCACATGGAACGTGACCTCTTCGGACCTGTATTTATCCGGCGTGCCGAACACCACATCTAGTGTGATTTTTCCTGTACAGCACGCTTCCCGACTGGGGATTATTCCTCTAAAGGTTGTGCTGCTTCGCTCAATGCGGTTCCAATCTATTTCCATTTTTTGAAGGGTTTCCTCATAAATGAGGTTCAATCCGCTGCCGCTGTCCATGAGTACCTTGGTAAGACGAAAGCCGTCCACTATTGGACTGAGGACCAATGTGGCTGGTACTCGGGCTGTTCGGAATTTAGGTTCATCACCAGCATTAAAGGTAATAGCCGTGTCACTCCATGGGTTTATTGTTGCCACTTGGTAGATTTCGGCAAGGCTGTGGAGTGTCCTTTTTCGCATGTTATTTGATGCGAAAGTCTCGAAGACTGTTGATACCGTATTGGTGTCTCTGGGGTGGCTTTCTGTGGCCTCCGGAATTAGGCGATCTTCGCCAATTTTGGCCACCTGCCGGAGTATCCAACATGCTCTAAGGCTGTGAGTTGGTGTGGCATCCTCTGTACTGTGAATTTTACAGGGTCCATTAAGCCATCCTTCCAATACGGTTCCATGCCCTGTAGAGGGTTTTTGCTTTTTCGTGTTTGACCCGTGTGTCTGGCGATGATGCACCCT